>NC_042619.1:89119455-89422580 GCF_901001135.1 Rhinatrema bivittatum
TGTTGGGCTGGCCCACGCCAAGGAGATTTTAAAAGCCGCCCAGATTTGCACGTATCTCTCGCTGGCGCTCACAAATATTTTTCCAGAAAAGGGGTGGGGCGTGGGCATGGTCTGGGCAGGGCATGGGCATTCCTGGATTTCACACTGAAACCAGTGCATAAATACTTATGAGCACAAGCATGCGCCGGGGTCCCCTGCCTCGTAACTTTACTTCTGCTATAGATGGTGTGTAAGTCCTAAAACAAACACACAAAAAATGTAAAGATCAATGGGGTTTTAAGGGTCAGGTCTAACAGGGGAGAAGGGAGGCTATTTAACTAGGGGGGTTAGGAAGTCCTATCCCTTACCTGGGCGAACTGGGAACAAACTGGGAAAATAGCCAATTGCATCGCTGTGCATGGCTTTTAAAATCCCCCCCCACTTATGTGGTAAAAGCATTTGTGTGCACAGGTGTGCGCCCACTTAAAATTGCATGTACATGTGCATGCCCTCAGCCTATTTTAGTTTGAATTGATTGAATTTTATGTATTTTGTTATTTTAAAATAATTAGGATATAGTTTTGTAAAATAATTAGGATATAGTTTTTTACATGCTTTATAGGGTTATTTCTATTTTTATTATTTTATATACTATTTTATTTATCTTTTGATTTTATTGATTGTTATTTTATTTTCTTGAATGAATTTATGGACTTATCGTTAAAGACTGCCCAGTAAATTATGTAAACCGACATGAGGTGTATACAATATGTTCGGTATATAAAATGTCTAACTAACTAACTAACTAACTAAATAAATAAATATATGCGCGCATGGTATAAAATAGCCGCGGCCATGGATGTGAGCCAGTAAACATGCGTACATGTGCACTCACGCGTCTGTTTAAAAATGACTGTCTTACTGTAACACCATTTTGGATTATAACAGCACATCAAGGAAAAAGAAAAAAAATGTAAGAGAAAAACTAAATAACTTAAATATAACAACGATTTCCCACTCATTCTATGTTCCCACTCGTGGTTATAGGAGAGAAAGATATTTTCAAAATAATTATACTCATCAGTCCAAGGATATGAAGAAAGATGTAAATAATAATCCAAGCTTATAAAAATATACAGTTGAATAATGGAAGATCTGGATGTCTGGAAACTTTTAGACCGAAAGTTACCTGGAGAGCAAAATAAGCATTTTTGTGTGCACAAAGTGTATTTTCTGTGTCTAAATCCCAGTACCAGAACTCCAGTGTCTGCTCTTAGACTAACACTAACCCTGGCAACTTTACTTCGCTTCTGACTGAAAGTTAAATGTTGCAGGGTGTAGAGTATGGAGGCAAGGAACACACTTGAGACAGCTTTCATCGCAGGCAGGAAGAGAAGGCAAGGCTGAGCCCTCACGAGGCTCTTCCTTTTATTGTACATTCATACAAAGGCAGATGATGTGTCATTACATGATTGGCTACTTTCCCATAGCAACAGACGAGTCCCTACACTATTGGCTTTGGCTCAGGGGGTGTGCACGGATCATTTCATTGGCTGCTGAAATCTATACCTCCTGACTTTGTCCTGCCTCTGACTAGGGAACACCCAGCCCCTCCCCCAGGAATTCAGGGCTAAGCACAAGCCAGAGAAATACATGATAGTCAGGTATCCTTTCCTAGGCAGAGACTTAAGCACAAGTGATGCTTTTATTCAGGCAAATGTCAGGGAGAAGGGAAGTTAGTGTTTAACCCCTGATGAAATGGCTTGCTGGCAAGCGCATATTTCCCACATCTCACCCTTTCTGTTTTTGTTTAAGCAGCTCAATAAAGCTTTAGACCCTTACTGAAATCTGTTATGTCTTGGTATGGGCTGGAAATAGGGGAAGGGGGATTATGGAGAGAAGAAAGCTTATTCGACGTGGTGTGCCAGCTGCCGATGAGCTCCTGAATCTCCATATCACCCAGAGCTGGTGCAGGTGGTGTGCCAACGCTGCAGGGCTCATGATTCCCTATTAGGCATCTTACAAGACATCTTTGTATCCGGGCTGAGAGCAAGGTTTCAATATGGATATGAGGGTTGGGTATGCACTGAATACAGCATCACAGGCAAACAATTAAGACAATTATGGTCATTATAATAGAAATCACCCTTTTGAGACCAGAAATATCAGGGAGTCAGGACCATAGCCAATCCCATGGAGAAGTAGGTATTCTGCCTGAAAATGGTGCATCAGCAACCATGGTTTCTATCTGCTCTATGGTATGTGTGAGGTTTGCTTTATAGTCTGATATGTACACACAGCAATGAGATCCAATTAATGCACAAACACCACCCTTTAAGGCTAAAATGGTTTCTAAGGTATAGCTGTTCTGAATGCTACTTCTCTAATCTGAGAAACTTCTGTTGTGAGTAGTTTTAATGCATGGACTGTCTGATTAAATATGGCAGTCGTCCAGTTAGCTAGGATGTGTAAATCTCTGTAATTCATAGCTGTCCCCATTGGGGGAAACAGGCTTCTAGCTATCTGAGTTTCTGTATACTTTTCTATGGGATTATTTATCGCCTCCCTTTTGTTACAGAGCCTTGCTTTGGGTAAATTTTTGACTGCATAGTATGAGGGGAGGATGTAGCCTAAAGTGCATCTGTCTTTCCATCTTGGGGAAATGTACATATATGCTCTACGCCCACATAACATCCATATGTTTCCTAACAGATTAGTGGACATGTCATTGGTTATCATTTGGGCTATATAACTACAAAGGGTAAATCCTTCATCCCCTCTATACTTTCTGTACCTGCTTGGGTCTCCCACTGCACATCCTGAAATCTGCCAATTGCATACATATATGTGGTATAATTATGTAAGTGTTCAGTGATTAATACAAAAGTTCAGTTACAATATGGATATTTCCCACCTGAAGTCCCTTTCCATCCCCTGTATCATAGTCCCAACAAAGAGTGGCAGTCTCTTGAATACAGCTACCAATGTGTAGTATGGTATTATTAACTGGAGAGTTAATGAAAACCTCTCTGTAAAGGATAATTAGTCCATACTGTAAGGTTAAATGGTACAGCATGCATCAGTCATTCTCCGCGGGCTTGGGTTGGCATGTGTGCGCAGATCCAACAGTCTGTTCGATTCAACAGGTGTGAAAAGTTCTGTCAGAGTCCTTGTTCTGAAATCGCCATAGCTGGAGAAATAAGGCAAAGGAGGAGGGTGCAGAACACAATTGTTAATGAGTTGGCATTCAGGCAAGAAAAAGCGGCTAATAAGTTCTCTGGAGTTTTCTCAAGGCCTTGCTGTTCTAAGAGTTGTGCAGATTGGTTGGATAGGGCCTTGATCTGTCCCCAGGTCATGTGGTGCTGCTTTTTTGCAAGGAGTCCGGTCTCTGTCCTTCTGAGGGCTGTGGAGGCTCAGGGAGAAGTTGGGGATCGGGTCCTGTAGACCTGGACACCTTTCCATCTTTCCACGGCTTGATACCTGTGGAAGCAAGCAGAGAAACATATCCTCGTCCCTTTGATAAGGGGACGGGACCATACCAGACATTAAATATTCTATACAAAACTGATGGCTGTGGGTAACTAACCCTAGTCCCATAATGATTACTCATGGCTGTGGTCTTAAATTTGATATGTTTAGATGATTTAAAGTGATTTAAAACAATACTTTGTTCTTGTTCAGCCAGTCCTTCTTAGGGGGAAGTCCAGGGGCAATTATCCCTCCTTTTTGTTTTTGTTTTCAAGAGCTCTTAAGGGTATGATTGGCTCTCTCCACAATGGCTTGCCCTGTGGTGTTGTAGGGGATGCCAAATACGTATTTAAATGTTCAATTATTGACGAAATTCATGCAAAGGAATGGCTGCAGTAAATAGAGCCATTATTAGTTTTCATAACAGAGGGTAACCCCATTATCAAGAAAGTTTTTATGCAGTGATCAATTTTCATTCAGTAAAATAGCAATAAGTGTAAATTAATCATTTAAAGGAAAAGTCATTTGTAGTAAGCAGAATCACAAATGACAAGTATATTAGACATATGTTACACAAGACTGACATATATTCATATTCATGCATCCTGCAAATATTCATTTACACAAAACTGACACATATTCATATTCATGCTGCAAATATTCATTCATAGTCTTCTTGGCATCAAGACAGACAACAGATAACACATAATTTGAGCTAAAAATCTTATCAAAAAGTTATCAAAAACAAAATTAGATCAAGGATCAAAAGTCAAAAAGTCAAAAGGTGTTAGAAAAATGTTAAAATAAACTGCAAAGTGTTCACCTTCACATCTCCTCATGGCAGGAAGGCTGTAAATCTGGAAAATATTAAAAACTGGCATACAGCAAAAAATTTATTAAGGTAAGGATTAAAGTGAAATTCTTACTTACTTAACCTTGGAGAATCAATTCTATCATTCAATTTAATAAAATCAATTTGGATTTGCAAGAAAAGGCTTGGGAGGGATTGCTTTAGATGTAGCAACCTCTGTCAGTAAAAATTATAAGGTTCAGAATTCTGTATACATTTTGTGAAAAAGAAAATAAAACTGAAGTGTCCTTAAGACATGAGGACCGCAGATCTGAAAAATAAAAACTATTATACAACAGAATTATTAAAACAATAATATAATATAACCTGTAGAATAACATAGCGCCTCCTAGTGGAGACCCCATCATTACTTTATAGATTGCAACTATTGTTCCAGGTTGCAATCAATAATACTCTGAGCTTACTTTCAATGTGGAATATCAGAATAGAATTTCTTCTTATAATTATTAGAATAGGAAATTAAACACGCTGTTTGCGCTAAAGTGACTGTAACTACTATTAATCTGTCTGAGTTATAACATATATAAACTAGAGAGAGAAACTGCAGTACTAAGTCCAGTTTTTTTTTTCTTTTCAAAAGTTCTCCCTCCCTCCCCATGAGTGGCAAGCAAGAGTTACAGTAAAGGGGGGGAGGAGCAGTGTTTCTCAAAAGAAAAGAACTGCACCCAAGGAGTTAATCCTTCAGTCAATAGGAACTTAAAGATAGCATTGTTTAACAATTGATAACATCGACCATAGACAATGGCTAGCGAGGATTTGCTGATTCCTTGCAGACAGATTCTATTTTTCTCCTGTAGGGCAAATTACAATAAAAATAGAAGTTCTGTGCACTGGCAATTCAAGCAATTGCTTATAAACTTAAATCTCAGAGAAATGGAGTCATTTTAAATGTGAGCCAAATAAACTTTGCAAAAGGGAAACTTTCACATGTAATTTACACAGAATATTATTCAAATTTCAGTACAGTTTTAACATAAGGCTATGCATACACTTTGTGGGGGAAAATACTCTCAAAGTATGCAGATTTTTTGTAACTGAATTCAAAGACTAACAGAAACCATTTTTTCCAAATTTGTACTGTCTGCACAGTTACTTTGCCGCCTAATCTGGTCTGCAATAGGTCATTGAAGTGTATAATTAAATCAATTTTTTCATAGTGATATTTTCTTTGCTTGTAACGCAGGAGTCTAATTAAATCCTTTTTTTCATATTGATATTTTCTTTGCTTGTAACGCAGGAGTGCAGCTGCTTGGCCCAAGGTCTTATATGCTGATTTCTTTGAAGACCTGGGGGCATAGCCACTGCACATGGCACTGGCACTCAACTCTATTGCTGCCACACCCAGCTCTTTAATTCCTTTTGTAATAGGAGAGGCTTGAATCCCTTTCAATAATTCCTCTCTTGTGAGATTTCCATGTTCTAGATGAAATCCCAAGCTGACCACGGCACATAAATTGTTACCGGGAGCAGTGGTTTGATATGGTAATTTACCTGGACAAATTGGTGATGCAGAATCAATGACTGTCTCAGGCAATGGCAAATGGGGGTACAGGGAGTGGTTGGTGGGGGAAGGGGGTTGCAGGCAAGATGGAGGAAGGCTAGTTCTTCTGACCTCAGTGTTTTCTATTTCCTGGGGCCTTTTCTCTGAGGTGGACGCAGAGGAAGCCACAGGAGCCATGTGAGTGTGTGTCCCCAGATGTTCTATTTCATTTTCTGTCCCCCTTTGTTCATGGTTCTTTTCTGTGATGGGGAAGGCTTGAAGTCCTTCTAATAATTCTTCTTCTGTAAAGTTTTCTTTCTGCTGAAATTCAATGCTAATCGCCCCACCCAGGCCAGGTTGTGGCTCTATTGTTCTCAAGGGTTGCTTTTCTAAAGAAATGGGGAAGGTGTGAATGGGCTTGGGTGTGGGTATGGAGAGCTGATACAAAGAATTTGCTGTCTCTGAGGAAGACTGAGCATAAGATGGGGGAAGGGTATTCTGATTGAGTCTGCCTGCTTCTAAAAGCACATGGTTTGAAACTGCTGTCTTTAAACTTTTTTTTTCTATGTGTTCGATGGCCTCTGTACATTTTTGCCAGATTAATCTTTGCTTTATGGGAGCTCTGGGAGCCATATGAAGACAATTGCCGATTGAAATCCATTCCTGGGTATTTAGAGTTCCAGAATACCAAGGGCAACGGCAAGCTATTTCACTTATTAATTTTTCTAAGTCCCCCAGGCTGACTTGCGCTATTTTTCTTCTGGTGATGAAATAATGATTATTGATGATTTGCTGCAGCTCTCTGGCATGTAGCCTCTGCTGTACAGTCAAATCATTGCCCATACTCACGAGTGTGGGGAACAAACTTGCTGAGAAATACTTTAAAAATTACTAAGAAGTACTTTTTTTAAAATATATTACAATTGCAAATCTGTTGAACGGTACGTACCTAGGCTATGTCCAGCCGAAATAAGCATGGAGTTTATCATCACGGTCGGGCTCACCAGAAGTAGAGTATGGAGGCAAGGAACACACTTGAGACAGCTTTCATCGCAGGCAGGAAGAGAAGGCAAGGCTGAGCCCTCACGAGGCTCTTCCTTTTATTGTACATTCATACAAAGGCAGATGATGTGTCATTACATGATTGGCTACTTTCCCATAGCAACAGACGAGTCCCTACACTATTGGCTTTGGCTCAGGGGGTGTGCACGGATCATTTCATTGGCTGCTGAAATCTATACCTCCTGACTTTGTCCTGCCTCTGACTAGGGAACACCCAGCCCCTCCCCCAGGAATTCAGGGCTAAGCACAAGCCAGAGAAATACATGATAGTCAGGTATCCTTTCCTAGGCAGAGACTTAAGCACAAGTGATGCTTTTATTCAGGCAAATGTCAGGGAGAAGGGAAGTTAGTGTTTAACCCCTGATGAAATGGCTTGCTGGCAAGCGCATATTTCCCACAGCAGGGCTAAGTAAACATGAGGTAAACCAGCGCAGCTCTCTGCATTAGGAAGAAAATGGAATAGCTAATGCCTTCATTACCATTAAATTTAAATTGGAAGGTGTTACGTGTCCGCCTAAACTATGCGCCTTCGGGATTAGATGTTAGTTACAGAGGGTATAGTTATATTCCTAGCATTGATAAAGGATTTCGCAATAAGTACTCCCATTTTGTTTTCCTTTGTCTCACCCTATTCCTAATTACCTTTATAGTCGAGACACATAGATTAAGAATTTGTATGGAATAATGGAATTTTGAGTTAATTCTTGATATTATATTTTATCCTTTTTTCTTTCTGTAATTTGTTAAAAGATATATACTATGTGAAAATGCATAAAAATAAAATAAAATAAAAAAAATTGGAAGGTGTTAACCTGTACGTACATTGTTGCGTACACACTTTGTGTGCTTAAAACTCCTTGCTGCATCGGAAATAAAGTTTGTGCACAAAAAGTGTGCACACAACTGCAGGTTAAACTGTGCTCTGTACCGAGGGCACCTTACTACATTGGCCTCTCTATTATTTAAAGAAGCATCTAGGTTAAAGATGGAAATCATTCTAATTTAAGAAACACATCTCAGGAAGAGAAATGAAGGATTACTTAACAATAAGTATTTTCCACTGGTTTTTTTTTTTTTTTTTGCATTGAATTCTGATAAAGGAAGACACGATGGCCTGGGGATTCTAGCAATGAAACATATGAATGCAGTAATTAATATACTGAGAGACAACAGAGATAGACAGGGCTGGTGCTTCCATTAGGCAAACTAGGCTGTCGCCTAGAGTGCCAAAATTTTGGGGGTGGAAAAATGCCCCCAGCACAACGCCAGAGGGAAAAAGCTAATACTGCTAAAGAAAGGAGCACTGAGCTGGAGGTGCCACAAATAAGTAAGCTGGGGGTTTGGGATGCATGACCAAACATTTGCCTAGGGCACCAAATACCCTTGCACTGGCCCTGGAGGCAGATATACATTTATGAAAATGAATCTCAACAGTACTGCTTTTACTAGGGCCAGTATATGCTTGGTACAAATAGAGAGGGTAGTTGTAGGAATAGGGTTGAAAGACTGGGTTACAGATATGGAGGCAGTAAGCTGGTATTAGTTTGAGCATGGGAATTTATATCATCTACCCAAAGTGGTAGCTGTTACGCCTGTCGGTTGCAGACGGCTGCGACCACTCTTGCTTACCTTTTCTTTGCTTTCCTGACTCCGTGGGCTAGATTGACAGCATCTGCCAGTTGCCAACGGCCTGCCTACCACTCCCAGGCCTTCCTGGGTGGCACAGATGTTGCCATCTTGCCGTCAGAAGTCCTTAGGCGTGCGCGCGCACTGGCCTGTCTTAAAGCCATCATGGCGGGAACCTCAGGGGTGTCCCCTCCGGATGACATCATCCCTCCAGGATATTTGAGCCAGCTGGCCCTGTCTACCAACGACTTGGAAAGAGAACCCTTCTTGCTAAATCCACCTTGCTGTCCGAGGACCTGCGTTCCAGTTCCTGCTTCCAGGCATAGACGTCTTCGGTACCCGCTCCTTGCGGTCCCTCTCCTCGTCTTGGCTATCCACTCCCTGGAGGGCCTATTGCTAGGGACTTCTGCCTGCCCCATTTCCCAGGGCTTCCCTGGAACCATCGCTACTCTTTCTGTGAGTACCCCGCTCCGCAGACTACTTCCTGTTCTACCGAGGATCCCTCTGGTGTACCCCGATTTGCGGACCACTACCTTCTCTACTGAGGACCTCACCGGTGTTCCCTGCTCTGCAGATCACTATCATCTCTACTGAGGACCTTCACCATGATTACCCCACTCCGCGGCCAGTACCATCTCTATTAAGGACCTCATCAGCGTGCCCTGCTCTGCGGACCGCTATCATCACTACTAAGGACCCTCTCCGGTGTACCCCGCTTTGCAGACCATTATCATCTCTACTAAGGACCTCATCGGTGTACCCCGCTCTGCAGACCACTATGGACTCAGCTGAGGACCTTCTTCAGTGTACCCTGCTCCGCGGGCCACTACCATCTCTACTGAAGAAATCATCAGTGTACCTCACTCTGCGGATCATCATCTACTCTATGGAGGTTTCCACTCGGGGTATTCTCCTATCCTTGGACCCTGTATCTCTGAGTCTGTGAGACCTCCTCTGGCACCCCCCACTCCACGGGTTGTGTCACTCTTTCTCTTTAATAAAGACTCTAGACTGATACTGTGTCTGACATCACTGAGACCTCGCCTCCCAATGGTGAGGCTCACGGGGCTCCTCCCTGTGGGCGGTACCATCTCTCACCTCGGCCCAGGGCCCACACACTAACTAATCCTAACAGTAGAGAAGCAGAAAGGAAGACAGCTGGGCAGATTGGATGGACCAATTGGTTCTTATCAGCCACCATCTACTATGTAACTTTCTAAACGCTGCCAGAGTTATATCTTCACTTGTCCAACTTTAGAAAGAAAAGTCAATTTTCTCTGGAAATTCTGGTAAACTTACCTCACTAACTTATCTCAGTATTTCCCAATCTTTTCAAGCCCGAGGCACACCTACATTAACAAAAAATGTTGTGTGACAAACCAAACTCCTCACAGCAGGCAGTGCAGACACAGAGACAACTCATTTGGCAAAAAAAAAAGAGCTACAGAAGCACTGAAAAACCCACCAGTCATAAGAACATAAGATTTGCCATACTGGATCAGTCTGGATACTGGTCCAGTATCCTCATTCCAGCAGTGGCTAGTTCTTGTCACACATTCCTGTCAGGATCCCAAGGGATAGATAGACTCCATGCTGCTTATGCCAGGGATAAGCAGTGATTTTCCCAAATCCATCTTAATAATTGTTTTTATGGACTTATCTTCCAGGAATTTGTCCAACCCTTCCGTAAACCCAGTTAAACTAAAAGCTTTAACTACATCCTCCAGCAATGAATTCCAGAGTTTAATTATGCGTTGAGTAAAAAATGTTCTCCTATTTGTCTTAAATATATTATCTAGTAACTTCATTGCATACTTTTTGAAAGAATAAACAACTGATTCATGCTTACCTGTTTCACTTCACTCATTATTTAATAGACCTCTATCCTATCTCCCCTCAGTCATCTCTTCTCCAAGCTGAAAAGTCCTAACCTCTTTAGACTTTTCTCATAGGGAAATCGTTTCATCCCCTTTATCATTTTGGTTGCCCTTCACTGTAACTTTTCTAATTCTGTTATATCTTTTTGGAGATGTGGTGACCAGAATTGCATACAATACTCAAGGTGCAGTTGAACCATGGAACGATAGAGGCAATATGATATTTTCTGTTTTATTCTCCACTCCTTTCCTAGTAATTCCTAACATTCTATTTACTTTCTTGGCTGCTGCCGCACTCTGAGCAGAGGATTTCAACATATTCTCCACAATGTTGCCTAGATCCTTTTCCTGGTTGGTAACTCTCAATGTGGACCCTTGCATTGTGTAGCTACAATTTGGGTTGCTGTTCCCTACATGCATCACTTTGCACTTTTCCACATTAAATGTCAACTGCCATTTGGATGCTCAGTTTCCCAGTCTCACAAAGTCCTCTTGCAATTTCTCACAATCCTCTTGTGATTTAACAACTTTGAATAATTTTGTATCATCAGCAAACTTGATCACATCACTTGTTACCATCTCTAGGCCATTTTTAAATATGTTAAAAAGCAGTGGTCCCAGAACAGATCCCTGGGGCACTCCATTATTCACCTTTCTCCATTGAGAAAACTGATCATTTAACCCTACTCTGTTTTCTATCTTATAACCAGTTTTCAATCCACAATAGAACATTGCCTCTTATCCCATGACTTTTTAGTTATCTCAAACGTTTTTCATGATGTACTCTGTCAAATGCTTTCTGAAATTCCAGATACACTGTATCCACTGGCTCACCTTTATCCACATTTATCTATGCCTTCTTAAATTGTAGCAGATTGGTGAGACAAGACTTCCCTTGGCTAAATCCATGTTGACTTTGTCTCATTAAACTATGCCTATCTATATGTTCAGTAATTATGTTCTTTATAATAGTTTTAACTAGGGATGTGAATCGTGTCCTCGATCGTCTTAACGATCGATTTCGGCTGGGAGGGGGAGGGAATCGTATTGTTGCCGTTTGGGGGGGTAAAATATCGTGAAAAATCGTTAAAAATCGTTAAAAATCGAAAAATCGAAAAACCGGCACATTAAAACCCCCTAAAACCCACCCTCGACCCTTTAAATTAAATCCCCCACCCTCCCAAACCCCCCCCAAATAACTTAAATAACCTGCGGGTCCAGCGGCGGTCCGGAACGGCAGCGGTCCGGAACGGGCTCCTGCTCCTGAATCTTGTCGTCTTCAGCCGGCGCCATTTTCCAAAATGGCGCCGAAAAATGGCGGCGGCCATAGACGAAAAAGATTGGACGGCAGGAGGTCCTTCCGGACCCCGCTGGACTTTTGGCAAGTCTCGTGGGGGTCAGGAGGCCCCCCACAAGCTGGCCAAAAGTTCCTGGAGGTCCAGCGGGGGTCAGGGAGCGATTTCCCGCCGCGAATCGTTTTCGTACGGAAAATGGCGCCGGCCATACGCGTATGGCCGGCGCCATTTTCCGTACGGAAAATGGCGCCGGCAGGAGATCGACTGCAGGAGGTCGTTCAGCGAGGGTTCCGGCGCCTCGCTGAACGACCTCCTGCAGTCGATCTCCTGCCGGCGCCATTTTCCGTACGAAAACGATTCGCGGCGGGAAATCGCTCCCTGACCCCCGCTGGACCTCCAGGAACTTTTGGCCAGCTTGTGGGGGGCCTCCTGACCCCCACGAGACTTGCCAAAAGTCCAGCGGGGGTCCGGAAGGACCTCCTGCCGTCCAATCTTTTTCGTCTATGGCCGCCATTTTTCGGCGCCATTTTGGAAAATGGCGCCGGCTGAAGACGACAAGATTCAGGAGCAGGAGCCCGTTCCGGACCGCTGCCGTTCCGGACCGCCGCTGGACCCGCAGGTTATTTAAGTTATTGGGGGGGGGGTTCGGGAGGGTGGGGGATTTAATTTAAAGGGTCGGGGGTGGGTTTTAGGGGGTTTTAGTGTGCCGGCTCACGATTCTAATGATTTATAACGATAAATCGTTAGAATCTGTATTGTATTGTGTTCCATAACGGTTTAAGACGATATTAAAATTATCGGACGATAATTTTAATCGTCCTAAAACGATTCACATCCCTAGTTTTAACCATCTTTCCTGGCACTGATATCAGGCTCACTGGTCTGTAGTTTCCTGATCACCCCTGGAACCTTTTTAAAAACTGCCATTACATTGACCTTCTTCCAATCTTCAGGAACTGTAGCTGATTTTAATAATAGTTTGCAGATTATTAATGGTAGGTCTGCAATTTCATTTTTCTTTCTTTTAGCACTCTGGGATGTATACCATTTAGTCAAGGTGATTTGCTACTCTTTAGTTTGTCAATTTCCCCTATTACATCTTCCAGATTCACTGAGATTTGTTTCAGTTCATCTGAATTATCATCTTTAAATATCACTTCTGATATGGGTATCTGCTGTACATCTTCCTCAGTAAAGACCGAAACAAAAAATTAATTTAATCTCTCTGCTATGGCCTTGTCCTCTCTTAGTACCCCTTAGTGCCAGCAGATATGGTAAAAGCTGTTAGTGTAACTACTTTTAAAAAAAGGTTTGGACAAGTCCATAAACCATTATTAAGGTGGAGTTTCAGAAATTCACTGCTTATCCTAAGGATAAGCAGCATGGAATCTATCTACTCTTTGGGATCCTGCCAGGTACTTGTGAGCTGAACTGGACACTGTTGGAAACAGGATTCTGGGCTTGATGGAACCTTGGTTTGACCTAGAATGGCAAATCTTATGTTATATTCTTAACTCTTTCAAATGTTAGAACAAAGGGATGGTGGGAGTGAGCAGAGATACACATGAATTTGTCGCAATGGACCAGCTCCCTCTTATGCAAGGGCAGGAGAAGAGAGGCATCAGTGTGGTGAGAGCAGCAGTCTCAGTCAGTTACCTTGGATTCCACATGTGGCTGCCAGAGCTCCTTCACTGTGGCTGCTCTCAACACTCTGGCAGGCCAATGCAATACTGTGCGCTGGCCCCAGCACAGGGCTCAACATACGATTGGACGTGCATTTTGGATGTGTGTCTGTAATCCCTGATGCAAAACGGGGGTTAGTGCATCCAAAATGCGTGTCCAATTGAGCACATAGGTACTAGCACTCATCACGTGTAAATTCATGTTGATGAGGCTATTATCTATTTCCCTCGATTCAAAAAAAAAATATATATGCACCTGACACGCATATTTTAACTTGCAAAAATTAATGCCTGCGTTAATTCTTGAGGAGTCCAAAAAAATTATAGAAAAATAGAAAATACTGCTTTTCTGTTCCTTTGACTTAATATAGTTTTTCATGAAGTATCTGTCAAATGCTTTCTGAAAATCCAGATACACTGTATCCACTGGCTCACCTTTATCCACGTTTATCTATGCCTTCTTAAAATGTAGCAGATTGGTGAGACAAGACTTCCCTTGGCTAAATCCATGTTGACTTTGTTTCATTAAACTATGCCTATCTATATGTTCAGTAATTATGTTCTTTATAATAGTTTTAACCATCTTTCCTGGCACTGATATCAGGCTCACTGGTCTGTAGTTTCCTGATCACCCCTGGAACCTTTTTAAAAACTGCCATTACATTGACCTTCTTCCAATCTTCAGGAACTGTAGCTGATTTTAATAATAGTTTGCAGATTATTAATGGTAGGTCTGCAATTTCATTTTTCTTTCTTTTAGCACTCTTGGATGTATACCATTTAGTCAAGGTGATTTGCTACTCTTTAGTTTGTCAATTTTCCCTATTACATCTTCCAGATTCACTGAGATTTGTTTCAGTTCATCTGAATTATCATCTTTAAATATCACTTCTGATATGGGTATCTGCTGTACATCTTCCTCAGTAAAGACCGAAACAAAAAATTAATTTAATCTCTCTGCTATGGCCTTATCCTCTCTTAGTGCCCCTTAGTGCCAGCAGATATGGTAAAAGCTGTTAGTGTAGCTGCATTTAAAAAAGGTTTGGACGGCTCAACGTTGTGATATTAAGTCGGAGGAACCGAAATAGGAGAATAAAAAAAAAAAAGTGTGCCAGGTTAGGGAAAAGGGATGCTCAATGAACGAGCGTCCATTTTCCTAGCCTGACCACTACCTCTCCTGGGCACCTGCTGCTGAGGAGGCGCTAAGGGCACACAATTTCCCCTAGTGTCTCCTTTTTACCGCTGCACCTGATTTAAATATTAAATCGGGCGCCCAGGAGAGGTAGATTGGCGTGCTTTAAGGGAGCAGGCGCTCATGACACCTGCCGATATTGCATCGGACTGAGAGTGAGTTACAGCAAGTGCTCAGTGGGGGCTGAAATGACTCAAAAGAAGGCGAAGAAGCCATGTGAAGTGTATGTGTTGCCTATGTGTGGCTCAGCTATCCAAGCCCTGTCAACTACCTATTAATTTCCACACTCTGGGGCTCATGCTATAGCTAGGCAGAGGAGGCATGCATGAGAGCCCCCACTGATGTTTATTGCTATGAGATACTGAGAGTAGAGCCCAGGTGCTGGGCTGGATCTGAGCATCATGCATGGTGACTTTTCTGTGGCACACCTGATTAGTTCTGAAGGCACACCAGTGTGCCAGGACACACTGGTTGAGAAACACTGTCTTATGTACAATAGAATTAGAGGAAAGGAACTAAAAAACCTCTTGTTGTTATTAATATATGGACTGAGACAAATAAAGATAACCATTCTAGAACATCTTGCCAAGGATTCCCAAAAATCTTTGTTACAAGGATTACTTTATTACAATTGAAAACCTAACCCAGAAGTGAGAATATGTAAGGAACCTGGAACACACACCAAAATTTCCAAACATATCACACTTTCACAAACCAGTGTCACATATTCTCAAATATCTGCATTGCCATAGATCGAAGCTACTAAACAATTCACACCAGTTCTTTTCTTTCTAGTTTATTATTTGGTTTAACTGAACGTTTGTTTTTCTCTGACGTGGTTTCTGAAGCGGGTTTAAGCTTTGCATATACACACTGACGAAATGACTATTTGACTGTTACTATGCAGAAAGTACACGTGTGGGCTGAACCCAGAGACCGCTTCCCTCCCCCTCGCAAAAGCTCGCGCTGGACAGGGCTCGGGCATTCCCCAGGAGGGCAGCAGGAGCCGCTTCTCACTGTTCTGCAGGGCCGGCGACAGTGCGCAGGCGCGCACCGGGCGCCTATAATAATAGAGCGCAAGCGGAAGGGAATCAGTGCCTCGTGCAGCTCACTCCGAGCCAGAGCAGAGGGGGCCAGCGGCGGCCAAACTTTTCCTCCATCCTGCCACTCGCTGCCGCACTTAAATTTCCGGCTGCTGGCACGCTCTCCTCGGGATGTTTTTACCTTCACATTCTTGGCCCAAATTTCCTTCCCTCGTTTTTTTTCCCTCTCTGGATTTTCAGTGGTCCGAAGGAATGTGAACGAGGATGTTTGCTTCACCACGACTGAGGAATACAGTCTCGCTTTTCTTAAGTATCTAAAAGAGCAAATGTAGACGATCCGTATTTCTTGCCGAGGATGTACTGCACGGACTTTTTCGACCTGTGGAGTTATTAATAGTAACCGAGAAAACTGATTGCCTTTCAAGATCAACATATACATTCGCAAAAAAAAGATTAAAAAGTTGTAAGGGATGTAGATTTTAAGACATGGTTAAAACCAAAGTGTTGGAATGTGAACAGTATAAAACTTGTACGGCTCTTTGTATTTTGTTGCACTTTTTCTAGCTGGACAAATACGATTTCTATCCCCCT
Source organism: Rhinatrema bivittatum (assembly GCF_901001135.1). Lineage (NCBI taxonomy): Eukaryota > Metazoa > Chordata > Amphibia > Gymnophiona > Rhinatrematidae > Rhinatrema > Rhinatrema bivittatum. Next base: position 89,135,622 of record NC_042619.1, read on the forward strand.
CCCTTTTTCATAGGGAACATGGTTTTGGAAATTGAGTGGAGTACTGTGGGAGAAAAGGGCACGGAGCCGCGGTGATGCTGCCAGAGGAGTCCCTGCTTGATTTTTGAGTCCGGTGCCTTTCTCCCTGCCACCACCCTCCCGCCGCTGTTTTATTTCCAGTTGAGTTGTTGGAGTCGGATTTCCAAGGAGCCCTGAAGCAGATCGGAAAAGATCTAGACGGGTCAAAAAAAAAAAAAGCCAACAGGGAGCTCTGCGCGTCAATGCAACTCTGGCAGAAGAGAGCAGTAAAGGCTCATCCAGCGCACTTCCTTCCCCACTTCGCATCGCTGCAGAAAGAAAAGGACAGATGGCCCCGCGCGGCTCGAGGGGCGCGCTCCCGGCCGGGGTCTGACAGCTCGAGCCGCCCGACGTGAAGCGCCGCGAGTGCGTTCGCCCGCGGATTGCGGTCCCCTCTGCAGCGCTGGGCTCGGCCGGCGCCGTCATGCGCTGCGGGCCGGCGCTGGCGCTGCTGCTGCTGGCGCTGCTGCCGACCGCGGCACGGGGCAGCGGCGAGTACTGCCACGGCTGGCTGGACGCGCAGGGCGCCTGGCGCGACGGCTTCCAGTGCCCCGAGCGCTTCGACGGCGACGACGCCACCATCTGCTGCGGCAGCTGCGCCCTGCGCTACTGCTGCGCCAGCGCCGAGGCGCGGCTCGACCAAGGCGGCTGCGACAACGACCGCCAGCAGGGGGCCGGCGAAGCCGGCCGGCTCGACAAGGACAGCCAGGACAGCGCGGCAGGTGAGTGCCCCATGGCCAGGAAATCTTTCGGGGAGACAAATAAAGAAAGAGGGGGGATGTACAAAAAACAGTCATTAAAATCCATGGGGTGGGCGTGACCTCACTTGTGCCCCCACTGCCATGGGCACTGGGGGCAATACCATAGTGGGAGCTCAACCTGAATCCTGACCCCCCTTCCTGTGACCAGTGCAGGGGAGCAGGGATCCGTAGATTTTTTGTTTTGAAGGTGGGGGTGGTCGGAATGAGGTTAATAGTTTGAAAAGTGGATTTGACCTCTGGAATGGGACTAGAGAGACCCTTTTTGAAATTACAAATGAAGTTCTGTTAGGGTTAGGGATAAAAAAAGAAGTGGTGTCCAGTATCACCATATTTCCGCCACTGGCTCCAGGTCTCTCCTGAAGTGCATTTCAGGGGAATCAGCAGAAGGAGCTGTTCGGCATTTCTTCTGTGACCTGGGGTGCTTGGAGTATTGTATCTTCTCTAGGCTTGGTGTCTCCTCCACTTTTAATATCACGCACAAACCGAAGTCGGAAAAGGCTCAGTCTTCAGGAGCAAAAATACACTGTAAGAAAAGAAGAGTTTGGACTCTCTTGTTTTGCAAAGACTTTTTCCCATACCGTACTTAGGAGTAATATTTATAAAATAGTCCTATAAAGAGATGTTGAGGGCACAGGAAAGTTCTCCACTGAATGGAAGATTTTGCAGCTCTGACAGTACATATCTCTGGCTGCCCTCATCAGGACTAACCCCTAGTGTGTACAGAAACCACCCTCCTCCCCCCAACCATAAAAAGTTTTTTTGGGTGGCTTGGTGACGCGAGCTCAGGATCGGGATGAGTGCAATAGTCTTCATTTGCCAGACTTTTAGAGAAAAGTATTAGTGGTCCTGAAATATTGTTTGTGTCCTGGACAACTGCCTGGAAAGCTCAGGATTCTAATAATTTAAGAAAGCATTGGATTTCAAATTCTACCTATTAAAAAAAAAATAATAATAATAATTCATCTTTCCAAGCTGTGCTGTGGCAGGTCGAGCTCCAAACATTCAAATGTGAATATTGTGTGTGACTGATAACCAGATAATTGCTCACTAACATCGTTAAGGCTCCTGAGCCTCAGGCTACAGCTCTCACATTATATAGTCTAGGGAAATTATCAGAGGTATAGTAACAACCAGCAAGCCTGCCTCATCTGAGAGAAAGTTAAAATGCAAACATCATTAGAACATCTGCGTGAAATTTTTCATAGAAGGCTACAGCATGGAATGCCCCAGTGGATTTCCACAATCAGAACAGTGGAAACTCACAAATGTATTAATTGGCCAGGTTTTTTGGGCTTTTTTTGTAACTATAATTATCTTTCCTAACATGTCCTGTGAATTTCTTATCTCTTCTTTTGTGGCCTCCAGCGTGTCTGAGTTAGCACTATGCTGACAGTTCCTTTGCAAATAGATTTCTGTTTACTCCTTCAAGGGATAATGTCAGTATATCCTATTCCAATTCTTATGCCGTTCTTGCCAGAGCCCGCCCTTGAGTTTGATCTCTTGTCGAGGATACTTATCTGCAGAACTGTTTAAAAATAACTCAGTTGACAGATAAACAAAATCATCATTAAGATCACCCACTTTTGTTTTGAATGTGCTTTTTATTCTCATTTAAAAGTTTTTTTCAAACTTTTAGTCTCTTTCAGGATGTGAAATGATTCTTTAGTTATGTACTGCATCTTCTGGGTATAGAAGAGCGTGGAAGTGGTCTGATCTGGTGGTAGCATGGTGTGGGCTCTGTTCTTGCTTCGGGCATGAGAATATTGATCTGACGGAGGCCTGGAAGTGTTGGAGTGGGGGGGGGGGGGGGGCGGGGAGGGTGCAGCCCCTGTGCCCCGGCGCCTGGGAGGAAAACCAAGTTCTACTTTTTAAATGATGCATTCTGGGCAGGCTCAGGAGCTGAAGTAAGTTGAGCAACAAAGGTAAAAAAAAATAAATTAGATTTAGGTGTTGGGGAGGAGAGGGGAGGGGGAAGGGAGGTTAGGGTAGGGGATAGGGAACTGGGGAAGGCCAAAATGCGTCGCCGCACGAAGTTTGCAAAAATCCTCCCCCCCCCCCTTGCACGGCCCATTGATTATATAACATGCGCGCGCCGGCACGCACATGGATGCACGCACGGAGCTATTAAAATTTACCCCTTAATGCACACCCCTGCAATGTGCCTCTCCAAACAGAATACTTTTTGTTTGTTTGTTTTTAAATCTGGATGCATTTGCGCACATTCTGAAAGTCCATGAATAGTTTCAGGCAGCTGAAAATTCATTGATCCACCTATGACTGACTTAGGCAGGTTAGCTATTGTTACCTGCCTAACATGGCTCGGGGCCTGAGTCACTTATGTTATTTTCTTCCCCCTGGACACAGAATGGGAGAAAAGTCTGGGTCAAGCAAGCTCTGTTCCTTGGAATATTTTTCCCTTTCAGTCTAAGTAAATTGGGGTGTTGCTGTGCTGATCCTCTTGCTGGCACTTGTAAAACACGAATATGGCACGCACAGCTCAAAAGTGGACTCTGGCTCTGTGTCCGCAGCATTTTTGTACCAACAGTTTTTTTTTTTTTTAATTTTTGAAATATGGTGCAGGTGAAATGTAATATAAATAAGTCCCACGATATCTGCCAAGACAAACTAAGCCTTTCATCTGGAATTAATTCTCTTTCCCAGAGTTGCTTTTGATCTACTGTGTGAGGACAACTGCAGTATAGGAGAGGAGGAGCTCCCTTCGTTTGACTGACGCCAGTTCCCCAAGCTTGCATTCAGGCTCACATGGAGCCCATGCTGTCTCTGCTGCAGCTTAAAAAAAAAGGCTTTAGCCTATGCTGGGCCTGAGAGAAGGAATTACAAAGCCTGCTTCAGCCTCTCTCATTACTGTACAGGATCCGGAGACATCTCCTGTGCTGTTCTCAAGAGGGCATTCTCTCATTCTGTGCCTCTAAGCGGGCCTGTACCGTTCATAATTTCTTCCTACAAAGAAAGAGGAAACCTGCCCCCCCCTCGAAAATTAGATTTACATGAAAAGAAAAACGTTTGTGCCTCTAAATCAACACACTGATCCCTGGAGTGATGGAGACCTGCTGTCGGTACTGCAGCAACTCCTGCTGGCCATAGAGCAGTGGGGAGGGTAAGGCTCCTCGGAGGGCGCACACGCGGTTTAAGCATGTCACCTAGAGAGACGCAGGGGAAAAAAACGATGACAGAAACACCCGCGGCCCAATGGTAACCAGGGAAAAAGAGTTTAAATGCCGGGTGGGTGGGGATTTTCTTTCCTAGGTTAGTCTGGAAAATGAATATCACAGCAGCTGGCTTGTCACTGTTTAAAATGTTCCCTGTGACAAGTTTCCTGAAAAAGCTCTGAAGTTCAGTAAGAAGTAAAAAAAAAAAAAAAGATTTGGTTTAAGTTAGCATTTATTATCCATAACCATTATATGTTGCATCTTGTATAGGAGAAAGAAAAGAGGAAACTGGATAAAATATTTATGTAAAATAATATGCCAGCCATGAATTGAAGATGAAACTTTCAGAGTTACTATTGGCACGGTAACAAACCTTTCCTCAGTTGCACACCAGATTAGAAAGAATTTCTGGTGAGAACATAATTCATAATTTCCTATAGGCTTTGCTGCTAATATTTGTTTTTGACCCAGCTCATTGTATTAACTTGTTCTACATATCACCAGTTCACTTTGATTGTAAGCTTAAAAAACAGCCAGCAGCTGTGAATGCTTTGAATGGGCTTTGCTCTTGCAGTTTCCTCTCTTGTAGCTGGGTACTCTAGTAACTTCACTTATGTTTTTTGTTTCCATTTAAGACTCTTCTCAGCAATGAGAAGAGTTATACCTGGAAAACCTAAACAGGTTCCAGCAGGATGGATAAGCAAATCCCTTCCCTAGGACAGAAAAACACAGCTATGGTTTCGGAGAGGGACCTTTACATCTTGCTGACCTGCTGGTATATTCTAGAAAGGAAGGATCACGCAAACCTACCAGGAATAAACTTAGTTTAAAAAAAAACAAACCTCAAAAAAGTGATGGCGCAGTTCTTAACAAATCTGTGTGGCCTAATAAAAGGATTCATCTCTATTCAACTACATGATGCTTTTCTTTTAACTGAATACAATAAATAGAAGACCTGTTATATATAAGATGTGGATTGAGAGTGCCTTCATACGATGCGAACGGGGTTCAGCTATCGTGTATATGAGCCATGTTCTGGCTTCTAAATCATTAGGCACCTCAATTAGGTATTAGATTTTATGTTTGTGTCCACGGGTTTGCGTACTCTTCAAATTATTTTCTTGACTGTAAATGTATTATAGCCACCACTTATCAATTACTTGCGTATATGTAGTCAATCTTGTGCTGCCGACACCAGGGAGTTTCGGAGCGGGGCTCCTTCTTCACGGGCTATGCTTTGACAAGAGAGACCGCGGAAACGCTGTGGGAAATTGTTCTGGTGGCTGTATAGACTTCTGTGGACTTCGGCGTTAGAAGTGCAGATTGTTGAGCTCCGTGTGTATCCGACGGCTGCCACGACCTGCTCCTTTTACTAGCGCGCGTTAGAAGTGCAGATTGTTGAGCTCTGTGTGTATCCGACGGCTGCCACAACCTGCTCCTTTTACTAGCGCCGAAGTCCACAGAAGTCTATACAGCCACCAGAACAATTTCCCACAGCGTTTCCGCGGTCTCTCTTGTCAAAGCATAGCCCGTGAAGAAGGAGCCCCGCTCCTAAACACCCTGGTGTCGGCAGCACAAGATTGACTACATATACGCAAGTACATGATAAGAGGTGGCTATAATACATTTACAGTCAAGAAAATAATTTGAAGAGTACGCAAACCCGTGGACACAAACATAAAATCTAATACCTAAATGAGGTGCCTAATGATTTAGAAGCCAGAACATGGCTCATATACACGATAGCTGAACCCCGTTCGCATCGTATGAAGGCACTCTCAATCCATATCTTATATATAACAGGTCTTCTATTTATTGTATTTAGTTTCATGTTATACAAGTTTGGGTATATTATTTCAGTATTGTTTCTTTTAACTGAAGCATTTGCAGATAATGGGACAGGTTTCTTGTGGAAGTATGGGGCACTACTCTCCAAAGTTTGTTTTTTTTCCAACACAGAATGGGTGAGCACCGTGTGAGAAGACATGTGCTAAACATCAGAGTCTATGGAGTGGCCTAACCCAACAATGAATTGCATTTAAATACAAATTTTTCTCAAAATATATGTTCTGTAGGGCTCAAAAGGTGGAATAGAAGGAGATATTTTGCCTGCACTGTCTTTCTCGAGGTGTACAAAACAGAGCCAGTCTGGGGGGGACTCTCTGCTCCATCCCATTGGGGATAAAATTTCATTGGGGATGGGGATTACCATCCATTTAGCTAGAATGAACAAGCAGACAATGAAATGGTAACAGAAATTAGGGAAGCTAACAAAATTAGCAACACAGCGATAATGAGTGATTTCAATCAACCCAGAATTGACTGGGTACATTTCACATCAGGACATGCTAAGCAGGTGAAGTTCCTAACTGAAATAAATGACTGCTTCATAGATCAGCTGGTACAAGAACCAACAAGGGGGAGAGCTATTTTAGACATAGTCCTTAATAGAACACAGGATTTGATGTGAGAAGTAACGGTTTTGGGGCCACTTGGCAATGGTCATCATCATAACATGATCAAATTCGACTGAATAATTGGAGGGAGAACACTTAAAGAAATCTACTGCAATAGCATTTAACTTTCAAATGGCAGAATGTGATAAAATGAAAAAAATGGTTAGGAAAAAACTGAAAGGAGTAGCAGCCAAGGTTAAGAGTTTACAGCAGGTGTGGACTTTTTAAAAAGAACAAACCATCATGAAAGCCCAGACCACAAGTAATCCACATATTACAAAAGGTGGAAAGGCTAAATGACCACCGACTATGGTTAAAAGGTGAAGCGAGAGAGGCTATTATAGCTAAAAGAACATCTTTCAAAAAATGGGATCCAGATGAAACAGCATAAGCACTAGCATGTTAGACACAAAGCATTGATAAGAAAGCAGAGAGAGAATTTGAAAAGAAGCTTGCCATGGAAGCAAAAATTCATAATAAAACCTTTTTCAACTATTTTCAAAGCAGAACGCCTGTGAAGGACTCAGTTGGATCACTAGATGATCAAGGGGTAAAGGGTGTACTTAGGGAAGACAAGGCCTTAGAGTAGAGACTAAATGAATTAATTTCTTCAGGCTGTAGTAAGGAAAATGTAAGGGATATACCCATGCCAGAAATGATATTTAAAGCTGCCGATTCAGAGGAACTGAAACAAATCTCAGTTAACTTGGCAGATATAACAAGACAAAATTAATAAGCTAAAGAGTAGCAAATCACCTGGACCAGACGGTATACATCCCAGAGTGTTTGTTATTATTTGTGGTAGTTGTGGGTGGATCCTTGGGCCGGTGGCAGATGACCACGCCCCCGGGGAAAGATCCCGAGAGGGACCACCAGTCAGGCTCAGAGGTTGGAGACAGATACACACTAGTTCTTTTATTAAACAGTATATTGAACCACCAGAGGTGGCAGTAGTGAGCTGGAAGCGCCCGGCTGGGCTGTAGTCCCTTAGATACTGGAACAGCAATCCCAGGATGGCTGGGCTGTAGAGAAACTAAATATAGTGAGTAGGCAGGGTGTGCAGAGTTCCGGTACCGAACCTTGATAGTAACACTCACACAATAGTCTCATAGAAGTAGTCCAGGTGTTGGAATGAGTTAGGCCCTTGAGAAGCGAGTACCTGGTTCCAGGGAAAGCTCTGAGAGAGAGATGGTAACTCACTGGTGTAGTAGACAGCGATGACTTCCAGGCAGAAGAGGTATTCAGCAACCAGTCCGAGAAAATGGGCCCTCGAGGAGCGAGTACCGGTTCCAGACTGTGACCTGAAAAACAAAGAGAGAGCGAGACCCCCGAGGAGCGGGTACCCTTGGTAAGCCTGAGGAGGCAGAGCAGCTTAGGTAGAACAACCCAAGAATATCTGGAATGGATGACGTCATCTCAGGGGGACGCCCCTGAGGTTTGCGCCACTGCTGGTATATCAGTCGGGGCCGCACCGTGCGTGCGCCCTTAGAGGTAGATTTTAAAAGGGTTACGCACATAAGTTATGCGCCTAACCCTTTCAAAATTCCCCTGCGTGCGCCAAGCCTATTTTGCATAGGCTCGGCAGCGCGCGCAAGCTCCAGGACGCATGTAAGTCCCGGGGCTTTGCTAGGAGGGCGTGTCGGGCGGCGTGACGTTCGGGGCGTTCCGGGGGGCGTGATGCCAGCCTGGGGGCATTTTGGGGGCGTGGCCGAGGCCTCCGAGATCACTCCCAGGCCGGGGAATTGCGCAGCGGCGGCCGATCGGTGCAGGAGTAACTTTCACGATAAAGGTAGGGGGGGTGTAGATAGGGCTGGGGGGTGGGTTAGGTAGGGGAAGGGAGGGGAAGGTGGGGGGAGGCCGAAGGAAAGTTCCCTCCGAGGCCGCTCCGATTTCAGAGTGGCCTCGGAGGGAACGGGCAGCGCGCGCAGGGCTCGGCGTGCGCAAGGTGCACAAATGTGCACCCCCTTGTGCGCGCCGACCCCAGATTTTATAAGATATGCGCGGCTACGCGCGTATCTTATAAAATCCGGCGTGCTTTTGTTTGCGCCTGGTGCGCGAACAAAAGTATGCGTGGGCGTACATTTATAAAATCTACCCCTTAGGCTCTTGTGAATCATGGCGGATTGCAGCGTCGAGCCGCTCCGGGGACGCCGGAGGGAGTTGGCAGAAAGACACTGCGGCAGCCAACCTGCCACTTGAGCAAGAGGGAGTCGCCGAGAAGGTAAGGAGTGGAGACGTCGGGCAGCGACGGTCGCAACAGTGTTGAAAGAACTGAAAAATAAAATTGCAGATATAATAGCAATTTGTAAACTATCTTTAGAATCATCTATGGTACCTGAAGATTGGAGGGTTGCCAACAAAACACAAATTTTTAAAGGGGCTCCAGAGTTGATCCAGGAAACTACAGACTAGTAAGTCTGACATTGGTGCCAGTAGAATGGTAGAAACTATCATAAAGAACAAAATTACTGAAATATAGAAAGTCATAGTTTAATGGGACAAAGCCAGCATGGATTTAGCCAAGGGAAGACTTGCTTTATCAATCTGCTACATTTTTTTGAAGGTGTAAATAAACATGTGGATAAAGGTGACCAGTTGTTATAGTGTATATGGATTTTCAGAAAGCTTTTGACAGAGGCCCTCATGAGAGACCTCTGAGGAAGTTAAAAAGTCATGGGATAGGAGACAATGTCCTATTGTGGATTGGGAACTGGTTAAAAGATAGGGCTAAATGGTCAGTTTTCTTAATGGAGAAAGGTGAATAGTGGAATACCTCAGGGATCTGTTCTGGGACCACTGCTTTTTAACATATTTATAAATGACCTGGAAATGGCAACAAAGAGTGAGGTGATCAAATTTGCAGATGACATAAAATTATTCAAAGTTAAGAAGATTGTATGAAATTGGAAGAGGACTTTGCAAGATTGGAAGACTGGGCACAGAAATGACAGATGATATTTAATGTGGACAAGGGCAAAGTGATGCACATAGGGAAGAGTAATCTGAAATATAGCTACAGAATGCAAGGTTCTACATTAGGTTAAAAGAATCTAGGCATCATTTGGATAATATGTTGAAAGCTTCTGCACAGTGTGCTGCGGCAGTCAAGAAAGCAAATAGAATAATATAAATTATTGGGAAAGGAGTGGAGAATGAAACAGAGAATATCATAATGCCTCTGCATCGCTTCATGGTGTGACTACATCTTAAGTATTATGTGCAGTTTTGGTCATTGTATCTCAAAAAAGATGTAGCAGAATTAGAAAAGGTACAGAGAAGGGTGACCAAAATGATAAAAGGGATGGAATGATTCCTCTATGAAAAAAAGCTAAAGAGGTTATGGCTTTTCAGCTTGGAAAAGAGACCGCCGAGGGAAGATATGCTAGAGGTCTATTAGATAATCAGCAGAATGGAGTGGGTGTACAAAAATTGGTTGTTTACTCTTTCAAAAAGCACAAAGACTAGGAAACATGGAATGAAGTTACTAAGTTACCATTATAAACCGGTGTGATCTATTTTCTTTATAGGAATATCGGTATATAAAAATTCAAAACAAACAAATAAATAAATAAATAAGTAGTATATTTAAAACAAATAGGGGCGGATTTTAAGAGCCCTGCTCGCCTAAATCCGCCCAAATCCGGGCGGATTTAGGCGAGCAGGGCCCTGCGCGCCGGTGAGTCTATTTTACATAGGCCTACCGGCGCGCGCAGAGCCCCGGGACTCGCGTAAGTCCCAGGGTTTTCTGAGGGGGGCATGTCGGGGGCGTGTCGGGGGGTGGGCCCGAACCGCGCGGCGTTTTCGGGGCATGTCGGGAGCGTTCCGGGGGCGGGCCCGGGGGCGTGGCCGCGCCCTCCGGACCCGCCCCCAGGTCGCGTCCCGGCGCGCTAGCGGCCCGCTGGCGCGCGGGGATTTACGCCTCCCTCCGGGAGGCGTAAATCCCCTGACAAAGGTAAGGATGGGGTTTAGACAGGGCCGGGCGGGTGGGTTAGGTAGGGGAAGGGAGGGGAAGGTGAGGGGAGGGCAAAAGAAAGTTCCCTCCGAGGCCGCTCCGATTTCGGAGCGGCCTCGGAGGGAACGGAGGTAGGCTGCGCGGCTCGGCGCGCGCCGGCTATACAGAATCCATAGCCTTGCGCGCGCCGATCCCGGATTTTAGCGGCTCCGCGCGTATCTACTAAAATCCCGCGTACTTTTGCTTGCGCCTGATGCGCCAGCCTATTCGCGCCTATTCGCGCGATCTGAAAATCTACCCCATAATGTTTTACTCAATGCATATTTAAGCTCTGGAATTGTTGCCAGAGGACGTGATAAAAACCGTTAATGTAGCTGTGTTTAAAAAATGGACATATTCCTGGAGGAAAAGTCCATAAACTTTTATTAAGGTAGACATGGGGAAATCCACTGCTTATCCCAGGGATAGGCAGCATGGAATCTCTTATTCAATTGGGATCCTACCAGATATCTGTGACCTGGTTTGGCCACTATCAGAAACAGATACTGGGCTTTATGGACCTTTGTTCTGACCCAGTATGGCAAATCTTATGTTCTGATGAGTTTTTACTCCTGCGCTTTGCTCTTGCACAGCTCCCATTATCATAGTAAAGGACAGCAGATAATCTAGTTTGCCCATCAGGTTTTTATAAGGTAATAACTACCTCTCCCTGCAGGTTACCCTCAAGCCTTCTGTTAAGGGTAGTAACTGCTGCTCAGTGCAGTTTACCCCCAAGCAGAAATGTAAACTTTAGGTGCAACAGAAGTTGCCCATTTCTTAATTTCTGTTTGCAAGTCATTAGGGATCCACTGTATTTGTCCCACACCCTTTTGAATTCCATTACCTTTCTTGTCTTCACCACCTCTTTTGGAAAGGCATTCCACGTGTCCACCATCTTTCCTGTGAAGAAATATTTTCTGACATTGCTCCTGAGTCTTCCCCCTTGGAGTTTCATGCAAATAGGATCCGGAGAAGTGTCACAAAGACCCGAGTTTTGAACTTCGAAAAAACAGACTTTGCAGACATGGGGAAATATCTGGAGGCAGAACTTGAAGACTGGGAGAAAATGGGAGAGGTCGAACAACAGTGGGCCAAACTAAAAGGAGCAATTACAAAAGCAATAAATCTGTATGTTAGAAAAGTAAACAAAAGTAAAAGAAATAAGAATCCAATCTGGTTCACAAAGGAGGTGGCAGATGTAATAAAAGCAAAAAAAGCAGCTTTTAAGAAATATAAAGAATCCCAAAAAGTGGAACACAGAGAGGATTATCTGGCAAAACTGAGGGAGGTGAAAAACGTAATCAAGAAAGCAAAAAGTCAGGCAGAGGAAAAGGAGAAAGGTTCATAGTGCTTTATAGTGAAACTGAAAGGGGATAAGGATCAATGGGTGGAGAGAGATGATGAATTAGCAGAAATATTAAACAAATACTTCAGTTCAATGTTCACTAAAGAAGACCCTGGAGAAGGACCGTTACTTGTTATCAAGACTATAGAAGGGGGTGGAGTAGAAGAAACTCCATTTACAGAAAATAATATATGGGAAGAGCTAAGAAAACTGAAAGTGGACAAAGCCATGGGGCCTGATGAGGTTCACCCCAGAATACTGAGGGAACTCAGAGATGTACTGGCGGGTCCACTGTATGACCTGTTCAATAGATCTTTGGAAAAGGGTGTAGTGCCTAGTGACTGGAGAAGAACAGTGGTGGTCCCGCTTCACAAGAGTGGGAGCAGAGAAGAGGCTGGAAACTACAGGCCAGTTAGCATCACCTCGGTGGTAGGAAAATTAATGGAGACTCTGCTGAAGGAAAGGATAGTGAACTATCTACAATCCAGTGGGTTGCTAGATCAGAAGCAGCATGGATTCACCAGGGGAAGGTCCTGTCAGACGAATCTAATTGATTTCTTTGATTGGGTGACTAGAGAACTGGATCAGGGAAGAGCGCTCAATGTAATTTACTTGGATTTTAGTAAAGCTTTTGATACGGTCCCACATAGAAGACTCATCAACAAAATGAGAAGCTTGGGAGTCAGCTCCAAGGTGTTGACGTGGATTACAAACTCATTGATGGATAGAAGACAACAGGTGATGGTAAATGGAACCTGCTCTGAAGAGAGAATGGTGTTAAGAGGAGTGCCACAGGGATTGATGTTGGGACCGGTTCTGTTCAACATCTATTTGCAGATGATACTAAGATCTGCAACAGAGTGGACACGCTGGAAGTTGTACAGAGAATGAGACAGGATATAAGGTAGCTGGGAGAGTGGTCGAAGTTATGGAAGCTGGGATTCAATGCCAAGAAATGCAAAGTAATGCATCTAGGGTGTGGTAATCTAAAAGAACTATATGCGTTGGGAGGTGAAGGGCTGATGTGCATGGAGCAGGAGAGAGACCTTGGGGTGATAGTGTCTAACGACCTGAAGTCGACAAAGCAGTGTGACACCGCAATAGCCAAAGCCAGAAGAATGCTGGGCTGCATAGAGAGAGGAATATCTAGTAAGAAAAGGGAAGTGATAATCCCCTTGTACAGGTCCTTGGTGAGGCCTCACCTGGAGTACTGTGTTCAGTTCTGGAGATGGTATCTCAAAGGAAACAGAGACAGGATGGAGGCGATCCAGAGAAGGGCGACAAAAATGGTGGGTGGTCTTCATAAAATGACTTATGAGGAGAGATTGAAGAACCTGAATATGTATACCCTGGAGGAGAGGAGGAGCAGGGGTGATATGATACAGACCTTCAGATACTTGAAAGGTTTTAATGATCCATTGTCGCCAACAAAGCTTTTCCATTGGAAACAATTTAGTAGAACTAGGGGTTATGATTTGAAACTCCAGGGAGGAAGACTTAGAACCAATATCAGAAAATATTTCTTCACTAAGAGGGTGGTGGATGCCTGGAAAGCCCTTCCGGAGGAAGTGGTGAAGACTAAAACCGTGAAGGATTTCAAAGGGGCATGGGTTAAACACTGTGGATCCCTAAAAGGCTAGAGGATGGGAATAATTGAAAAAGCTTAACCGGCACGAAGCGGCAGTTACTATCCTTAAGAGAAACATGGGGGTAACCTGCACAGAGCGGCAGTTACTACCCTTAAGAGAAACGTGGGGGTAACCTGCCCGGAGCAGCAGTGACTGCCTTGGGAAGCTTGCTGGGCAGACTCGATGGACCATTTTGGTCTTTTTCTGCCGTCATTACTATGTTACTATATCATGACCTCTAGTTTTATAGCAGAAGCCTTGCATGTGACAGTGTGATTGAGTACTAGTGCCTGGCAGTTGACAACATATACATTATTTTTCTGAAATATATGTTACTCATATGATTTTTAGGGTTAACTCTAAATGACTCCCTGAAGGAACTTTATGCAATTTAGAATTAAAACCCGTTAACATCCAAACACTAATCTGTTGAGACAAATTAAATGGTAAGATAGATATTAAAGAGAGATCTGTTTTACGCAATCTATCTCATGCGAGATGCACTGCACGTGATTGATTGTATAACGGTTTTTGTTTTTGGTAGATTTTGCTTGATCCGTTTTTTCCCCTTCCTTCTTCTTCCACAAATTTTCTCGCAATCTAATTTCACCTGCAATTTTTTAAAATCTGAATTTGGGGAGGAATACAATCTGAGAGTATGGTAGTCTGCTTCTAAATATGCAAAAGAAACAATGGGGCTTGGCTTGCTGGGTTAATCTCCAGGGCTGTTTAGCTCACGCGCTGTGACCTGAGAGCTCCAGCACTGGGGCATGGGTTTGCTAATCTTAGGAAGGGCGCAATCTTGTTCTCTTGAGTGCTGAGAGCGTAGTGCTCTTAGACAGTACTGAACTCCTCCTTCAGATACAGGATGCAGAGATGCTTCAGCTGAAAATGATAAGGGCTTGGCAATCCCGCCGTGCTCACTTTTATAAATTCAAAATCAGTAGCATCTCTTGCTTGCTTTGCTGTGGGGAGATAAGTGTTACTTTTTAATCATTTCAGTCTTCTGTTAATGGGCCGTTGTCCGATAGCAAACGGCTCTTTTACAGAAAGATTTCTGCTGCCCTGCAGCACTTAAGGGTGTTTGTTGAAAATGGGACCTTAAGTGGAGTGACAGGAGTTTGAATATTCCACAGCTAGGCCTGCCTCATTCCAAAGTGGCAGGGTCAGTGTGACCCGGCCTTTGGAGATAGCATGTTGTGTGTGGCTCAGGGTTTACAGCCGGTGCTGTAAATGGAGAAACGTTGTCATGGAAAGCGTGTCCTCGGAGTCAGTACAGACCTTTGCCAAGCCCAGTGTCACTGGATAGGCGTGCTCTGACAGGCAGGTGTGCAGCTGAGTCCTGCCTTCTTGGACACTTTGCCCTGGAGATCTTTGGAACAGCAGGGAGAGTTAAAAATGGGCTTTTTATGGTAATCCTATGGCACGTAATCAAAATTTCTTTCTGCATGCAAACGGGATCAAGCCCTGGACTAGCTTCCCCAGGGAGGTGGTGGAATCTCCATCACTTGAGGTTTTCAAGAGCAGGTTAGACAAACACCTGTCCAGGATGGAAAAGAAATAGGAGATCCTGCCTGAAGGCAGGTCAGGAGAGGCATTTCTTCTGGTGCTGCATGGCCACAAAGACATCTTGTTTCCAAGCTAATCAAAGTAAGCAAATGAACTAGTTCTTTGATCAGATATATGAATATTGACTTATGGCTGTCTTGATTTGTGTATCTTTTTTTAAAACCAGATTGTTGGCTATTGACATTTTTTAAATTGCATGGCTCTTACGACTTGGTATGTAGATATAACAGGCACTTTTAATGTCTTGCCTGAAAGACATTCTTTAATCCTAAATGGACTGATCTGATAGCCAGTGGTTCTGTTCTTGGCATGAACATTGAGCTGTCAGAGGCATGGGTGCTATTTTGATGACACTTTGCAATGGGGGATAGTAATTCTTTTTATTAAATAGTCCAGCAGTTTCGTTCTGCTTCACTGAGCTTCCAGCTCAATCAGAACCAGCCTTTACTGGGCTATGGTGGCTATGGTGGCTATGGTGGCAAGCAAATCTGATTGACTTTTTTGACTGGGTAACCAAGGAATTGGACC
Source organism: Rhinatrema bivittatum (assembly GCF_901001135.1). Classification (NCBI taxonomy): domain Eukaryota; kingdom Metazoa; phylum Chordata; class Amphibia; order Gymnophiona; family Rhinatrematidae; genus Rhinatrema; species Rhinatrema bivittatum. The sequence continues at coordinate 89,151,127 of NC_042619.1, forward strand.
AAGGAAGAGCGCTCGATGTCATATACTTGGATTTCAGCAAAGCTTTTGATACGGTTCCGCACAGGAGACTGGTGAATAAAACGAGAAGCTTGGGAGTGAGTGACAAGGTGGTGACCTGGATTGCAAATTGGTTGACGGACAGAAGACAATGTGTGACGGTAAACGGAACCTTCTCTGAAGAGAGAGCGGTTTTAAGTGGTGTACCGCAAGGATCGGTGTTGGGACCGGTCCTGTTCAATATCTTTGTGAGCGACATTGCGGACGGGATAGAAGGTAAGGTTTGTCTTTTTGCGGATGACACTAAGATCTGCAACAGAGTGGACACGCCGGAAGGAGTGGAGAGAATGAGACGGGATCTAAGGAAACTGGAAGAGTGGTCGAAGATATGGCAGCTGAGATTCAATGCCAAGAAGTGCAAAGTCATGCATATGGGGAGCGGAAATCCGAATGAACTGTATTCGATGGGGGGGGAAAGGCTGACGTGCACGGAGCAGGAGAGGGACCTTGGGGTGATAGTGTCTAATGATATGAAGTCTGCGAAACAATGCGACAAGGCGATAGCAAAAGCCAGAAGAATGCTGGGCTGCATAGAGAGAGGAATATCGAGTAAGAAAAGGGAAGTGATTATTCCCTTGTACAGGTCCTTGGTGAGGCCTCACCTGGAGTACTGTGTTCAGTTCTGGAGACCGTATCTACAAAAAGACAAAGACAAGATGGAAGCGGTACAGAGAAGGGCGACCAGGAAGGTGGAGGATCTTCATCGCATGACGTACGAGGAGAGATTGAAGAATCTAAATATGTACACCCTGGAGGAAAGGAGGAGCAGAGGTGATATGATACAGACTTTCAGATACTTGAAAGGTTTTAATGATCCAAAGGCAACGACAAACCTTTACCATAAGAAAAAAATCAGCAGAACCAGGGGTCACGATTTGAAGCTCCAGGGAGGAAGATTCAGAACCAATGTCAGGAAGTATTTCTTCACGGAGAGGGTGGTGGATGCCTGGAATGCCCTTCCGGAGGAAGTGGTGAAGACCAGAACTGTGAAGGACTTCAAAGGGGCGTGGGATAAACACTGTGGATCCATAAAGTCAAGAGGCCGCCAATGAAGAGTGGGTGACTCGCCAGAATGATGGCTACTGCCTGGAGACAATACCCTTATTCAATAAACATACACATGGTTACTGTGACTCCAACATCACTCTAAGCTTCAACAGCAAGAGGAAATGTGGAAAAAAGGATTTGCACTCACAAAGACGGGAGTAGCTGGCTTGTTACGGCGGTTACTACCCCAAACCAAATATCCAAATTACTACCTCCACCTTCCTCTATTCCTGATGCCTTTCAACTAGCTTGATCACTCCATTCTTATACTTCACTTCAATGCATATCCAGCATAGTTCTCTGCTTCAACAGCAGGGGAAAAGAAAAACTGTTACTTCACACATCCAGCAGAGCTCTCTGCTTAAACGGCAGGGGAGAAGAAAAAAGGATTCACACTCACAAAGCGGGGAGTAGCTGGCTTGTTACGGCGGTTACTACCCCAAACCAAATGTGCCTGATACTTCACTTTCGATGCATATCCAGCATAGCTCTCTGCTTCAACGGCAGGGGAGAAGAAAAAAACTGATACCTCACGCATATCCAGCATAGCTCCCTGCTTCAACGGCAGGGGAGAAGATAAACAACCAATAAGGGCTGTATAACATAATCTGGGTAAAAACAAATAAGCATGGGTGTAGCTTGTTTATTGCGGCGGTTACTACCCCTACTACCTCTAACTACTCAAGCTAGATATTTCACTTGGATGCAGCTCCATCACCGCTCTCTACATTAATGGTGGGGGTGGAAGGGAATTAGAACCAAGAGCTAAGAGAAACAGATAAGTATGAGAGAAGAAATGAGGGAAGCTTGCTGGGCAGACTGGATGGGCCATTTGGTCTTCTTCTGCCGTCATTTCTATGTTTCTATGTTTCTATGTTTCTATAAACAAAAGGGGCAGTTGCCCCGGACCCTGCATAGCAGGGTGCCCATTGCATAAGCATACAGAGCTCTGCCCCATGATACTATTGGCTAGTGCCTTGAATCCCAGACTTCCTGCTCCAACCCCTCTCCTCCCAGGTAGCATGCAGGGAACAGGATGGGAGGGGGTAAACTGGGAGCAGACAGAGCACAAAGCACAGCAAAGAAAGCCATTCTGTTCCTTAATCCACCCTCTTCCCTCCTGTCAACCAGGCACAAGAGGTGAAGGGATGAGCCTGGAGCACACACTGCAGAGCAAAGAATAGCTACTTTGCTTCCTAATCCAGCCCCTCCTCTCCTGTCTACAGGGAGCAGGAGCGGAGGGGTTGAAGTTGAAGTGAACGCAGTTAAATATTTAAAAGTATGATCTCTAATTTTGTGTTTTTGCAGGATTGTTCTTTGTGGGTATGATGGGGATCATAATGATAGTTGAGTTAAATTATCAAAATCTTTGTGGGGGTAGCGGGTCATGTGGGTCAAAGCTTTTTTTTGGTGGGGCAGGGAGGGATGTGTAAGGCTGTCTGTTCATCTGGATTGGTGATTCTCAAACATGTCCTGGGAGACCCCCAGTCATTTGGGTTTTCAGGATATGCACAATAAATGTGCATGAACTAGCTTTGCCTCCATTGCATGCATATCTTTATCTCATGTGCATTTATTGTGTATATCCTGAAAACCCGACTGGCTGGGGCTCTCCCAGGATAGGTTTGAAAACTACTGACCTAGGGTGCCTAATGATCTTGCTCTGACCCTGCCCATAGTGCAAAGCTCTTAACACTTTGCTCACACCAGTCCGCACACACTGGGAGGAGGAAGATGCCTGCATGAGCCCACATGGGCTGGAAGAAGGTAGAGGCAAGCTTGCATAGGCTCAGAGAATTAGAGGTGTGCACAAACCAGAAGGAGGAGGTGGCATGCAGCTGCCCTTCCATTATCTGGCACAGTGGATTAATGGGAGGGAGGGGGAGAAGGAGAAGAGTTCTAGGGTCAGGGAGGTGAGGGAGGTGCTGGTCATTATGGAAAAAATACAGGTTTGTCCAAAGCCCCTTAAATGGTTAAAATATCTATAGGTGGCAGGAGCTTTCATTCACATCTAAGGGAAGGGTTTTCTCCTATTTTATATCTTCCTCTCAACTTTGCCCTGCCATCCCATTAACAAGCTTTGAGCAGGGCCCACAAACCACAGCTCACTCCAGAACCTGGTTAATGTCAACATGGATCTTAAGGCAGGCCTACTAGGTATTTCCATTCAGCAGTGGCTAAGCTTCCCTCCCCGATAGGGGCTGTAAAAGCAACCAGTGCAACATCCCCAGCCAGCTTAGGGAGTAGAGGCCAGGGCTGGGAATCAAACCCTGCTCCTCCGCCTGACCAGTTAGGTCACTGGAGCCAGCCAGTGAAATCAGCAGGGCTAGAGATAGGACCTTGCAGTGGAGGATAAGTAGTGGAGAACGTTCATGAGACACTTAAGTGCTGTTGGGAGAAGGAATCAAATCAATAAAATCACCGGCATTGTTTTTCACCAATTTGAAATCCAGGAAACGGGAAGACTCCATAAACAGCATTTTGGATCAGTTACTTAAACCATCAAGCTGAGCAACCAAATTAAAAGATTCATAGGCTGAAGCCTTATGTTTTTCGGGAGACATAACAGTATGTTTTCCCCTTATCTGGCATAGAAAGGTTCATCTTTTGGACTCCTGAAATTTGAGTGTGATAATATGGTCGTTGTGTTATGCAGCAGTATAAAGTTACGCAGATAGGTTACAGGTAATACCTTTTCTCTCGCACCAGCAATTCTGATCATTCTTGGTGATGGTCCACATAGAACATGAATGTGACCGTGAGGGGGTGATTCATGCTATTTGCCCAGCCACGAGAGTCCTATGAACCCCCGGAGATAGCTCTGCATTGCTCACATCTTGGCTACGGTCTGGGGCTGGGCTGAGCTGGAAGGCTTCTGTCTGGAGCAGGAGGTGCACAGACCTGGACTGTCTTCATGAGGAAATCCCAAAGGCAAAATAGATTTTCAAAAACATCAGCACAAAACTGCAAAGATTAAGTTGTTTTTGGTATGATTCTGTTATTAATCTTACATAACTTTTTTTTTTCCCTTTTGTAACAGTTCGCGTATAACAAATGCATTTATTCACTGATTACAAGGCTAGCAAGGAGCCTTTTGCTTTACAGATGTGGTTTCCTAGGTTTGGATCATGAATTGCTTCTGGGGATTTATCACATTTAGTTCTAACAAATTGCACACATATTTCCAACAATAGGCATGAATAATGCATTCGCTAGTATCCAGTCAATTATGAACAAAGTGGAAATTTGCAGTAAAATAAACAACGTGTGTTTTGCAGATCCACAAACATATGCCAGACATTTCCTGTGGACTGCTAAAACCTGTACTCGAGTACTTCTGAGGTGGAAAACATTTAACGCACAATACCAGGGGTGTGCATTTGTCTTATTTTCTTACCTTTATGTGCATATATTTTTAATGCACATAAAATCTTATTCACATAATATGTGGATGCATGCATGCATAGAAATGCATTTTACCTGCGTGACAAAATTAAAATTTAAATATGCATGAAAGAACCCCCATGAAAAACAAAAAGAATATAAGTTTTTCTCATGTATAGCCCTACAAAATATGTGCCCTAAAGCAGACTGAGACTTGCTACTTTTTGGAACGGCCCTGTACAGTATTATCATTGGTTTTAGTTTTGTCTTCAGTAGCTAGAAATTCTCGGTGATGCCAATAGTCTTTGGAGCTCTCTGTATGGTGCAGTGTCTTGTTAGCTCCTCAAGATCTCCTAAATACATCCCCATAGAAAAGATCTCAGCTCCAGCAGGTGAAAGGATCTGTATGTAGATTGAACTGCAATGTAAATTATACCATATTTATTAACTTGCCTGGATGCTGAAAAAAAATTGCCCCAAATGAAATGTAGCATTTTACCATCCTTCACACACTTCTTTGCTGTACTTTGTAATGTGTGTTTATTTTCCCCGCCTTGTGTAATGGTTCTCTTCCTCCTTCCTGCAGTGCCTATCTATGTGCCATTCCTGATTGTTGGCTCTGTGTTCATTGCCTTTATCATCTTGGGATCGCTGGTGGCCGCCTGCTGCTGTAGATGTCTGCGACCCAAACAGGAGCCCCAGCAGAGCCGAGCCCCGGGTGGCAACCGCCTGATGGAGACCATTCCCATGATTCCAAGTGTCAGCACCTCCCGGGGATCCTCCTCTCGCCAGTCCAGCACCGCTGCCAGCTCCAGCTCCAGTGCCAATTCAGGCGCCCGGCCCCCGCCCACCAGATCTCAGACCAACTGCTGTTTACCTGAGGGCACCATGAATAACGTATATGTCAACATGCCCACCAATTTCTCGGTGCTAAACTGTCAGCAGGCTACCCAGCTTGTACCCCACCAAGGACAGTACCTGCACCCGCAGTACATAGGCTATGCTGTGCCACATGACTCTATGCAAATGACTCCAGTGCCACCTTTCATAGATGGACTGCAAAGTGGATATAGACCAATTCAATCCCCCTACCCCCACAACAATCCAGAACAGAAGCTGTACCCGGCTGTGACTGTATAAAAGCACAAACTATAACACAGGTATTACCCCAAATGAGCAGAGGAGAAATACTGTGGGAGTGGAGCTGTAGAAAGGGATTTTCATGCATGCCCGTGTTTGTGAAGCGTTTTTCTTTTTAGCGTAGATGGTCAGCAGAAACAGTCTGCTGGTATTTGTGAATGAACGTTCCCGGGCTTGCTTTCATTCCAGTTCCCGCTTGGCAGTGGCAAAGGATCACACGGAGCATGCATATGCCTTTTGGATGACTGCAACTTAATAAGAATATCCCAAGCCCTTAAGTGCCCTTTAGGTACAACAAAAGCTTTCTTTTGAGTCACTGCAAGAGGCTTACTATCAGATACTGGCTCCATAATATTCAGGGAAAAGGAGCCTTAAATGTTTCTTATCCATCCTTCGACAATCATGGCAGAATAAATAATGCAATTGTAAGTTTTAAAAGAAATATGTTAGTTTTGTCATTTTGTACACTTCTTAGGTTGCAGTAAAATAAGTACAATTTAAGGCTTGAATTATTAAATGCTTTCTCATTCTGTATTCAAGGGGGAATAAACATTCATGAATCAGGCCTGAAATGTTCTGACCTCACATCTTCTTTTTAAAAAGAGAAAACAAAAAGTTTGCTTTGTGTTTTCGTTTATTGAGAAACTCCTTCTAAGAAATATTGTTCTTATTGAAAAAAGTCAGCCGAGGTCTGTATCCTGAAGGTTTCACGTATTGCTCCTAGGGTGGCTTGCCTGCTGTGTTTCTGTCTTTCTCCTCTTCCCCATTTATTCCATGATTAATACATTTATAGTCCTCCATATTTGTGGGATTATATAACTTTGATAGGAGACTTGAGCAACTTAGAATCAAAACTGTAAAAAGAAGTTACTCTCAAGATGTTGCAGTGTTCATCTTGTTGGATTTTAATTGGTTCTGTGATGGCGATTCTGATGACAAAATGTCGAATACCAGAAAAAAGTCAATTATGCATTCTAGCTGACCTTTCTCTGCACAGCTGAGAAAAGCATTTTCCATGCCAGCTCTGGAGCAATTAAGTAAATTCAAAACAAAATATAGATCATTACAAATATGTTTATGATTGCACTCCGCTTACAGCATTTTTTTTTTTTTTTTTGGGAAAGACAGATAACTTGCATCAATAAAATAATCAACATCAATGTTGTGTAAAACTCCTGAGCAGCGTCAGTGTCTCCGGCTGCACAAAAGAGGTTTGGGCTGAGCGGGGATCTCATTCCGCCTTGCCCCGTAGGGATACACTGCTGTGTATAATCTTTTGCACACCTCACAGAACAGAGACTGTAGACCCTGCTGAAATGGCTCACTTCAACTTGGAAGCAGGACGCACACATTCACGTACATCAGGAAAAAAAATGATCCACCGCACGCAGATTATTTCCTGCTGGTGCTTTTACAGTGCAGCACCTGCCACCTGTTATTGGTTTATACTGTAGTCCGAAGACCGATACAGCATGCACAGCTTTAGCAGGACCTGGGCGGAGCTGCTTGTAGTTCTTACTTCTGCTCTGGAGGAAAAACCTTAGACCGTGAGAGTGGAAGGCTGGCTCCCTCTCCCCCCCAGATAGCTCTGCAGTCAGTGCACTGGTGATGACACCTGTTCTGCTTTAGCTAATTCATAGGAATCATTTTGTAAATTTGTTTATTTGTAAAAGGAGAAAAAAGTAACTTAAATTTAAATAGGCTAGAGATTATTTTGCAGCCATTTAAAAAAAAAAAAAAATTGGGGTTTGAGTTGTTTTAAAGAAAAAAAAATGAGGAAGTTTTGGAGACCTGTGGTGTTTTACACATTTTATATATGTAATGTATAATACTGTAAAACAAATGTTAACATTTGGTATAAGTTTTAATTTTCCTGAAGGGTACTTAAGTAAAAGTGTTTCTTATAACTGAAGAGAAAAACAAATCTCCCTTCTTAATAAATATTTTATGGTGTGGTAACCTTTTTGTTGCCTGATGTTTTTCAAAATTGTCCATTCTTTAGACAACTGATCCACTTACAGGAAGGGTCATTTTATAGCTCCCATACAGATGTAAAGTCTGCCTGTGCATTTACTGGGGATTTTCAAAGTGAACCTACGCGCATAAGTTTGCGTTGAAAATGTTATGTGTGAGTTTGCCAGGTAGAACTCACATAAAAGTTACACCTGCTCTTCAGAGGCTCTCTGTCCCGTGCTGCTCATCGACGAGGGGTAGGTGAAGGCACAGAGACGGGTTTAGGAGTTTGCCGCCTTGAGGCACTGTCGCTGCCGTTATGCCCCCTGCTCCCCTCCCCCCAGTAAGGTCAGACAGCTGTGAGCAGGAGGTGGAAGACAGAGTCCCCCAGTTTGCTGCAGCAGTTCAGGCATAGATTCTGTGGCAAAAACTGGAAAAATCTGAAGCACATTGGCAAACCTTGCCACCTTTCATATTCTAAAAATTTAAGTCATTTTGCAACCTTGTTTGCCTGTTATCATTTATTTATTTTATTGGGTGAGGAAAAGGGATCTTAAGTATTAGTACAGGAAGGAGATCTCAGGGATGGGCAGAAGAGGAGGGTAGGGTGAGAGGACAAGGGATGGGGAGAGGAAAGGAGGAGGAGTAGGAATGGGGTAAGGAGGAGAAGGTGAAAGGATTGGAGATAGGAGGGAAAAGCATGAGAAAGAAAGAAGTCGAGAATGGGGAGGCGTATGAGAAGGTGAGAGGACTAGGTTTAGGAGGGAGGAGTATGAGAAGGAAGAAGATGGGATGGGGGAGGAGCAATAGACAGGACCGAGGATGAGAGATGGGGAAGATTGAGGAAGGGAGGAATCTGGGATGGGAGAAGAGGAGGAGGGAGGTTCTGGGATTGAGAAAGGGGGAAAAGGAGTAGGAAATGTTGGGGAGAAGGGAGAGGAAAGAAGGGAGGTTCCAGGATCTGGGGAGAGAGAACCTGAATTGCAATGGGTGAGGGAGGGGGAAGGTATCCCTACTGTGATCTGGTCCTGTTCCCCCTTACAACTAACTCCTCTCAATCTGCACACACACACAGCATCATCAATCTCCTCTCTCTCTTTCTCTCTCACACACACACACACACAAACTTCCTCCTTCCCCCCATCTGATCTCCTCTCTCTAAAGATCCCATTTCAGCCCTTCCTAATCTTACTAAAATGATCTCCTTTGCTCCAGCCTCACTCTCCTCTCATTTTGTTCCCTGCATGCTGCCTGGGAGGGGGAGAGGCTGGAGCAGGAAGCAGAGGGTAAGTCTCTGTTGAGTGAGATGCAGCACAGCTGAAAGGCAGTAAATCTTCAGCCAGCCTGCTGCCCCCCCCCCCCCCCGATTTTTGCTGCCCTAGGCACAGGCCTAGTGGGCCTATTGACAAATCCAGGCCTGGCTGGGTGAGGGGGAGAGGACGACTTTGCCTGGAGCTGCTGTGGCTGAGGCCCGTCCCCTCTGTCAGTAGTTCTGGGAAGTCATCCCCATGCTCAGGCTGCAGTCTGATTTTTCTGCTGCTCCATCCTCCGGGAGACTTTTTCCATTCCCCTTTCAGATTTCGGCACTCTAGGCCATGGGTGCTCAAACTGGTCCTACAGGCCTCCCCCTCCCCTCCCCCCCCCCCCCCCCAGCCAGTCGGGCTTTCAGGATATCCCTAATAAATATACATGAGATTTATTTGCATGCACTACCTCCCGTGTATGCAGATATTTCTCATGTATATTCATTAGGATATCCTGAAAACACAACCGGCTGAGGGGGGAGGGGGGGCCCGTAGGACTGGTTTCAGCACCCCTGCTCTAGGCCATTGCCTAGTTCTTAGGCCAGCCCCGTATGTTCTGCCATTTTCGGATCTTAACAGTTTACTTTTGAATACTAGAGACACGGGTGTCAGGGGCAATCTCTCCAAATGGGTTTGTTTTGCGTATACTTTAACAGGAATGACCCTCATTCATAAGCCGGGATATGTCGGGGATGATCTCGATCTCAAATTTACTGCTAATGCCGCTCTTAGTATTTGCATTGTGCCAAGGTGCTGCTGATATCTCTCTCTGCCTGCTAGCCCTGCGCAGACCTCCTCATCTCTCCCACCAGGCAGGAGAGTGACGCCTGCAGTTGGGAGCTTCAAAGCTCTTCCTCAGCCTGCGGGCATCTCCAATGTGTTTGAACTGTGTGGTGCTCTGTAAAGATGTCCAGTGCGCCATGTGGTTCAAACCAATGAACTGTAACCAAGCAGGGTAGGTGCTGGCAGCAGGAGGAGTGGATTTGAAAAACAAGGGTGAGAGTGTAGCTGGGGAAGGCAGGGAGAAAGAGAGGCACCAACAATGACAAGAGGAGCAGGCTGGAAACTCTGCACCATCACAGGGCCAGAGGAGGAGGACTGGGGAGGGGGGGGGCTTGCTGGAGACAGGTGGCTTAAGTCTTCCAGATATTGTGGGACACACCTGGGTTGTCTGCATCTCTTCCCACCTCCTATATTACCATAGTGGGGCCATAGGCCCGCTATCACAAAGAACCTGCAACCCCAGCATGCCTCCTCTCTATCCTGCCTCTGAAAGGGAGTCACAGCACCGAGGGGACAGAAGTAGAGGGCACTAAATGTCTCTACAGAGACTAAATGTCTCATGCACTAAATGTCTCTACAGCCTCCTCCCCGCAGGCTTCGTTTCTAAACCAGAGGTGAACCCTGGAGAGGAGGCAGGGGCCCATGGAGACAGTGAGCATATGTGCACTCTTTGCTCTTGACGCCACAGTGCTGCCAATGCTAGGTATGCTTGCTTGTAGAGCAGGATTGCAGATATGATGCTAAAAGTTATGAGCAGAGGTGTCTGAGATAGGAATTGGGAGTTGTGAGACTGTGAGCTGAAGTTACAAGCAGTGATTTATAAAAGACTGGGCTGGGGCTGTTGAGAGGCAGTGGAAAGGGGTGAAAGAGAGGCCCTGGAAGGTTAAGTAAGGGATAAAAGACAAGAGTTGGGGAGAGGGTGAGTGACAGGAGCTGAGGAGGTGAGTACAGAGGATGCAACGGGGGAGTGGGGAGTAGGTAAAAGGCAGAGAGGGAAATAGAAGGATAGGGCGGGAACTATCAAACTGACAGCTTGTCCCGTGCGCCACAATCCTTTGCTATGGCTGTGGCAACGTGCAAGACAGTAGCCCAGAAAGGTGTGCAAGCAGAAAAACCGGGGGACAGTGCCAGGGGAATGGGTGGCATATCCCATCTGCTTCCCTAAATACTATTGTTTAGAGCTGCCAGTGACTAGAAGGTACCAAATATTTGTAATTTTTTAAAGGCAACATTAAGATGTTACACACGGTATGAGAAAACCCTACAGGTTCAGGTCACATGTTTTCAGAGTTAAGTATGCACCTCACAGAAAAGGCAGACTTGGCAGGTAGCTATTGGGACATTGACTGCGTTTATAACCCCCCCTCCCCCAATCTAGGTATTTATCTGGAGACCGGGATCAGTCTAAAGTCACTGATCACAATAAGGCTAACTCGATCAGGAAAAATTATAACCCATGATCATTTTGAGGATTAAACCTTGAGTTACTGACTTCATCTTACTGTAATCAAGATCCCATGGGATAATAGACTAGAGGCAGGGTTTAATGATTGCAATCACCATCCCCATCTATTAAAAAATAAGTCCCTTTTTCATGTCCTTGCTGATCTTTGCTGGCCCTCTCTTCCCCTGCCAAGGTGGTCTTGCTTGGGTAGCTCAGCTAACCCTTGCTGGCCCCAGGGCAGGAGGGCTACCTTATCTCCACTGGTTGGCCGGTAAGGGGCCGCCATCTTCCCGCTCTGGACCTGGGCATTGCTGCCTCTGCGGCACCCTCTGCCTAGCCAGGGAATCCCACCCTGGATCTCCCGTGCTGCAGCGTGGCGTGACAGCCTGCACCATGGGCCTGGCCCTGGCCCATTTCCGCCATCATTTATTGACCCAATATTCACATTTGTCTGACTCCCACAAACTATATAGAGTCATAAATCCTTGGAAAAAGTTCGAATTGGATACTTGCCAAATAGGGCCACATATATACTGTATTCCTAAAATTAAAGTCACAAGCCGGTAACAATGTGGAGTACATTTATAAACAAACTTGGGAACTTTAGACGATGTTTGTGAAATGACTGATGAACGGTCACCAGGTGCCCTTCATATGGCTCAACACTCTCACCTAGCTTCTCCTTTTCATTATCCTAAAAAAAAAACAAAAAAACCCCCCAACAAAAAAACAGTTTGTTGGTGGCCGTTTAAGTCAAAGCACACTGAAAGGCCACTAGGAGCTTTCTCTTTTAAATGTTAAAGTTAATCATTTCCTGTGGGTAAAAAATTAGAGGGCAATAATGAAAGCCTTTTCTCTGCATAAAACAGCATCTGTCTTGTGGAAACTGGGGCTTTGATTTTATTGGCCAACAACTTACATACTTCTACCTGCCAAGTGAGGGAGTGGAGATTGGAGCAGCACAAGTAGGTTTATTTTGTGTGTGTGTGTTGTTTCCGACCAAACGATTGCCCACAGATAAAGCAGGTACGTGGGGAATTTTTATTTTGGGTGGGGGGAAGGGAAGGGAGAGGGGGAGGAAGCCTGTGCAGGCTTTTGCTTTGATTGTTGGTGCAAACCGCCACAGGTAAAAATCCTTACAGAGTTTGCACCCACAGCAGGCGGTTTGGATTTATTGCCCCTACAGTTAAAAAAAAAAAAAATAGAGGAGCAAACTCATTAGGTTAACTGTATCATTCTGTTCAACTTCTTTATTTAGCCATTTTATTAATGGGCAAGATATTATAAAATAACTATAATTTCTACTACTGGACACTTAACCTTGCTCGAAAAATTGATAGGCTATCAATACCCTGAAATAAATTTTTCCGACCACTCACTGTTGGATCTAAAGAGGAGCAGGAAGCGAAGTGTCCCTTCGGGGAAGGAAGCTGCTTCATCATTTGCCTAGAAAATCTCTCCTTCCTGACCTTTTGCGATGGAGAAGGAATTCGTCAGCGGAACTTGAGGCTGGGAGCTGGCTCCAGCCGTTTGTTCTCCTCTGGCAGAGGCGGCCTTCAGGCTCGGGCCTCAGTGACATGCCTTGGGAACTGTTGACACCCATGATGAGAAAGGCAGATGGCGAGGAAAGCCAGGGGCAGCGGGGAAGACTGGACTCTGCGAGACTCATGAGACAGACAGACACCATCTGAGGCGATTCTGGTTTAGGAATGGGGGATGAAGCAGCCTGGGAGAATTTGCAGCTGCTATGATGTTTGTTTCAGCATGTAGAGTAGAACAGTAACGTCAATCTATGCCATGAGATATTAAAGGCAGGAAGGGCGTGTGGTGATCAGGGATTATCAGGATGGATGAGGAGCACATTCAGCTTACTTGGAAATGTAAATATCATTTAATTGTACATATGGTGATAATGCACTACAAACTAATCAGAGTCAAGTTGCTGCAATGAATGAGTAACACAAGCTCCGTAAGTAGATGAGAGAGGAAGCTCATGCCCCAAAGAGTTTAGGACCTAAATGAGAGGCGAAGGATATATACAGATAAAAAGACGTGGTAAACTGAAATCTCTATTCAGCCATCATTCATCTTGCTGAGTGTTGAACCTTGGCAGCTGCAAACCTGCTGGCTCGTTTTACAGTAATGCTAACTCTGGATCTTATTTCATACTGGGTGCATGATTGTGTGAAAAAGTTAGAGCTATCAACCATCTGATATGCTAGAAAAGCAATGTTTAAGGCACTGAAGCTTTTAAAGTGGGGTGCGGTGCTTAGTTTCCTTCCAAAACAATGCAGGATAGAAAATCCGTGGGTGTGTGCATTAGATAATCCATTGCCTGGATTAAGCTTGTCTCTCAGTCCTCCAAAAAAAGGATTGTATCATGGGTCAGAGTGACTCACAGATACACTTTACCGCTGAAGAATCAGACACTGGCCCCCGAAGCTCATTCACACAGCTAATAGTATCAGCCACAGCCTGACACCAAACTGACAGTCCCATGCTAACTGAATGCTGCAGCCCACAGAGCTGGTTGGGTACTTATAAATCATTTCCCGTGTAGTGGGTTCCCATCGTATGCATAAAACTAACCCTGTGAGGGGCACACCTGAGAGATCTGGGTTCAACTCCTGAGCCTGGTTCTGCTTGGGCTTGCTAGGACCAGGGTTGCCATGAAGGCGGCATTCACAGGTCCAATGCAGGTGTGTGAGTGGGGGTGGGATGGTGAATGAATCTTAAATCCCAGACATTGCACAATAGTGACACAATGAGGTCAATATTCAAAGCCATTTAGATGGATAACTCAAAAATTATCCATCTAAATGGCAAGTTTTTGAATATTGAGCTCTTTATCCGGTCCAATTTTAGCCGGATAGTTGTTATCTGGCTAGAATTTAGCTGGATAAACAGGAGACATTCTGGGGCAATTAGGGGATGGGTTATCCTGCTAATTTAGATGATTTTTAATTATAACCAATTAATCATATGATTTATCATTCTGCTATAAATATAATGGAATGATGACCCGCAGCCAGAAAAGGGGTGCGGGTGGGGGTGATAGTGAGCACCCGGCCGCATTGCAGCGGTGTGTTTTTCACTCGCTGCGGTTGCGGCGCACACTATCACCCCCATAGCGCCCCTGCAAAAGGAGTAGTTATTTCTGATGCTACTGCTGGCCATTATCGCGTGCGTTAGGGCATTATTGCACGCGATAAGGCCTTAACGTACGCGATAACGGCCCATCGCGTTTTGAAAAATGACCCTGTAAGTTAGCTGGATAACGTTAGACCTGTGCCGTGGACTTTCTTCTACCTCATGGTGCACGTTTTCTGAAGCAAAGATGCCAGTCTAAAGGAATTTGTGAACTGCTGCTTGTCAAGTCCTGAAGATGACAGTTTTTGAATGCGGGTTACTGCAAAGTCTGCGGGTAATTTCTCTTTGAATATTGCCCAAGGAAAAAGTGCCCGCAGAGATGTGCATCTTTTTTTTTTTACTATGGGTTCTTAAACCCTGAAAAACATGTTCAGTTTTGCAAATGCAAAGCTATGTGCCTTGTTGCATTCTCCACCCTAACTTTGCCTCAGCAAGGCATCCACTGAATGCAAGTAAAAATATGCAACTTGTGGTACAACACCTGTACTTTTACCCTTATACAGGGTGGGCGATTTTCAGAAAGCTCTTATACCCAGTTACATGGGTAATTAGCTTTTGAAAATTGCCCTCTCAATCAACAAGAACTAGATTTACCAGTTTTAAATTGTTGGATTTATTGCCTGTGCTCACTGTAATTTATGTCTAAGAAATAAAAAATTCTGTAATTTTACACTTTAATAAAATCTGATATGAATCATTTTGTGTGTACATTGCCTTTACTATTATTTAAAAAATCCAACCAAAATGAAAACAACCTTTGGTGACTCTAATTTCATTACATACAGTGTGGAAGGATGTGGATCAGATTCTGCTTTACCAGATCATACATTGGTTAGTAATTCAGTTGTTGGTTAATACAAATACAATTATACGCTTCCCTCTTGTTTATTCAGATTTTTATTTAATTCATGAAAAAATATGAGTGTTCAAAAATTTTTGAAGGCTTCTTCTACATAGCCACTTCCACTATTTATAAATTTAACTAAATCAGAGCAGTTCTATGCTAATCTGCTTAAATGCATCATTTTTATTGGTCCAACTGTTTATTATGTGGTGACACGCACACCACAACCATTCCAAAACAATAAATGCATTTTAAAGGGTATTTCATCATTGCCATCAAATAAGCATATTTTCCTCCCTCCCTCGCCCCCCCCCCCCCCCCCCGTTCCACCCACCAATAGCAGCAACAGGTTAATCAGGGCCTTCTTGGAGGTGTGGCATGCCTATTTTGCAGA
This sequence comes from Rhinatrema bivittatum, assembly GCF_901001135.1. Classification (NCBI taxonomy): domain Eukaryota; kingdom Metazoa; phylum Chordata; class Amphibia; order Gymnophiona; family Rhinatrematidae; genus Rhinatrema; species Rhinatrema bivittatum. The sequence continues at coordinate 89,166,627 of NC_042619.1, forward strand.
TATTGCTATCTAGCGTCCGAAGCGCTGTGTTAAATATTTTATCTGCATGAATAATTGTGGTAGTATTGATATACTGAGGACTGGGATTTCTCTGTAAAAGACTATAATTGTCTAATTTGATAATTTTCTTTGATAGTTTTACTTGACCTAGTGCTCACTAACGGGGATAATGTCTCTAATGTCCGGGTGGGTGCCCACCTCAGCACCAGTGATCATCAAACAGTATGTTTTGATATTGCAAATATGATCCGGAGAAGTGTCACAAAGACCCAAGTTTTGAACTTAAAAAAAACAGACTTTGTTGAAATGGGGAAATGTCTGGAGGCAGAACTTGAAGACTGGGAGAAAATGGGAGAGCTCGAACAACAGTGGGCCAAATTAAAAGGAGCAATTACAAAAGCAACACATTTTATGTTAGAAAAGTAAACAAAAGTAAGAGAAATAAGAATCCAATCTGGTTCACAAAGGAGGTGGCTGATGTAATAAAAGCAAAAAAGCAGCTTTTAAGAAATATAAAGATTATCTGGGGAAACTGAGGGAGATGAAAAAAGTAATCAAGAAAGCAAAACATCAGGCAGAGGAAAGGATTGCCAAGGAGATAAAGCGAGGTGACAAAACATTTTTCAGATATATCAGAGAAAGGAGAAAGGTACATAGTGGTATAGTGAAATTGAAAGGGGATAAGGATCAGTGGGTAGAAAGAGATGATGAATTAGCAGAAACATTAAACAAATACTTCTGATCAGTGTTCACAAAAGAAGACCCTGGAGAAGGACCATCACTTGTTATCAAGACTGTAGAAGGGGGTAGAGTAGACGAAACTCCATTTACGGAAGAGAATGTATGGGAAGAGCTAAGAAAACTGAAAGTGGACAAAGCCATGGGGCCTGATGAGGTTTACCCCAGAATACTGAGGGAACTCAGAAATGTGCTGGTGGGTCCACTGTGTGACCTGTTCAATAAATCTTTGGAAAAGGGTGTAGTGCCTAGTGATTGGAGAAGAGCGATGGTGGTCCCACTTCACAAGAGTGGGAGCAGAGAAGAGGCTGGAAACTACAGGCCGGTTAGCATCACCTTGGTGGTGGGAAAATTAATGGAGACTCTGCTGAAAGAAAGGATAGTGAACTATCTACAATCTGGTGGGCTGCTCAATCAGAAGCAGCATGGATTCACCAGAGGAAGGTCCTGTTAGACGAATCTAATCGAGTTCTTTGTTGGGGTGACTAGAGAACTGGATCAGGGAAGAGCGCTCGATATAATTTACTTGGATTTTAGTAAAGCTTTTGATACAGACCTACACAGAAGACTCATCAACAAAACGAGAAGCTTGGGATTCAGCTCCAAGGTGTTGGCGTGGATTACAAACTGGTTGACAGATAGAAGACAACGGGTGATGGTAAATGGAACCTACTCTGAAGAGAGAAAGGTGTTAAGTGGAGTGCCACAGGGATCAGTGTTGGGACCGGTTCTGTTCAACATCTTTGTGAGCGACATTGTGGAAGGGTTAGAAGGTAAAGTGTCTATTTGCTGATGATACTAAATTTACAACAGACTGGACATGCTGGAAGGAGTACAGAGAATGAGGTGGGATTTAAGGAAGCTGGAAGAGTGGTCGAAGATATGGCAGTTGGGATTCAATGCAAAGAAATGCAGAATCATGCATCTGGGGCGTGGTAATCCAAAAGAACTATATGCGTTGGGGGGTGAAGGGCTGATGTGCACGGAGCAGGAGAGAGACCTTGGGGTGATAATGTCTAATGATCTGAAGTCGACGAAGCAGTGTGACACCGCGATAGCCAAAGTCAGAAGAATGCTAGGCTGCATAGAGAGAAGAATATCTAGTAAGAAAAGGGAAGTGATAATCCCCTTGTACAGGTCCTTGGTGAGGCCTCACCTGGAGTACTGTGTTCAGTTCTGGAGACCGTATCTCAAAGGAGACAGTGACAGGATGCAGGTGGTTCAGAGAAGGGTGACCAAAATGGTGGGTGGTCTCCATCGAATGACTTATGAGGAGAGGTTGAAGAACCTGAATATGTATACCCTGGAGGAGAGGAGGAGCAGGGGTGATATGATACAGACCTTCAGATACTTGAAAGGTTTTAATGATCCATGGTTGTCAACAAACCTTTTCCATTGGAAACAATTTAGTAGAACTAGGGGTCACGATTTGAAACTCCAGGGAGGAAGACTTAGAACCAATGTCAGGAAATATTTCTTTACTGAGAGGGTGGTGGATGCCTGGAATGCCCTTCCGGAGGAAGTGGTGAAGTCTAAAAATGTGAAGGATTTCAAAGGGGCATGGGATAAATACTGTGGATCCTTAAAAGGCTAGAGGATGGGAATAAATAAAAAAGCTAAACTGGCATGGAGCAGCAGTTACTACCCTTAAGAGAAACATGGGAGTAACCTGCACGGAGTGGCAGTTACTACCTTTAAGAGAAACATGGGGGTAACCTGCACGGAGCAACAGTGACTGCCTTGGGAAGCTTGCTGGGCAGACTAGATGGACCATTTTGGTCTTTTTCTGCCGTCATTACTATGTTACTATGACATGCTTTGTTTTTCAGTTTTTTTTTAATAATAATTTTTATTGACATGGACGCAAGAGACATACACAATATGTACCATAGCCACACAACTGAGGGTACATCAGTGACAACAAATACATAGAACAAGTAAACCGCTATTCATGAACACTGTACATCACTTCCTCTTACATTCCCCCTCCCCCTTTTTTGTACACCTTTACCCCTTGGAGTTTTCCTCCCCATCTGTAAATCCCAGTCCCCAGAAGAAACTATTCATATTACATTCATCCTCATGCACACCACTTACAGTAATCTCAAATGTGACTGCCATGACCGAATCTGATATTCATACCCACTAGGACATATTGACTCCTAACAAGTATTCCATTTTGAGACTTTTTCCCAAAATGCAAAATAGCTTCTCAGATACAGCACACTACGCTTATTGCCAAGCTCCTTCTTCCTCAGACTTTCCATCATAGCATTATGAATCATTGCTTGTCGCCAGTCCCTAATGGCAGGTACAGCATCATTGTGCCAACAGGATAAAATCACTCTTTTTGCCAGGGTCAAAAAGACCACTATAAACCTCTGACCCTCAGCAGGTAACTGATGAACCTCATCAAGCAAGTACAAATAAAGGAGGCCTCCATCCCAAGGATTCCATAAACGTTTTGCCAGGATGATAGTAACTCTGAGCATGTGGCAAAAATCCCCCATTTTAGACATTCATCAGATTCCCAAAGCCGCATTCGAGCCCCCCTATCTCTAGATATATAAGTACAATGAATTGAATTGTAGTTCTCCAGGTTAACTGGGACCATGCACCTATATATGATTTCAAATGCTCTTTAATGTCAGTCTCATCAAACTCAAACCTCACATCCTCACTCCATTGTTTGGCCAGATCCTCCAGGCATATGATGTCGCTTGCTCTGAAAGAAAACAAACCCATATGCCAATTTTGTTGAAGCGGGGAGTAGTTTCCGAGAGGGAAATGAGCACAACATTCCTATTGCTGATTTCCATGGCATAGTGCCTACTCTGTAAGTAAGCAAAGACATTCTCCCTGGGAATGTTCCAAGTCTCCTGGAGCCGCTGGAATAACCATAACCCGCACTCTTCAGAATCCACCATATGTCCAATGCAAGACAAACCCTTTTCCCTCCAAACATGAAACTCAGAAAGTTCTAGACCCGAAGGGAAAGCCCTATTGCTGGTAAGAGGCAAAAAGGGAGTCACAATAGTGGAGCTATTGACAAGTTCCCTCCACCACTGCCGTGCTTTTTTCAAGGCCCCTAACCAAAAAGTGTTACGTTTTAGATACCTAATTGTAGATCTAGGGAGGTAAAGCAAATACATGGTCTGGTCCATTCTTCCAGCAACCCCTCCTCATCATATTTATTATGAAGTGAGGTCCAATCCTGTATGTATAGCAGAAGACAAGCAACGTTATACAAGTGTATGTCTGGTACTGCCAATCTACCTTTCCTTTTCTCCTGCATTAAAACATCCAATCAAATTTTGGGCCTTTTTCCATTCCATATAAAAGTAGAGCCCATAGATCTAAATTTCATTACGTCAGACTGTTTAAGCCATAAAGGAAGCATTTGGATGGGGTAAAGCACTTTAGGGAGGATGATCATCTTTACCACTGCACATCGCTCCATCAAGGACAATGGGAAAGGTCTCCATCCCTCAAGCAGTACCTGAACTTTCCCCAAGGTGGTTCCAACATTCTTCAAATACATACCTCTGACTGTGCGGGTGATATATATTCCCAGATACTTCATTCACCCCACATTGCATTTAAGAGGGAAAACACCGTTCCATCTACCAGGCAGTTCGACATCTAAAGGGTATGCAGTTGACTTCGCATAATTTATTTTTAAGCCAGAGAAAGAGGCATACGTGTTGATGCATTCAATAATATCATCTAAGCATTCTGTGGATTATTGATAAATAAGAGCATATCATCAGCAAACATGCTCAACTTGACTGATTTTCTATATATCTGTAAACCCTGAAAGGTGGCCATATTGCATAGCAGGATTGCAAGGGGTTCTATTATCAACACATAAAGCAATGGAGACAGAGGATGCCCCTGGCACATTCCTCTCTCCAACAAGAAACAGGAGGATAATGTGCAGTTGACCAGAATTTGTGCCCTTGGAGAAGTATTCAAAATCTTTACCCATTCTATGTTCTGCTCCCCAAAATTGATTGCTCCAGCACCCGCCACATATAGAGCCACTCTACCCGACTGAAAGCTTTTTCTGTGTCCAACCCTTCAAACATTCCTTCCCCCTTGATTACCCATTTATATTAATGTTAAAGCTTTTAGCATACTTGAAGAGGAATGCCTATTAGAGATAAAACCTGTCTGATCTCTTGACACTATTGTTTTTATAATCTTATTAACTTGAGCAGCCAACACAGCCGAGAGGATTTTAACATCTTGATTTAATAAAGAAATACGTCAATAAGACCCAGGAACCACTGGATTCCTATCCGGTTTTAGGAGGACTATTGTGGCCAGATTGCTCTCAGGCCCCATACTTCCATTGGTCAGAGCCTCTAGGAACATCTCTCTTAAAGGCTCAAATATTCTTACCTCTAATATTTAAAACAATTTTGGGCCCAAACCATCAGATCTGAGAGACTTACACAGTTTGAGCTCCTGAACCACTGTTTTAATTTTCTCCAATTGAATTGGCTCTTCTAATTTATATTTATCTAATTGTGACAATTTTGGGAATATTATTCCATGAAATAAACAATGACTATGAGGGAGACACTATGGTTCGCTCTTCTAAAGGTCGCTAAAAAAACTCTTGAAAACTCTAAGTATCTCTTCTGTACGCCCATATTCCTTATTATGAAACTTCAACCTGGGAACAAAGGTTTTGGGACCCATGTTTTTAAGTAAGTGAGCTAACAACTTACCAGATTTATTCCCCTACTGATAAAGTTTATACCTGTAGTACATTAAGTTTTGTCTTACCTTGGATTTCAGAAGTACATCTAGCTCCTTATGGACCTCCCCCAATTATTTTTGAATATCTGGCGTCATTACTTTAACATGAGTACACTTGAGATAAGCCACTTGTTTGGATAGGTCCAACTCTTTTTCTACAGCTTGCAGCCTCTTCCTTACTTGGTATACTATATAATATACCCCCTAAGCATGGCTTTGACCGCATTCCAGTAAGTAAGTGCTGACAGATCCTGCAAAAAATAAAATTCTTATAATCCTCCCATTTCGTACATAGATATTTAACAAACTCTTTGTCATGGTAAAGCAAGGCAGACATTCTCCACTGCGGTTTATAACCTCCTACATCAGCCAAAGTAAATTTACAAGCGATTAGGGAATGGTCCGAGAAGGGAAAATCATACATTTCACACAGTTGCTTCTGAACAAACCATGACTCCAATGTTAAAATATAATCTGTTCTCGAATACACTTTATGAACATGGGAGTAAAAGGAGTACTCCCTATCTTGTAGATGCTGCATACACCAACTGTTGACTATGCCAAGTTCTTGACAAAGAAAACCTATGCCAATATTCGCCTGCAACCTTTTAGGGGTCTTGGATGGTAAACAGTCCACAAGCGGGTTGTCCGTCACATTAAAATCACTTCCCACCACAAACACATAACTCTCCTGACATAATATCTTGGCAGCCAGAGAGTAAAAAAACTGATGTGAATATTGGTTTGGGGCATATACATTTGCAAAAACTATTTTAGTACCATGCAGCGTACCCACCAAGAGAAGAAATCTGCCCTCCAGATCAGAGACCTGTTTGTCTAGCACAAAAGGGGTGTTTTTGTTGACGAGGGTAGAGATGTGAATCGGTACCGGAATCTGATCAGTTCCGGTTCTGGTTCAAATCTTAAAATTCTTATCGTCCGACCCTGTGAAGAAATCCACCACACAATCCTCCAGCACTGAGTAGTTCCTTCTCCCTGCGCTGAAACCTGTAGCACCATTCCACACATACTCCCAGGAACACCAAGATCTTGACATAAGCACCAGTAGCCGATTCAGCAAGCCCCGAAATTACCTGCCCGAAGCACTTCATAACAACAGTTTCTTCCTGGGCAGGGAAGGCGGCTACAAAGACAAGAACACCAACAAGCAAATCACTGATCAACTGGAAGTGCCCCGCTATGTATAAAATACAGTCCACTCCAAACAGAGCAAATGAAGGGCCATCAACTGTACCTACGCTATCACGGGCTAAGTGCCCGAGGGACCTATAGCCCAGCTTTCCTCTCGTCGGGTTGCTAATTGGTAAAGCCAACGAGCATGGGACTAAGGAACTCCTGCCTCAAATGAGAAAACAGACGAAAGTTCATACTGGGTACTTCCAGTTCTATGATTCGGTAACCTGGAACTTGAAATTACAGTCTGGGTATATGTTTTATGCAGATTGTGTTCAGTATCTTCACAGTAGATTGGATGTGCGCCAATAATCAAGTCAACAAAAGATACCCACTGAGGCTGCAAATGATTCATTAGTCCTTTAATGATTCCACATACAACTTTGCTTCATGTGCTGTGGCTGTGGTTTACGCAGCGTTCGAGCACAGGAAAAAGAGAAACAGTGCCCCTGCCTCCACGCAGGTGCATTCCCCAGGCCATCGCAGGAAGAGACATCATCAGCCTAGGTTCAAGTGCAGGAGGAACAGAAACAGCATCCCTCCCCCCTCAGGAAACAGAGCTACATCAGTGCCTGTGATCTCAAGAAAGAGGGGGCTGAAAGAGGAGGCTGCCTCCAGACTTGTACTTCGACTGGGGAGGGGGAGGAAGTGAATGATTGAGAACATGTTGTGTGTCTCTCTGTCTGTGAGAACATGTGTGTGTCTGTGATTACGACAACATGTCTGTGTGTACCTATGAGAGCATGTGTCCTTGTGGATGAGAGAGCAAATCTGTGTGTATCTGTGAGAGCATGTATTTGTGTGTATGTGAACATGTCTGAGTGTATCTGTGAGATCATCTCTGTATGTGTGTCTGTGAGAACATGTCTGTGTGTGAAAGTATGTCTGTATACGTGTGCCTCTTGGTCTGAGAGAGAATTTCTGTGTGTGTGTGAGAGCATGTTCTATGATTGAGCATTTGTGTATATATGAGAGAGAGAGATTGTGAGGCTCAACCTCTCATCTCCCCTGCTAATTCACAGCAATCTCAGGGCATCTGGAAATCAAAAGATCCCAGGTATGAACAGGCAGGGATTTTTTGTCCTTTTAAAGTTCTAAGATTTGGATGGTGTTTGAAATATTTTATTGGTCTTTGGAAAATGTGTATGAGTTTTAAATTATTAGATTTTATCTATTTGTCAGCTGTTGTGAAATATTGTTTTTATTAGTATGGTTTTACTTCTATTGATGATTTACATTTCCTGATTTTATTGTTTGATATTTTCTGAAGAATTGTAATATTTCTGTTTTTCCATTGTTGCACTGCAGTGCATAATAGTCTGGCCTGGAGTGGTTAACAGTTCAGTTTTTGTCTGCACATTTTGATTAATACTTTATGGTTACTTTATTCTGCATTTTTGTGAGGATCTGTTTGTATGACGTATTCTACTAGTGTGTAGGTTCTGTGTAGGGAATTACAGCAGTTTGGCTTTTTTTGTTTTCCTAATAGTAAGTGTATTGGCATTTTAGGGTCTGGTGTAATAATTGCAGTTTTGACTTTTCATAAGGTTGTTAGTGTTTGAGTGCTGGCAGTTATTGGAGTTTTGATATGGGAGATTTACTGTATTGAAATTGTAATTCAGTTTACTTGTGGCTTTCAGAGGACAAAGCCCATACCCAACACACATTACAATAGACCTAATACCAATTCCAAGGGTCTTTTTTACTTTTATGCAGGGTTTTACAGCACTGCATATAAATATAATATACATGTTATAAATTATATTTTTACCTCAGAAGACTGTAGTTAAAGGTTTTTTTTTTCATGTAAAATCTATTATTAAAAATGCATAATTTGTAATTGTGTGTTGCGAGAGTGTGATGGGGAGGGTGGGGGGGCGGCAGGCGGAGGATTTCGCCTAGGGTGCCTAATACCCTTTCACAGGCCCTGCCAACCAGTTGGAAAATGTTATGCAAACAATTAACCCATTAGTGTGAAAGTATAGGGAAAGTGACATATTTAACTGACTGGAATGGTTTGGTCTGAGCTAGGTATTTACTTTGCATTGTTTGGTAACCTGCTCTGTGCTCCTGTTAAGAAATATATTATAATAAAGGACCAAAGATTTTTCTCTTACTGGCTGTTGGGATTCAGTGTTTACTGGCACCCACAACATTTTTTGGCAACTCAGAGGGGATGTGGAGCAAGACGTGTGTGTGTGTGGTGGGGGACAACATGGTATCCCAGTTGGTGAATAAAGTCTCGTTCCTTGCCTTGCTCAGAGAGTCCCCTGCTTCCAACCCTTCCCCTACACAAGGAACCCCACTGATTTGGGCATTTACAGCATACCAACAGGTGAGAGAAATTTTGTTCGATTTGGTTTTAGGTTTTGTTTAGTGTTCATGCTTATTTAGAGTAGAACATGGGGGTTCCACTGCCTGGGTGCAGTCAGTTACAGTTATCTTTAGACGTTACCTTGTGAAGATTCCCCCCGAGATAAGTAACAGGGGCTAGTATTTGATTAAGGGAGCCTAAGCATAGTGTTGTGTGAGATCTCAGATTATACTAGTTTGGAGGATGTCCAGACAAAGAATGAATGCATCTAAGTGTGGGAGTGTTCTGTTGTGTACAGCTGCAGACGTAAGACTGCTTACTGATTGCCTGTAGTGAATGAGGAATCACATGTGTGTTTGTGTATAGGGCTTTTATAAATCTTGGATCATGCAAGAGTGAGCCAATTTGTGTTTAATTGTCCTTTGGAGTCTTGGTTCTTCCTCCTATAAGCTCATGATAAGCTTATTGTATGGAGAGCAGGGTTCATGTCTGCTGTGATAAAGAATTATATTTACATGTCTGTTTTTGTTGACTTGGTTCAGTATTATCTCCTTTTATGTGTGTGTGTCTCTCTCTCTCCCCCCCCCCTTTCTCCTTCATGTATTAGCACTAGTGAAATCCATGCTTGCTGATGTTTAATAAGGGAAAAAAAGTGGTATGGAGTATCTGTAAGAAGTGATGGATTTTAATAGCTATGCTCTGTATGTGTCAACAGGGAAATGAAACACTGTATTTAGGAATAGTCTATTGTTCTAATGTGCTCAAGTAATTTTCTGGGTGATATTTTATAAAAATATACTTTGTCATTTGTCATTTTTCTGTGCTTAGCAAGCAAGAAAAACAAATCCATTTCAGGTTTTTCCAGGTTCCTGCTCTGGCTGGTCTCTGACCTTTGACAATTGTTCATATTCACATTTTTCTGCTTTATGTCCCTTCTTATCTTCTTAACTTCTTTCTTGTGTCCAGATACATCCTTAATGAAAATTAACATAAGAAAAATAGACTATACTGTGTAACTTATCTTTGAGATGAGTTCTTGTCAGTCTGTATCTAAACAACTAAATTCCTTTTAGAAAATGTGAAAAATATAACTTATATAGAAGAAAGATAGGTCTAAAACACAGTATAGAAAACAAAGTCTGAGGAATTTTATATATTTTGCCTGGCCATAGAAACAAATATCAGATTGGATTTGAAACTGCCTTTAAAATATATCAGATAACTAAAGGGCTGGTAAGAATGATTCCCATTGTAGATAGAATTTTGTTGTCTTTAGTCTATTTTGCATTTCAAGGACACTCATGAATTTGCATTTTAATAGCAAAATTAATATTTAGGTTTGTTATCAGTGTTCTGCATTGCAAAAAGGAAGTCATTTTTTTTATAGGATACAGATGTTGTTTTGAAGACATTTAAATATTTTGAGACATACAGCCATGTCCAGTATGCATTTCGGCACAAAATTAATTTTGGGGTTTAACTTTTTTCCAAATTATTTTTATTATACTGCTTCTGGTTAGTGTGATTGTGCATATATAAAATATACTTGCTTACCTGCTGGTTTTGTTAACTATTAGAATCCGATTTTGATTTCATAAGCTAATCAAAGTAAAACAAGACTTAAAACTGCTCACTATTGAATTGTACATTAAGATTCTTCCTGGCTTATCTCATGTCCCACTCCAGATTTCTTCTTGCTGTCAGTTGATGCAATAGGTCACTGATCTTTTTCTGTGTTTTCTTTAAATTATAACTGTGCTCTAAAAACTGCTATCCATTTGGGTACTCGGGGGTAGATATTCAAAAGCCATTTAGATAGATAACTGAAAAATTATCCATATAAAGCTATGTAAATGGCTAGTTTAGCTGGATATAAAAGGTTATAAAAGTAGCTAGTAACTATCTACTTACCTGGATATCTTCAGAGATATCCAGGTAAGTAGCGCACCTTAAAATAAAAATCAAGTCACGGGCCTTCTGGCCTGATGCCACCCCCCCACCACGTCTTTACTCCCCTCTTCCCTCACTGACCAAAAAAGCTGCCTCAAACTTAAAAAGAGCATTTAAAGTTATATAAGAGGATCGCTGCTGGCCCAGGCCTCCCCCTCCCTCCCTGCTAAAAAGTATTTGCATAACCCCTTCTGCCCCCTAGCCCACAAACAGACTCTCTCCTCCGTCCTAGGCAAACACCCTCCCACCTATCCACCAGCTACCTTCAAAACTGTCCCCCTTGTCTGGCTGGTAATAATGCTGGAAGGGTACTATTTAGTGTAAAAGTATGCTTCCAGTGTTATAATACTAAGGAATGCTGGAAGTGGCTGGATCGCTTAAGTATAATGACCCTGGCAGGACAAGGGGGGGGGGGGGGCGATTTTGAAGATACCTGGTGGGTGTGTGAGAGAGGTTGTCTGCCTAGGACTGGGGACAGGGGCTGTTTCTGGGCTGGGGGCAGAAGGGCTAATGTATGTAAAGACTTTTTAGCGAGGAGGGAGGGGGTAGGAGGGAGGCCCGGGCTGGCAGCCATCCTCTTTTATAACTTTAAATATTCTTTTCAAGTTTGTGGCAGCTTTTTTTGGTCAGTGAGGAAAGAGGCTGGTGGGGGGTGGGCAATGGGTCAGGAGGCCCACAACTTTTTTTTTTTTAAGGTGCACTACTTACCTGGATATCTCTGAAGATATCCGGGTAAGTAGCTGGTTATCCGCCACATGACACTGGATAACTTTAGGTTCAACTAATCATATTTAACCAATGGCCAGAGAGTTAAAGTAATCCGGCTATGTGTAGCCGGATAGCTTTATACAAGTATATTCAGTGAGACGTTTATCCCACTGAATATATGGGACAAGTTATCTGTAACTTTAGTTAGATAATTTGTCCGCTAAATGGCATATTAAATATTGGCCTCGACGTTTCTAAAGGTCCATGATCCCTGATCAGGTAATTCTCATTCCTTAGCTTCTTCCTCCTACCACTGAGCTGCACTCAGCACTGTGTCTTTTTTGCAAGTTATGATTTCTCTGTCCTTGATGATTTCTAAGCTCTGCAGTATTTTATTAGTGCCCCAGTGGTGGATTTTCCTAAATATCCGCTACTATTTTCCCTCTGTACTGCCTTTAGAGGGTAAGGGGTAAGTGTATTTCATGTAAAAGAGGTTTTTTTTTCTTTTTTTCTCTTGTATTAGATACCATTTGTTCTGTCCATCTTGGTCCAATTTTTACCTCATACACGGACATTGCAAGAAAATGCTACAGTTTATTATTATGATTATTTTACCAAGTATTGTCCATTCAATCACCTTGGAATACACCTAAAAATACATTATGGCAAGGTTTGTACTTTATATGTATTTCCCCAGGTACTCACATGATGTTTCCTGTTTTATATAAAAACATGCATGAAGTTAAAATTAAAGTACTGAAATATGTAGGATCCAAGGAAGTAAGACTGGATTGGAATAGTTTAGTCTTCAAGGTATTAGACATAGCATTCTTTGGAGTCTGTAATATTTTTTTATTTGACTGCCATAATGCTATTAGGTAATAAATTATGTTGGATATCATATTAACTTTTGAGACCTCCCAGATTTTATATTCAGGATCACTAGAAATCTAAAGGACGTGACCTATAAGCCCCTGAAAGCTAACTACAGTGACATTTGTAAAAGTTTAACATTGTTCCAGTAAAATATACCAGTGTCTCAAAAGCAAATTGCACGTTATTTCATTATGTAGTACAGAGTTCCAGTAGCATTATTAGAACTGGGGAAACCGGAATTTTCATAACTGCGATACCTTTGACTGGACAACCAAAAAAGGTGTTGTAGCACCAGAATTTTCGAGACCTCAAAGGTCCCTTCTAAAGATGCCAAACGAATATTCATGTTTATGAGACTGGTACAGAACCTGGTTTACATATTGCAGGTTTTAACTCAAAACAGATCTAGTTATTCACATTCAAGTTCAGAGTTTAATAGGTTAACAAAGAGCAGGGTCATTTTTTGAGACTTCACAGGTCTCCTCTGAATCCTTGCAATAGCCCTTCAGCCCTCAATTGCAGAGAGCACTGGAATATTCTGAAGTCCCTTTTACCTGGTCTCTGACCAATCCCCTTGCTCTATGTGCAGGGTTGCCTTGGCAACAATGCACCCACTTCCAGGTGGGGCACAGGCAGCATTTAAACCCCTTTTAGGTTGCTTTGCTTTAACAATCTCTGGCTTCTTGGCGACTCACAGGGAAGGCTCCAGCAGTCTTTTTTTTCCTGACAACTGGGTACAGCTTCATTCCCAGAATTAACTTCTATTTTATGGACCAGCAAGAGTTTGTGATGCAGCAAAGACAGTGTTACGGCTATGGCTGCTGTGCAACCGCCTCACCACCAGGGGTCCCTCTAGAGCTGGCTCTCCTGACAGGCCCAGTCCATCTCCCTTGTTCACTCTATTTTCTGGTCTTCCCTTTATAACCCTGCCTGACAGTTCCCTCGGTGCTTCGGCATTGAGCTCGCCTGGACTCCCTGCTCTAGTCTTCCTTGCTTGCTGTGCGTGTGGTCCTTGGACCCTGCTTTGCCTTGCCTTGCGCTGTGTGTGCCTTTGGGCCTTCTACCCTGCTTTGCCTTGCCTTGTGTGTGCCTTCGGGCCTTCTACCCTGCTTTGCCTTGCCTTGCGCTGTGTGTGCCTTCGGGCCTTCTACCCTGCTTTGCCTTGCCTTGCGCTGTGTGTGGCCTTCGGGCCTTCTACGCTGCTTTGCCTTGCCTTGTGCTGTGTGTGGCCTTCGGGCCTTCTACCCTGCTTTGCCTTACCTTGCACTGTGTAGGCCTTCGGGCTCTCAGCCCTGGGTCCGTGTGTGACCTACGGGCCCTCTGCCCTGCTGTGTGTGCGTGTGTGGCCTACGGGCCCTCTGCCCTGCCGTGTGTCCGTGTGTGGCCTATGGGCCCTCTGCCCTGTGTGGCCTACGGGCCCTCTGCCCTGCCGTGGGTGCCTGTGTGGCCTTCGGGCTCTCTGCTCTGCCGTACGTGTGTGTGTGTGGCCTGCCCTGACCCAGTCTGGACTCTGACACTGTTACTTGCCGCCTGCCCTGACCCAGCCTGGACTCTGACACTGTTACCTGCTGCCTGCCCTGACCCAGCCTGGACTCTGACTCTGTTTCCAGCCATCCCTGTCTCTCTCCACCTGGAGCCACCCTTCTGGGTTGTGTTCACAACACCAGAACACAGCCCGAGCGTAACAGACAGTGTTTGCAGCACCCAAGAGGAAGGAAGGGATTCTCAGCTCTTACTAAACAGTGACACCTACTGGATAGCTGAATGGTTTACAAGGACTAAGGTAATAAAGGAGCTGAAGTCCATGTCCCTCAGTCAAAGGACCATTACTTCAATGATTTGGCTAACGGGGAAAAGTCCCAAAAATGACCAAAAGTGAAGACATATAGATGCCGGAAGCCCAAAGGAATAGGTGGAAGGCTGCTGTAGAACCCAACTTCAACAGTTTTCTTTCAGGAGATTCAAGTAAAGTAACACACATTTAGATATTTCTCCTCTTCTGGAGCTTCCTCTGTTTTATGCCTTCAGTTCTTGGACCTTCTTCCCTATATTTTGTCAGCTTTCTCTTTTAATGTGTGTGCTAGTTCCTGAGACTCATCTGTGGATAGAATGCATGGTGAGACAGGCAGGTAACGGTGAGGCACATTATGCATCACATAGATTACTGCTTCTTTAATGGAAGGAAAATTACAAAACACGAGGGATCTAAGGCTGGTCCTGCACATTTAGCTCCTTATGAGAGCACATTCTGCTAACCAATGGGCAACATGTTCTACTTCCTGTTTTTTTTTGTCCAACCTCCTTTAGATGTAGCCTAATAGAGAAAAACATGAGTAAAGTTTTAGTGATCCAAAATCTGTGTTTACCAGAGTCTTTTATTTGGCCTGAGCATATTCATGATATGCAAATGGTTGTTTATTCTATGAAAATATCCTGTTGTAAGAACATGCATTGATTTTGTTTATAAATATCTTGAGGTTAATTTTCAAAGGGTTTAGGTACTTGTGAGATTCAAGCACCTAAATTGGACCTTTGAAAATTTACTAGGGATGAGGGAGTAATCTTAGGATCCTAGATTCACTAGGTTCCTATATTTTGAATTCCAAAAAGTGGGTGGCTACAGGGGCAGAGTTAGTGCGGGGATAAATTCAGATGCTTAGAACTGATTTTCAGCTCTAATTTAGGGTAGAGATGTGAATCGGAACCGGAATCGGTTCGGTTCCGGTTCTGATTCAAATTGTGCATTTTTTTCGTCCGGCCCGATCATTTTTTTTTTTATCGGCTGCGCCTGATCCGATAAACAAAAAACCCATCCGACCCTTTAAAACCGCTCCCTTAGCCTCCACCACCCTCCCGACCCCCCCCAAAACATTTTAAAATTACCAGGTGGTCCAGCGGGGGTCCCGGGAGTGTTCTCTTATGCTTGGGCTGTCGGCCAATAAACAAAAAACCCACCCTGACCCTTTAAAACCACTCCCTTAGCCTCCACCACCCTCCTGACCCCCCCAAAAGTTTTAAAATTACCTGTGGTCTCGGGCCGTCGGCTGCCATTAATAAAAATGGCGGATGGCCCTTTGCCCTTACCATGTGACAGGGTAACCTGCCATTGGCCGGCCCCTGTCACATGGTAGGAGCACTGGATGGCCGGTGCCATCTTTTAAAATGGAGTGGGCCATCCACTGGACGGCCGGCTAAGGGAGCGGTTTTAAAGGGTCGGGGTGGGTTTTTAGGTTGTGCCCTAACTCTCGTTAGTGTGCACTAACCCGATTAACGATTTTTTCATGATAAATCGTTGGAATTTCTATTGTATCGCTCTCTTTAACGATTAATGACGATTTAAAAAATATCGGACAATATTTTAAATCGTCAAAAAACAATTCACATCCCTAATTTAGGGTCCTAAATCTAGACAAATTAAAGAAGGCTAAAATTTAGGATCCCAAGCTTTAGGTACCCAAAATCAGGTGAAGGTTTACCAGAAAACTTGGGCTCCTAAGTGTGGATAAAAATAAGTACCTAACGGGTGCTTAAGTGCTCAGCTTTTTTGAGACATCTGAAACCATTATTACATCATGAAGAATTCAGGACAGTGCTGCAGGCACTGATATTTACGAATATAGACTATTTCAATTCATTACTACTCGGCCTCCCAAAGTCTTCAATTAGACCATTGCAGGTATTACAAAATTCGGCTGCCAGGTGGATCTCTGGAACAAACAAAAGAGATCACATGACCCCTGTTTTAGCTGCTTTGCATTGGTTGCCAGTTGAATATATGATTAAATTTAAGACTTTATGTTTACTACGTAAAGCGATTTACGCAGAACAAGTAGGACTGGATGAACGCAGTCATACGAATACATACACCACAACGAAATCTGCGATCGGCTGGGAAGGGATTTCTTACCATTCCCTCTATCTCGACGGCCAGACTTACTTCCGTCAGGGAAAGGGCCATCTCTTTGGCAGGCCCGGGACTTTGGAATGCAATACCTATTGAATTAAGACTCCAGAGTAATATGAAAGAGTTCAAAAAAGCACTGAAAACCTGGTTATATACACAAGCATTCCAAGTGGAAGCCAGTTAGTAATCTATTACAATATGTTATTAATTATGTTTTAATTGTTATTTTATTTTAATTTTTAAGATGTTATGTTATTAGTCATACACTTAGTGTAGTTCTTAATTAGAGTTTTAATGTACATTTAGTTTTAAGTTAGATTTTATGATTCTTTTCAGTGTTCTTAGGATTTATTGTATACTATGTTGAACTTATTGTAAAGAAATATTGTAAACCGGTGTGAAGGTTTATACCATCATCGGTCTAGAAAAATCAGGAAATAAATAAAATAAATAAAATATTGGCCTCCTTATTTCTACTTTGGTGTGAAATGTCGAACATCCCAAGTCTACTTCTGAGAACACTTAAAACCATTGTTACAACTTTAAAACAATGATCTCCCTGTACAAAAAAAAATAAAAAATGAGCAATGTGGAACCTGAAGTTAATTCAAGATGAAAGTGGACAGCTGTATCACAGTTTTAGGAAGCCTATCCAAAAATAATTTCCATGCTCATCCATGCTGAAATTGCAAAACAAAGGGCCACAACTTCACTTGTCAAAGCAGATTCAACAGACATCTGCAGCCATCTACTCGATGTTAATAAGCCAGGTTTATTTTAAGAAGATTTTGTTATTAAAGTGAAATTGATGGGAGCAACAGGAATTAAATCTGCTTTAAGAGATCTGGCAGGTAATTGTGACCTGGGTTGGCCACTGTCAGAAACAGGATGCTGGACTCGATTGAACTTGGCCTGATCCAGCATGGCAGTTCTTATGCACAGAATTCTACATTCAGGATGGGAGAGGGCTGGGAGACAGAAAAAAAAAGCAAAACATAACAGGCTCAATATAAAACATAAGAGAGGTAATATAAAGTTCAAATAGGGTCTGATTTATTAAGGATTTTATCCCATTAGGTGCATATATAGGAAAAGCCTTGGATACAAATACAATAGATAAAAATTATTCTGAAGAAGCTTAAGCTTACGGTGCCAGGCAATGAGAAGTAGAGACACAGCTGTGAAGAAATGTATTTTTTTTTGTGTGTGGAAATTACCCGTTATTGTCCATCACCTGGACTGGGTCACTGGCCATTACTTTTCCCCACTCAGTGGCTGATGCTGTGGGAGACACATCTCAGTGACCCACATGATGTAGAGATGTGCAAGGCAGTGTGCTCTCATCCCGGCAACAAACTCATCAAAATATAATGATGACACCACTTCTATTTGCAAGCAAAGTGTAAACACATTTTCTTCTAAACCTGTTCAGTACAGCAAAGGCAGAAAATATGCCCATTAACTGACTCAACTAAAGGTTTTCTTTAAAATAGTTTTGGTGGACACACATAGCCAATAAGTGTGCTTTTAAATTCTACAAAAGAGCTGAGCTCCCTAAACGGTCCATAAAACAAGACCGAGTGACCTTCATTTGAATTCGCTCTGGGACAGGAAGCAACTACTGTAACCCGGTGCTGTATTTAAAGTTCCAGAGGATATGAACAGACCAAGCAAACGGGAATGGAGAAGGGGAGAAAAAGCGCCCTGCACACCACTGAAGCTCTTGTCGCTCTGCTGGGAGCCAATTAAACATTCCCCCACAGCACTGCTCCATTCTGCATATCCAGATGAAAACCTCCCCGTCGGAAACAATATTTAAGCAATTGGAGCAGAAATATGACAGACAAGTGGGCACATGACTCTGCTCACTGATGAAAAGGCCCTGCAAAGATCCCGTCACTCAAACAGCAGAATATTTGACCTGCAGGAACGATGGGTTGCACTCAGGTGTTGGAAAACCAGTATATATTTTCAAACAGGCCCAGAGTATCTTTTTTTTCCTCCTCTCCAATGCAAGTCTCAGGAGGCCTAATTTCCTAATTGTTTTCTCCCTTGCTTTGCAGTCTGAATAAAAGGACTCAGCTCAGCTTTGTACAATACAACAGCTGTGGACAGTGAAGGCAATGGGTGCCTGCGTGCCAATTCTAGAATGCAGACACTGTAAAGGCTGGAAGTGGAAATGAAATTGCACCAGCAGCTACTTAGTGCTTGCCTTTCATAAGCACTCCGTGGGGAGGTTTTCTTTAGATGACTGATAATTGAGTCCCAGAGCGCACTACACCTGAAATAATCATCTCGGTAAAAGTGCCCAGTGAAATTTTCAGAGCCTGATGTGATTTTAAGAACATGAGACATGCCGTGCTGAGCCAGACCAAACGATCCATCAAGCCCAGCATACTGTCTCCTACGCTGGCAAATGTGGGTAACCAGCCAGATTCTCAGGAGATTTGCACAATAATGTTTAGTAATCTGGAATGTTGGTGTGCACACACAGTATTGTGACTGGGTACCTGTGCATGTCTGTGTGTGTGTGTGTGTGTGTGTGGGGGGGGGGGGGGGGGTTGTGCTGGCGGTGGTGTGAGCTTGAAGCATTCTTCTTTTGCATTTTTTCCATCTCCTGTTCTATCCAAGTGTTCAGAGATACGTAGTGCACCCCTCTCTCTTTTGAGCTGATTGCACAGCATGGTACAATAGTAGTTCAACAAACCTCTCTCATTACTGAAAGCTTCCTTCCAGCAAAGTGGTGTCGCCGGATAGCATTTCAAAAAGCTCTACTGAGACCAAGCAGCCAGTGCAAACTAATAATTGTAGTCCTGGAGAAAAATAAAATGAACCTTAGAAAGGCTAGGAATATAGTTTTTGGGGAAAAAAAAGTTTTATGTGGGAATATACTAAAAAAAAATAACCAAACAAACAGTAATTAAAATCTAATCCTTATACTTGAGGATTATGTGCAGAACTGCTAATAAAGTGAATTGTGAGCAAAAATTAATCACTACCTACTTTTTCTTCCCCTTCTTATTCAGAAGGCTTTGGAGAAAAAGATATGGAAAAATGCACATGCATATATTGGACACATGAGAACACATACAGAAAAAGAAAGACTGAATTAGCACAAATCCAAAACGTGTGAACACAGTAGTGCTAATTGCTAAGGTCGAAGCCTTGGTGATTTATACCAGGGGCAGTTCTATCATGAGACATGGTGAGGCGGCCACCTCAGGCTGCATAATTTGGGAAATGAGAAAAAGTGCCCCCCCACTAAACACTCCTGCGGTGGCCACATCATCTTGCTGCAGACGTAATGCCTAAGTACAAGCAGCCTGAACAGCAGCATGGCCGCGGTGGACCCCATCCCAGTGTGGCCAAAAGAGAGGACTGGCAGACCTGAAGAGCGGCGTAGCTGTGGCATTCTGCCGCTGTTGGAAGAGAGGCCTGATGATGCCTGAAGAATTGCCTGGCTATGGTAGAGCCCATCCCACCACGGCTGTAAGAGCGGCCTGGCTGTAGCCAGAGAAAGAGAGGGGGAGGTCCTGAGTGCATGCGTGTGTGTGTGTGTAAGACAGAGTGACAATATGTGTGGTATGCATGTGAGAGTAAGAGAGAACCTATACTTGTGTGTGTGTGTGAGAGAAAGAGCCTGTGAGAGAGCCTGGGTGTATATGTGTGCGTGTGAGCAGGGGCGGATTGGTCTATTGGGGGATCAGGCATCCCCCGGTGGGCTGGTCGCTCTATCATGTGGTCTGCCGAGCGCGGCTGTGACAGAGCCGTGCTCGGCAGACCACGTGGCATCTCCTGGGCCAGCCTGGGCGGCGAATCCCAGGGCCAGTTGTCATTGGGAATCCGCCCCTGCGTGTGAGAGAGAGAAGATATACCTGAAAGCCTGTGTGTATGAGAGAGAGAGAGAGAGCGGGAATGTATATGTGTGTTTGAGAGAGCCTGTATGCATGTATGAGTGTTTGTATAGGTATCAGAGAGGAAGTGTGTAAGTGTGTGTGTGTGTGTGTGAAAGAGAGATGATAAAGTTTGTGCAGCGCCCCCTTCCAATCTACAATATCTCTGAGTGACTGGAAATCAAAAGATCCCAGGTATGGAGTGTGGGGAATTTTTTTATTATTAGTATTAATTGATGGATGTTATTTGATGTGTCTATTGTTTTTGAAATATTTTATTGGTTTTTGAGAACTTTTAAATAATGTTTGAGTTTAATTATTGAATGATGTTCTGTTCATCAAGTGTTTTGAAATATTTCTATTAGTATAGTTTTACCATTATGATTGATGTGTTATATTGCTTTATTTTATTATTGTTTTATAAGGAATCATGGTGTTTCAGTTTTTCCATTGTTGCACTGAATACAGAGTCTGGCTTCTTGTGTTCAGTTTTTATCTGCACATTTCTGTTTATACTTTATGGTGTCTTTATTCGGTATTTGGTAAGGGTCAGTCTGTGTTGTGCATGTGTGACTAAGGTGAAGTATTCTGATGGCATGTAGTTTCTGTTTTCTTGTTAGGAAGAGTATTGGTGTTTTAGGGCCTATTGTAATATTTGCAATGTTGCTTTTTCATAGGTAGGATTATTACTGTTTGAGTGTTGGTAGTTAGTGCTGTTTTGGTAAGGGAGGTTTACTTATGGCTTACTGAGGGCCAAGTTCACATCAAATACACTTTACAAGAGGTTTAGTACTATACAAGTTTCAAGGGAATTTTTTGCAGGGTTTTCTGATTGGCACCACAGAAGTGCATATAAAAATAATTCACGTTGTGGTATTTTTATCTCAGAAAACTATGAATGTCTTTTTTTTTTTTTAATATAAAATCAGTTATTTTTAATTGTGTGTGGTGAGGGCTTGGAGAGAGGGGCTGCAAGGCTCTAAGGTTCGCCCAGGGCCCCTAATACTCATGCACCGACCTGGAGAGAGTGTGCCACACATAGACTGCCAATACTCATGCACCGACCTGGAGAGAGTGTGCCACACATAGACTGCCACCATTCACCCATCTCCCATTTCTGCAGGGGGCAAATGCTGGTGAAACATAAGAGGTAGGTCATAGGGTTCCTTGGAGTGTGACAGAGTTGCCAGCTTCCTAGAAATATTATCACTGCCACTCTATCTGCCACTCCTCTGTGAACTCTGACCCCTGCTTTCCCCCTTCTGCAGCATTTCCGATCATCAAAAGGGTCAGTCTCTATCCTCTCGATGATTTTATCTATGCGGTGCCTTGGGGGGGGGGGGGGGGGGGGGGGAAGGGAGGCAGGGCGAGGCACCATCTCATCCTTTGCCTCAGGCAGCAGATTGCCTTGAGCTGCCTCTGATTTGAGCTACTACTGGTGAGTTTCCAACGTCAATCTTTTTATTATGTATAAGAAAGAGATGGAAAGAAAGTGTGAAACAATGCATTGGGCATGGTGCTAATGAAGTGAAGTATGATTCCAGGACTTGAATTCCCTACCTCTAGCAATTCACGTGCACAGCAGCGTCTTTGAAACTGCCCTTCCAATTGTTGCAGAAGCACTGGTATTGTTGGGGAAACAAATGGATGAGGGACCCCTGACAGATTGGCTGCTTTTTAAACTGCTGCTTGAATTACTCGTGCTAGGATTAAAAACCAAGCTAGAATTTAATGCATGCCATTATTCTATCTGGCTTCCAAACCCAAGAGGAATAAAGTTAGTCGTGGCTGTATAAGTAATACAAAAACAACTTGAATTACACCCAGTTCCATGCAGATTTCAAAGTATACTTAATTTGGACACTTTTACTAATTATTCACTGCTGTTCCTTGACATGCTATTATTGGCTTCCTCTCTCAATTCCCTACAGCAAGACCTGAAGCCCTGTCAAGAAAAAGAAATGTCAAATGAGCTTTCAGCAGTGTTATGCCAAACCCCCAGATTCACATTTGTAATTTATTACCAAGAACTAGTTAAGGGAATAGTATTTTCCACACACAGCTCCCAAACAGTACTTAATAGTGATCCACGGGGAGAAGGGGAGAGTGGGAGGGAATGTCTACTGTAAACCAATGGGAAGCCAGGTGCTATACAGAATTCTTCAAACAGCTGGAAGACTGGTCAGTGCAAACAGCTGAAGAAGAAAGTCTCTTTTTTGATCAGCACTGAAGCGGTAATCCAGACTGTCAGGCAGAAATCTTTCATTTATTCAGCTCCAACTGCCTGCCTAATCAATAAGGTTTTCACTGAACATTTTCAAAGGCCGGTCTTGCTTGTGTGTGCAGTTTTGCATCTGAACAAGGAATTTGGTTTCCATAGAGCTGCTGCTGTTTTCCTTTTGCTGATCCATGGCAGCATACACCTACAGGTAGGAAAGAAAACTGGAATGCCCAACAGTAGATTAATCTTTGTAATGATTCCAGTGAACAAGAGGAATGCTAGGTCCTGACCTGGGTTAGTTTTACAGGCTTAACCCAAATTCAGATTAAGGTTCACGATGCTGATAAAGTCTGACCTGTTATTTCTCATGTCACATACTGTATATGGCAGTGTGACAAGTCCCATGTGTGATTCCCATCGAGTTGACACATGCAACTCAGTTCAATACATTGATTTGCTCTGGGGGAGGGATAGTGTGTGACTCTCTTTGACCTCAATCTAGAGATAGGGGCAAAATAATACAGCCTAGAGTTTGTGCTGGTAAAATAAATCATGTCACACAACAGCTGCTCCTCCCTCGAAACTCAACATCCTCTGCTTTCCTATGGAAGGTTCTGTTACAATTAGCAATGTGAGAAGCTAAGGGGGCTTGATTTATCAAAGGTTTACCCCTTAAGTGAAGAATGAGATAACTCCTTTGATAAATCAGGTCCTACTGTAGACATCTGACAACAGCTGCTTACAAGGTAGCAAAATATAATTCAATACACTGAGGTAAATTTTCCAAGCTATTTACCCAGGCCTTTCTGAAAATTGCTCTCCTCCGCCTGGCTATAAGTATATATGCATAGGGGAGAAAATCAGAGTGTGTGCACACTAGCTTACTCCTTTTTCAGCTACCTACACAAATAGCAGTTACACTTTCAATGTGTGTACTTTATACTGGCTAACTTTCAAGCAACAACTACTTGGGTCCTTTCCCTTTGAAAATCAACTACAAAGTCCACGAGGTAAAAGTACCCACTTAGGCCTGGATTTATCAAAATGTGATAAGTATCGCATGCGATAGCAAAAGGGGCATGTTTTATGCAAATAGACAGTTTATCACAATTTGCGCTAATACCTATGCAAAGAGCTAAGTTAGCACAAATTACGATGTTTTCACACTTTGCGATACATGCCAGACCTGTTGTATTTCCTGCATACAACCACTGGGGGACCATGAGAGAGAGAGAGAGAGCCTAGCCATAATGCCCTCCCTAGATAGGTATTTATATCCCTATGAGAGGCCTACCTAGTAACTCAAAGTGAGGTTTAGGTATTAGTGTAGGGGGTTAGGGGCCACTTTGACATTCAATGTGAGAAGTACGAACAGAACAGTGCTCTCTTGTGAAGATTTGATGACCTTCAGAGAGAGGAAACTCACCCAAAGATGAAATTGGTGCAATGTTCTCTCCACCTAGCTTGATGTTACCCAGGTAGAGAGTCCATCAAGCTAGGTGGAGAGAACATTGCACCAATCTCATCTTTGGGTGAGTTTCCTCTCTCCTTAGGTCATCAAATCTTCACAAGAGACCACTGTTCTGTTCGTACGTCTCACGTTGAATGTCAAAGTGGCCCCTAATCCCCTACACTAATACCTAAACCTCACCTCGAGTTACTAGGTGGGCCTCCCATAGGGATACAAATACCTATCTAGGGAGAGGACACCATGGCTAGGTTCTCTCTCTCTCTCTCTTCCCAATGGCTAGTCTGGTGCTCCAGGAGCTTCACACCTACTAAAACAGGTCTTTCAGGAGACATCACAAAATGCACTAACACCTTACCACCCCATAATGCAAGCTATCACACAGCTTAACACTACTGAAAAAGGTGTAGCTAAAATCAGCATTTAGTCCATGCAATAGGACTTCACAAACAGGTCAGCCCACCCCTAACTCCTCCTCTTTTTTGAATTTGAATCGCACCATATCGTATGGTGTGATCGCATGCGAAAACACCTTAGCGCATTTTGATAAATGACCCCCTTAGTTTGCTACTATGTGGGCTATCTTAAGACTAAAATATCAGAATCCTTCTTCACAGAATGCGATGGCAGATGAGAACTGTAGTAAGGCTCATCTAGTCTGCACAGTTTGCTTCCTTTTGTAGTGCCATAGACTGTAGTAGATCTCTTGCTTTACATTCTTCACAACTAAGGATCTTTTGTGCCTGCCCCAGGCTTTCTTGAATTCTGTTTTTGCTTCACCTCTCCTTTGAGGCTGTTCCTTACCCTTTCCATGAAGATATATTTTCTAATGTTACTCCTGAGTCTACCCTTGTCGAGCCTTGTATCATGACCCCTTATTCTAGACTTTCCACTGAAAAATATTTGCTTCTTATGCATGACCTATACCTTTCAGGTGTTTGAATGTCTCTATCATATCCTCCCTCTCTCTCTCCATTCTTCTAGGGCTCACATATTTTAGTCCTTATTGCTCATTCCATAGGGCTTCTCGGACAGACCCTGCATAATTTTGGTAGCCCTTTTCTGAATTGCCTACCGAACTGTGCAGTTCTCCAGATGTGGTCTCATCAACAACCCATACAGAAGCATTATCACCTTTTTTTTCCTACTGGTTTTTCCTCTCCCTGTGCATCTTAGCATTCCTCTGACTCTGATCATTGTCTCTTTGAACTGTTTTACTACTTCATTACATATGACCATACCCAAGGTCTCTTTCTTGCTTGGTGTACATCATTATCTCAGTCCCCATCATGAATGGCTAGATTTCTGTACCCTAAATACATGCCTTTATACTTTTTCATATTAAATCTTAGCAACCCAACATTCTACCACTCCTCGAGCTTCCTTACACTGCCTATTTTATCTGCTCCCTTATAAGACTACATTCTTGGAAATCTTAGCATCCTTTGCAAAAACATAAACCTTTTCTATTAACCCCTCTGCAACATCTTTCAGAAAAATATGGAAGAGGATTAATCCCTGAGGGACTCTACTAATAAGCATTTTTCTCTGAATGAACTCTGCTTATCACTACGCTCTGTTGTCTATCTATCACTCAAACATTTTCTAACTTAGAAGGTCATTACTAAGCTGTTTTAGAACTTTACCATGCGGTAAATGCTTTAACGCATAGATATAGTATGGTATTCC
Source organism: Rhinatrema bivittatum (assembly GCF_901001135.1). Classification (NCBI taxonomy): domain Eukaryota; kingdom Metazoa; phylum Chordata; class Amphibia; order Gymnophiona; family Rhinatrematidae; genus Rhinatrema; species Rhinatrema bivittatum. Next base: position 89,192,349 of record NC_042619.1, read on the forward strand.
AAATACTCGGGCGGATTTTAAAAGCCCTGCTCGCGTAAATCCGCCCGGATTTACGCGAGCAGGGCCTTGTGCGCCGGAGCGCCTATTTTCCATAGGCCGCCGGCGCGCGCAGAGCCCCGGGACGCGCGTAGGTCCCGGGGTTTTTTGAAGGGGGCATGTCGGGGGCACGGGACCGGATGACGCTGCGTTTCAGGGGCGGGGCATTTCGGAAGCGTGACCGGGGGCGTGGTTTCGGCCCGGGGCGTTTCGGGGGCGTGGCCGCGCCCTCCGGAACCGCCCCCGGGTCGAGTCTCGGCGCACCAGCAGCCCGCTGGCGCGCATGGATTTACATCTCCCTCCGGGAGGCGTAAATCCGTGGATAAAGGTGGGGGGGGGGTTTAGATTGGGCCGGGGGGTGGGTTAGGTAGGGGAAGGTGAGGGGAGGGCGAAAGAAAGTTCCCTCTGAGGCTGTTCCGATTTCGGAGCGGCCTCGGAGGGAACGGTGACAGGCTGCGCGGCTTGGCGCGCGCCGGCTGCCCAAAATCGGCAGCCTTGCGCGCGCTGATCCAGGATTTTAGAAGCATAAAATCCAGCATACTTTTGTTTGCTCCTGGTGCGCAACAAAAGTACGCGAACGCGCTTTTTTTAAAAAATCTACCCCACTGTGCATTATCCAATGCCTAAAAAACCTGACACAATGTATGTATTAAAATGAGCTGATTTTCATGCAAACACATGCAAATCAGCTCATTATTAGTAGATCTGATATAAATCAAATAACATGATTTGCCTTAAATTTTGCAAGCTTCCTTACCTGAAGAAGTGTAGCTAACTTTCCCTAGGAGCATTAAATAGAATGTGTCAAAGTATTGTTGCTTTGCATTTTAAGTTTGAAGAAACACTCTTGAAGGACATGGAATGCTTTGTAATAAAATAAAAAAGGAACTAAGGAAGGATTGGTGGGAAATCTCTGTTATTGTGCTAATATATGTTGTATGATATGGAGAAGTATGTAGCAGAAACCACTATGTGCTGTTTTGTATGTTCTTTGTTGCAGATTCTTCTTAATAAAATAATTTTGCATAAAAAAGGATCTATACTACTTTTGGTTTTGCATTTGCCTATTTTATGCCATTGAATAAGTGTTTACAACCCAGTCAAATTTCATTTTAATTTCCTTAGAACTATGCGACTTTCTGTAAAATCCACATATGCAAAAGTGAAATCAAATAAATAAATACACAAATAAGCAACTAGAAATATAGAACACAATGGACCATTAGCTTGCTGTATAGAATCTGCAACTAGTAGAACAAAATGTGTCAGTCTCTCTCTTTCAATTACACCAAAACATATTTTCCCACATATCATACAGCAAGCCCATTGCATGGTATCAAAACCAAATAACATGAAGCAGAACATTTGCAACTGAACTGGAACCATGATTTACCACACAGACAGCACTTAGGATCTATTTATTTATTTATTTTTTGCGAGAGAATATATATATATATATATATATATATATGTATCGTCAAATATGTTGGCTAAGGCCACAGAAATGAGTTTTCCGGTGTTTGGGCTGCTGCTGCCAACCTCAGTGAAGCTTGTATTACTATTACCAAGGCGCCACATCGCCCACATCAGCCAAGAAGAGGAGTTGTGTTATTCTGCTTCGGCTCTCTGTTTGGTGGTGTCATAGGATCGAACAAGATCAGACTGGGAAACAACACCATGCTCTTCTTGAGAGAACGCAAACCCATCTAAAACAGAGAAGATGAAAGTGATGGAGTCAGTTGAAAGTCACAGTATGCTTTAAACATAATATTACTGGGGGTAGAGGACAAAAATGACCAGTATAATATAGTAGGTTTATTTAAATGGTAATAAAACTCAAGGCAAATCAGCTCTAAAATTTGGCATGGTAGCTTTAGGGGCCCTTTAGGACAAGTAGAAATACATATATCATTTATCCCAGAAGTTGTTTAATTTTATTTAATAGTTTATTTAAAACTGGTAAACATTTCCCACAAGATTGTAGCAAGGAATAATTCAGGAGCTGCATTGATCGTACTGGCTATAAAACCAAAACCATCTCTTTCTATTCAGTTCATACAACTCTGAATTTGAAAACGGCAGTACACCAATTCCAGGCCTTATGGAGGCAATTTTCAGTAGCCTGCCTAGGTGCAAAGCTCATGGGGAACTTTGTAGACATGGATCTGCTAGGAACATTTTAAAGAAATCTGCGTCCATAGCTTTTGTTTTGAAAGCCTGCTGAGGTGGGTAACCAAGTGACAAAGCACCTCCTTTTTCTACAAGTGGATAAGAATAAGTGGCACAGGTGTGAAAAGTTTTGTATGTTTTTATAATTTTTATGATTTTACAATTTTCAATTTTTATTTAAAAAACTTTTTTAAGGAAAAAGTGAACTGCATCAGCAAGCCAGTCAGCGTATCTCCTGTAACCTGGAGATCGCTCGGTCTTCTCAATCACTTGCAGTCACTTAAATGTACAGTCCATGTTACCAATGCATTTAAATCATGAAACTCAGTGTGAGATATTTGTTGAACGCCAACAGAGGCGATTAAATAGCCACAATGCAATGTAGACGGCTTATACTTTAAGAGAAGGCTCTGCAAGCCACAATGCGATGTAGACGGCTTAAACTTTTAAGACAAGGCTCAACTACGGCCGAAGTTTCGCTCAACAGCTTCATCAGGAGCCAAACTTAGCAGAATTCACATTGTCTACCGACACGTTGAGATTCAAAAAATTATTCCGTCTAGTGCGCAAATTGGAATTTTGCAGCCTGTAAATATTATCTTCTTTACAATATATTCACATTTTTCTTTCTGTCAATTCTGAGACTGGCATAGAAATAGAAAAAAAGTGTTAGAGATAATATAAAATACTTAGCTTGTCCGAAGGAGCAGAATACAGAATCCTTACTTGGGACCCAGAGGTCTCCCGTTTGATTTCAAGATGGACAGAAACCACAAGAAGAACAACAAGCTCTGTTTAAATCAAGCGGACCTTGCTCTTACGCAACCAATGAGGAGCAAGTGATGTCATCTCGCAATGATTCCGAAATCAGTCACAGAAACACCTGTAAATCCAAGTTACCATTCAACCCCTTAGGTTGCACTGTGGCACTGCCATGGGGGCAACCATAGCACCTGATCTAGCCACTCTTTATATGGGCCAATTTGAGAAGACCTGGATTGAAAGCAGAAACCCTTTTTCATCATACATCATATCTTGGCACTGATATATAGATGACATTTTCATTCTATGGCAAGGAACAAAAAATGATTTTGACGCTTTCTTTGATTGGCTCAATTCACGGAACAGTCATTTGAAATTTTCGGCTAATTTTCAAAAAAATCAGATCATTTTTTTGGACATTCTCATAACAAAAGTGACCACTGGCTTCATGACAGCTTTACACAGGAAATCTGTAAGCAGTAACACTCTGTTACATTTTACTAGCGCTCATCCCAGACACCTTAAAGAAAATTTACCAACCAGCCAATTTTTCAGAGTTCGGAGGCTATATACGACTATGGAAGATTTCAAACACCATTCTAGAGATTTATCAGAGAGATTTCTCAGTCGTGGTTATCCAGCTCGTTGTGTTAAAAGGGCTTACACCCATGCCAGATACACACATCGCAATTGGCTTTTTTTACCCCGATCAGACACAGAAGAGAATCAAGACAAATTAACTTGTGTGATACCTTTTTCTTCAATGGCTCCAAAGTCAAAACCATCATTTTAGATAATTGGCACATCTTACAAGGTCACGAGGAATTTGTTCAAATGCCCTTAGGCACTTATACCCGTGGTGCAAATCTTAAGGATCAACTTATTTTTACAGACTCTACTCCATGCACGGTATATAGTCGACATGGTTCTCATCAAGCATATGGTCATTGCTCGGTCTGTCATGTTATGATAATGTGTCCTCACTACATTTTTCATCTACCAATTCCACAATATTTCTACGAGCTTCCACGATGTGTCTATCATCGGGTGTGATTTACATGATCTAATGCCCTTGTGAGAAAATATATGTGGGCAAAACAAAGCAGTCTTTAAAGACTAGATTAATTGAACATCATTCTTGCCTTGCTCATGATCGGGTCAATGCACCATTGGTTAGTCACTGTCAAGATATGACACATACATTTGATGAACTTCGAGTGTGTGTTCTTGAACTCATTCGCCCGTCTTGGCGGGGGGGAGGGGGGGTGATCATAATCGCCTTTTACTTCAATTCGAGCAGCGTTGGATACACCGGCTTGACACAGTGCAACCTAAGGGGTTGAATGGTAACTTGGATTTACAGGTGTTTCTGTGATTGATTTTGGAATCATCGCGAGATGACGTCACTTGCTCCTCATTGGTTGCGTAAGAGCAAGGTCCGCTTGATTTAAACAGAGCTTGTTATTCTTCTTGTGGTTTCTGTCCATCTTGAAATCAAACGGGAGACCTCTGGGTCCCAAGTAAGGATTCTGCATTCTGCTCCTTCGGACAAGCTAAGTATTTTATATTATCTCTAACACTTTTTCTCTGTTTCTATGCCAGTCTCAGAATTGACAGAAAGAAAAATGTGAATATATTGTAAAGAAGATAATATTTACAGGCTGCAATATTCTGATTTGCAACTAGACGGAATCATTTTTTGAATCTCAACGTATCAGTAGACAATGTGAATTCTGCTAAGTTTGGCTCCTGATGAAGCTGTTGAGCGAAACTTTGGCCGTAGTTGAGCCTTGTCTTAAAAGTTTAAGCCATCTACATCACATTGTGGCTTGCAGAGCCTTCCCTTAAAGTATAAGCCATCTACATCGCATTGTGGCTATTTAATCGCCTCTGTTGGCATTCAACAAATATCTCACACTGAGTTTCATGATTTAAATGCATTGGTAACATGGACTGTACATTTAAGTGACTGCAAGTGATTGAGAAAACCGAGTGATCTCCAGGTTACAGGAGATATGTTGACTGGCTTGCTGATACAGTTCACTTTTTCCTTAAAAATTTTTTTTAAATAAAAATTGAAAATTGAAAAATCATAAAAATTATAAAAACATACAAAAATATAAAGTGAGCAATTGTTCTAATCAATTATTTGGTTTTCCCTTTTTCTAATTGGATTTCATTTTTGTGGGATCACCCTGTTCTTTTGTTTCTTACAGGTGTGAAAATGCCAGTCTGCACATACACAGTACTCTCTGACCTAAACTTGCCTCTGGAATGCCCCTTTTCAAAGGGACTCTACTGCTCTCCTTTTTAGCTGTCCCAAGGAAGTCACATTTTGGACATGTAAACAGCTAACTGCCCTCCTAGACTGTTATAAGCTGAAAATAGTATTCATGTGGACAATTCATTTTCTCTCAGACAAGGGACCAATAAAAGGCCAAAATTAGATTACTTAAGCAAAGATAGGAGGGGGGGGGGGGGTTTGACTGTAAATATTCATATTTAGGAATTTGGCCAGGAAAAGCTATGAATATTGTTGTCGAACTTCATTATTTTAATCAGGAAGCTAAAATAATATCTTGTTCTTTAAAAAATTACACAATGTTGGGTTCCATATTAGGTGCTACAACCCAAGAAAGAGATCTAGGTGTCATAGTGGATAACACACTGAAATCGTCAGTGCAGTGTGCTGCGGCAGTCAAAAAAGCAAACAGAATGTTGGGAATTATTAGAAAAGGAATGGTGAATAAAACGGAAAATGTCATAATGCCTCTGTATCGCTCCATGGTGAGACCGCACCTTGAATACTGTGTACAATTCTGGTCGCCGCATCTCAAAAAAGATATAATTGCGATGGAGAAGGTACAGAGAAGGGCTACCAAAATGATAAGGGGAATGGAACAACTCCCCTATGAGGAAAGACTAAAGAGGTTAGGACTTTTCAGCTTGGAGAAGAGACGACTGAGGGGGGATATGATAGAGGTGTTTAAAATCATGAGAGGTCTAGAACGGGTAGATGTGAATCCGTTATTTACTCTTTCGGATAGTAGAAAGACTAAGGGGCACTCCATGAAGTTAGCCTGGGGCACATTTAAAACTAATCGGAGAAAGTTCTTTTTTACTCAACGCACAATTAAACTCTGGAATTTGTTGCCAGAGAATGTGGTTAGTGCAGTTAGTATAGCTGTGTTTAAAAAAGGATTGGATAAGTTCTTGGAGGAGAAGTCCATTGCCTGCTATTAAGTTCACTTAGAGAATAGCCACTGCCATTAGCAATGGTAACATGGAATAGACTTAGTTTTTGGGTACTTGCCAGGTTCTTATGGCCTGGATTGGCCACTGTTGGAAACAGGATGCTGGGCTTGATGGACCCTTGGTCTGACCCAGTATGGCATTTTCTTATGTTCTTAAAAATAATTAGCCCATGCTTGTCATCTACAGCCCTATATTAAAAAATCAGACATGAGCTAACATCCTTGTCACTTTGATACAAGACTAGTTTCTTTGCATTCATGCAATATTGCTCTATCAAACAAACAGCACAATGGTGTACAGACGTGAACACTCTTGAAGCGCACAAATGCAACCTGTACGCCCAATGTACACAAAGGAGTACAAGCTTGCATAATCTTTTGTTTAAACAGTATAGTGCTATTTATTGCGAAACCTTCTGAAGCTCATACTGGATCCCAACACTGAATGCATTGGCGGACAGGCAACACAATAGAAATCTATGCAACATGTTTCCAAGGGTTTGGTTTCTCAAGTCAAGAAAGATGAGATTTTTTTTTTTGGCTGGGGGATATGGACAGTGATATCGAATTCACAAAGACACATTTAATTCTCAGATCTTGGTTTTATGCATGTAAATGGGTGTACTAAAGTGGCCCAGGCCTCAGTTCATGTAAAAAGTTCATGTGTAACCTGGTTTTGCGTGCACTTTTATACAAACTGGCAAAAGGCATTCTGAGACTAGAGTTGGGATTCATTTTCTGATTATAAAAGGTATGCACCTAAGCTCACCCGCACAAGTTATGCCCTCGATAGAGCAGGTGCAACTTTATGTCGGTGGGTTTGGATGCGTACTCGGCATTTAACATGGACATTTTCAAAAACAAACATATTCCTCATAAGTTCACTTAGAAAATCTGGGGTAAAGTGTCAGCGTTAAAGGTATGCAGAGACTTCACCCTCCCCAAGTGTAGCATTGTTACCTGAACATAAACATTCAATTTCATTGTTCATCTTTTCACTCTAGGTTCAAGTAATTGGTGTTCAGTGAACTGACCTGTTTTGCGTAATAAAATAACTAAGTAAAATACTGACGAGGCATCCTTCCCCATAGTTTGCTGTGCAGACTCAAACATAGAAAGAAAAACTGTTTGCACCAACAAATATGACTGTAGAAGCAACTTCTATAGCATTGCATGGAGTAATAACCACAATTAGGAGCAGCTCCAGGAATGAAATAAGTCCTCATGGGGGCCTAGAGGAGCTCCTTACAAGCAGGGAAAAATAGTGGAAACTATTCTCAAGAACAAAATTGTAAAGCATATAAAAAGACATGATTTAATGGAACATAGTCAACATGGATTTACCCAAGGGAAGTCTTGCCTAACAAATCTGCTTCATTTTTTTGAAGGGGTTAATGGACATGTGGATAAAGGTGAACCGGTAGATGTAGTGTATTTGGATTTTCAGAAGGCGTTTGACAAAGTCCCTCATGAGAGGCTTCCACAAAAACTAAAAAGTCATGGGATAGGAGGCGATGTCCTTTCGTGGATTACAAGCTGGTTAAAAGACAGGAAACAGAGAGTAGGATTAAATGGTCAATTTTCTCAGTGGAAAAGGGTAAACAGTGGAGTGCCTCAGGGATCTGTACTTGGACCGGTGCTTTTCAATATATATATAAATGATCTGGAAAGGAATACGACGAGTGAGGTTATCAAATTTGCAGATGATACAAAATTATTCAGAGTAGTTAAATCACAAGCAGACTGTGATACATTGCAGGAGGACCTTGCAAGACTTGAAGATTGGGCATCCAAATGGCAGATGAAATTTAATGTGGACAAGTGCAAGGTGTTGCATATAGGGAAAAATAACCGTTGCTGTAGTTACACGATGTTAGGTTCCATATTAGGAGCTACCACCCAGGAAAAAGATCTAGGCATCATAGTGGATAATACTTTAAAATCGTCAGCTCAGTGTGCTGTGGCAGTCAAAAAAGCAAATAGAATGTTAGGAATTATTAGGAAGGGAATGGTTAATAGAACGGAAAATGTCATAATGCCTCTATATCACTCCATGGTGAGACCACACCTTGAATACTGGGTACAATTCTGGTCGCCGCATCTCAAAAAAGATATACTTGCGATGGAGAAGGTACAGAGAAGGGCAATCAAAATGATAAAGGGGATGGAACAGCTTCCCTATGAGGAAATGCTGAAGAGATTAGGGCTGTTCAGCTTGGAGAAGAGACGGCTGAGGGGGGATATGATAGAGGTCTTTAAGATCATGAGAGGTCTTGAACGAGTAGATGTGACTCGGATATTTTCACTTTCGAATAATAGAACGACTAGGGGGCATTCCATGAAGTTAGCAAGTAGCACATTTAAGACTAATCGGAGAAAATTCTTTTTCACTCAACGCACAATAAAGCTCTGGAATTTGTTGCCAGAGGATGTGGTTAGTGCAGTTAGTGTAGCTGGGTTCAAAAAAGGTTTGGATAAGTTCTTGGAGGAGAAGTCCATTAATGGCTATTAATCAATTTTACTTAGGGAATAGCCACTGCTATTAATTGCATCAGTAGCATGGGATCTTCTTAGTGTTTGGGTAATTGCCAGGTTCTTGTGGCCTGGTTTTGGCCTCTGTTGGAAACAGGATACTGGGCTTGATGGACCCTTGGTCTGACCCAGCATGGCAATTTCTTATGTTCTTATGACAGATATTTTTTAACTTGATGGTTTTCTCCTGCTCCTCTGGACTTCCGGTTGAATTGGAACCTGGGCTGGGATCCAATGCCACGAGCCTTCATTTGTAACTACTTGGGATTTTCCCCTATTTTATATCCCTCCCCTAATTACTTTACCCAGTCATTGAAGTAATGGTCCTTGGCCAGGGGCTATGCACCGATATCCTTCCTGAATCCTGCAGTCATGGGATCTAAATCTGGTCACTGGGGGGTGGGGGGGAAGGAGAAGGGGGTTGATTTCTCAAAAACTTGAAGAGGAGTAAGATATCCTGGTTAACATTTGCTGGATATTCAGGATCTCTTACCTGGATAATTAAACGGCTTAATATCTGGATAAATTGGCTCACTTAACATTTGAGTGGGTACATTTAGGCCTGTTATTTATGCAGACAAGGTTACCCAGTCAAATTCAGTGGCTTAGTACTGAATATTTTGCTAATCGGCTAAGTTTGAAAGCCTGCTCCAGGAACACCTCGGACCTAGCCCCTTTTTTACCCAGCTAAATTTATGTAGCGTGCAATTTTAAGTATACAAATTTAACTAGTTAGAATGGCCATATTATTAATGGGATAGATTTACCCAGCTAAAATCCAATTTTATCCTGGCAACTAGTTTGAATATCGACCCATAGGTGCCAGATTTGTGTAATGACTGAAACTCCCCCAAAAGTCAATGAACACAACTCTGTAGCATACCTAGCCCTAGATGACCCAGGCAGTGAAAGACCCAGTGGTGATTTTCTGCAAGGTCACTGACCTGGAATGTTTTTTTAACTCACTTTCTTTTTTCCATTCATGCAGGAGTGGAAAGTGGAAACCAACACTGGCCCCTGACCTAATGCAGTGACCAGAATTGTACAAAGTACTCTAGGTGTGATCTCACTATGGAGCAATGCAGAGGCATTCTGACATTTTCCTTTTATGCTCCATTCCTTTCCTAATAATTCCTAACATTCTGTTTGCTTTTTTGAGTGATGCCGTATACTGAGCTGTGGATTTCAAAGTATTGTCCACAATAATGCCTAGATCCTTTTCCTGGGTAGCAATTACCAATATGGCACCTAACACTGTGAACTAAAGTTTTGATTACTTTTTCCTGTGCATCATTTTGCAGGTGTCCACATTACATTTCATCTGCCATTTGGATGATCAGTCTCCCTCCTGCTATTTGTCACAATACACTTGTGATTTAACAACTTGGGATAATTTTGTGTCATCTATAAATTTGATCACCTCATTGTTGCGGTTGGCAGGCTGCGGGCTTTCCCCACGCCGGCCCTCCTTACCTCCAGCATAGAATGGAGGGGATTTTCCCCGATGCTGCAACACCTCCTTCAGCGGAAGAGCAGTGTCCCTAGGCACATGCATGCCTCTTCTTAATTTATAGGGCCCATGGCGGGAAAGTCACTGCGGTGCCCCAGGATGACATCACCAGGACCACACTATAAGAAGTTAGCCTGGACCAGCCACGGGTGCCTCAGCAACAGGTCGACTCCTGTGAGTATCAAGTTGCTTGTGTTCCTGATCCTGTTCCTGTGTTCCTGGTTCTAGTCTTGCCCTTGTGTTTTTCTTCAGTGGCTCCTGCTCCTATGTTCCTGGTCCTGCTCCTGTTCCTGTTTCTCCGCTTCTCCCACTCCTTCCTCCTGGATTGACTCATTGGTTTGGATCTCGGCTTGCCTTCACCTTGCTTTCTTCTTGGATTGTCTCCCGGCTAACCTCAGACCTCATCTTGACCTTGCTTGCTCTGCCGCCTGCCCTGACCTCGGTTTGTCTCCGTTTCTGTTATTCTGCTGCCTGCCTTGACCTCGGCCCATACGGATGTGTCCTTCTTGCCTGACCTCTTCTTTGGATACCTCGTTTTCCAACGGCCTGTGCCCAATTCCATCCGGCCCCAGCACCCAAGGGCTCAACCTGCAGGGAATGTGGGCTGGTATTGGCGAAGCTTCGGTTAAGCCTCTGCACCAGCCAACTCCGCCTACCGATGGCGAGAACCTGCAGGGCTCCTCTCTGCATAAGAACATAAGAACATGCCATACTGGGTCAGACCAAGGGTCCATCAGCCCAGCATCCTGTTTCCAACAGTGGCCAATCCAGGCCATAAGAACCTGGCAAGTACCCAAAATCTAAGTCTATTCCATGTTACTGGTGCTAGTAATAGCAGTGGCTATTTTCTAAGTCAACCTATTTAATAGCAGGTAATGGACTTCTCCTCCAAGAACTTATCCAAACCTTTTTTAAACACAGCTATACTAACTGCACTAACCACATCTTCTGGCAACAAATTCCAGAGTTTAATTGTGCGTTGAGTGAAAAAGAACTTTCTCCGATTAGTTTTAAATGTGCCACATGCTAACTTCATGGAGTGCCCCCTAGTCTTTCTATTATCTGAAAGAGTAAATAACCGATTCACATCTACCCGTTCTAGACCTCTCATGATTTTAAACACCTCTATCATATCCCTCCTCAGCCGTCTCTTCTCCAAGCTGAAAAGTCCTAACCTCTTTAGTCTTTCCTCATAGGGGAGCTGTTCTATTCCCCTTATCATTTTGGTAGCCCTTCTCTGTACCTTCTCCATCGCAATTATATCTTTTTTGAGATGCGGTGATCAGAATTGTACACAGTATTCAAGGTGCGGTCTCACCATGGAGCGATACAGAGGCATTATGACATTTTCCGTTTTATTCACCATTCCCTTTCTAATAATTCCCAACATTCTGTTTGCTTTTTTGACTGCTGCAGCACACTGAACCGACGATTTCAATGTGTTATCCACTATGACGCCTAGTTCTCTTTCTTGGGTGGTAGCATTGGAACCTAACATTGTGTAACTATAGCATGGGTTATTTTTCCCTATATGCATCACCTTGCACTTATCCACATTGAATTTCATCTGCCATTTTGATGCCCAATTTTCCAGTCTCACAAGGTCTTCCTGCAATTTATCACAATCTGCTTGTGATTTAACTACTCTGAACAATTTTGTATCATCTGCAAATTTGATTACCTCACTTGTCGTAATTCTTTCCAGATCATTTATAAATATATTGAAAAGTAAGGGTCCCAATACAGATCCCTGTATTGTGTCATAAGAACATAAGATCATAAGAAAATGCCATACTGGGTCAGACCAAGGGTCCATCAAGCCCAGTATCCTGTTTCCAACAGTGGCCAATCCAGGCCATAAGAACCTGGCAAGTACCCAAAAACTAAGTCTATTCTATAAGTGAACTTAATAGCAGGCTATTCTATAAGTGAACTTAATAGCAGGTAATGGACTTCTCCTCCAAGAACTTATCCAATCCTTTTTTAAACACAGCTATACTAACTGCACTAACCACATTATCTGGCAACAAATTCCAGAGTTTAATTGTGCGTTGAGTAAAAAAGAACTTTCTCCGATTAGTTTTAAATGTGCCCCATGCTAACTCGTCTCGGCTCAGGGGTCCACCGATGCAACACTCACTCATTGTTCCTTTTTTCAGGGCATTTAAAATATATTAAAAGCATAGGTCCGAGTATAGATCCCTAGGGCACTCCAATGTTTACCTCTCTTTTTGTGTAAACTAACTATTTACTCTTTGTTTCCTATCTTTTTTTAACCAGTTCACAATCCATAATAGGACATTGCCTCTTATCCCATGACTTTTTAATTTTCTCAGGAGACTCTCATGAGGGACTTTGTCAAATGCCTTCTGAAAATCCCAAAACATTTTTTATTTATTAAAATATTGGCATTATGTCCATCGGTTCACCTTTGTCCATATGTTTATTAACCCCTTCAAAAAACTGTAGTAGATTGTTGAGGTATAACTTCCCTTGGGTAAATCCATGTTGACTGTCCCATTAAACCATGCATTTCTATACATTCTACGATTTTGTTCTTTAGAAAAGTTTCTACTAATCTATAGTTTCCTGGATTACCCCTGGAGCCCTTTTTAAAGATTTGTGTTACATTGGCCACCCTTCAATCTTCAGGTTCAATAGACAATTTTAATGACAGGTTACACATTACTTGTATTAGATCTGCAATTTCATTTTTGAGCTCTTTTAGAAGTCTGGGATATACACCATCTGGTCTAGGTGATTTGCTCCAATATAGTTTGTCAATCTGTCAAATTATATTTTCCAGGTTCACTGTGATTTGTTTTAGTTCCTCTAAATTATCACCATTAAATACTATTTCTGGCACAACTATCTCTCCAACATCCTCCTCAGTAGACACAGAAGCAAAGAATTCACTTAAAGGTGAATTTTAAAACAGGCATCAATCAGGGAATGTGCAAATAAGTCGGGCTCCTGTGTACTGATCATATTTTAAAAAGCACCCAGATACTTGCGTAAATGCCACAGCAGGCACGTCTCAAAAGTTTTCAAAAAGGGGTGCGTCGTGAGCATGATCTGGGCAGGGCAGTGGCATTTTGGGACATGAACCTGAGATATGCATGTAAATATTAATGCAACTCGGCAGGTGCCAAGCTCCCCTGCTGCGTAACTTTACTTCTGCTATGGGTGCCGTGTAAGTTATAAATAAAAGAAAACTAGGCAGATCTGGAGGGTTTTTAGGGTTGGGGCTAACTGGGGGAAGTGAAGGATATCAAACCAGGGGGAGTTGGAGGACCTATCTCTTAAATGGGTGAACTAGGGATGAACTGGTAAAACTGGGAATGGCATCGGAGTGCGCCCCTTTTAAAATCTCCTGACTTACACTAAGAATTAGATCTAAAACAGCATCTCCCTCTCATTGGTTCCTGGATCAGATGCTCCATGAAACATTTATTTCATTTAGAAACTTCACCTCCCTAGCATACCCTGGTGTGGCATTTGCTCAGTCAATATTGAAGTAATTGAAATCTCCCATTATTACTGTGCTGCCAAATTTGTTGACTTCCCTAATTTCTGTAAGAATTTTATTGTCTACCTGTTCATTCTGGCCAGCTGGATGGTAGTTTACCTCCACTACTATACTCTTTCCCATCACTCATGGAATTTCTATCCATAAAGATTCCACAGTACATTTAGTCTCTTGCAGGATCTTTATCTTATTTGACTCTATGCCATTCCTAACATAAAGTGCCACTGCCCACCAAGTTGATCCACCATATCATCGTGATATAATTTGTACCCTGTTATAGCATTTTTGCAATGGTTATCCTCCTTTCACCATGACTCTGAGATGCCAATTATGTCTATCTGTTCATTTAGTCTTATATATTCTTTCACTTTTTAGATTTCTGGCATTTGCATACAGACATTTCAATGCGTGTTTTTTATTTGTATATAACTTTCTTAGCAGTTGACAGGGATAATTTGGAATCTTTTAACTGAATCTTTTCTTTTCGGAAAGGCACCTAGGCTGCTTTTGCCTTTATTGGAATCTCTCTGTCAGGATGCTCTAACTCCCCTGTAGCACGTTCCATGAAGGTCCATGAGGGATGTCTTCTGACCACAGTCTGGGCATATTTTGAAGCCACTGGTCTTCTTCTTTATTATTGCTGAAAAATGACTAAAGCAAAATCAAATTGGATAATAATTTCTTCTTCTTCAAAAAAGGCAGCCAGAGAAAGAGAGAAATCATAGGAATGTTGATGCAGGGATCCATGAAGGAAAGAGCTTAATGCAGAAAGGTAAAAAATAAAATAAAACTGCTAGCTAGAAATTAATAGGGAAGATAAATTATCACAAACATATGTTTAAAAAGAGTCAAAAAAACAGAGAAAAATTACTGAAAACATAGGCTGGCTGGTCTGAGCAGAAAATATGCACCCAGCAGAAACTACAGAAAAAAACTAGACTGAGGCATGCTGCAGGTGCATAATTGGCTGTGTGGAAACTGCTACACATGCCTAGTGGCGTTAAAGAATCTCCAAGAAACTTCTAGATGGAAGCTGTCCAATATAGCACCATCGGCATAGCATCACCCCTTTGTATGATCGGTGGATTGCTTGTCCTCGGAGAAAAGGTGTTTCTGTTTTTATTAAGGTTATATATCCCTAACTTAATCTTCTCTGAGATCGCTTTTCAGCTCTCTGTCCTTTTCTCATACTTGGGAATAACCATTGTCAAAGCCATTTATGCATGTGAAGGAACCTTTGGTTTCCTTACCAGGACTAAACCAAAATTCTGGGGAGGTTCAGAGAAAGCAGTGAAACAGAGGTTTGGGTGCTGCTCCCCCATGTGGGAGAAGCAGATGGTGTGCTTAGAGCCTTTACAAACCCCTGCCACCATCTGTGCAGATTTCATTTTGGATTTTCAGTTGAAAGCTTAAGTGTTACACATGGCAGACTATGGGCTATTCCCACGACCTGCTGTGCTCACCTCCCAACCCGTTGAGCGGGTGTGCCGTGCTCCTACTGCTGACGCTGCCGAGTCTTGCTGCCACGCCCTCGCAGCGCCGAGTCTTCTGCCAGCACATGGCTGGACGCCAACACTGCCTATCTTCCGCGGCCCAGATGCCGCTGATGTCTCCAGGTGCACGCATTCGCTCCTCTGGGATATTTAAAGGGCCCAAAGCGAAAAAGCCCTGCAGCCCTTCCTGATGATGTCAGCAGCTCTGCCCTAAAAGAGGGTTCCTCAGATATTCCAGGCAATGTCAGCAGCTCTGCCCTATAAGAGGGCTCCTCAGATATTCCAGCCTTGCCCTGGCAATAGGTCAGACTCTTCTAAGTTGCTGTTTGCCACGACGTTCCTGGCTCCTGTTCCTGTGCCTTCCCTATATCCGTCTTCTGTGCCTTCCCTGTTGTTCTCTGCTGTTGTTCTCTGCATAGTTCTCTGCTTCAACGGCAGGGGAGAAGAAAAGAGGGTTCGCACTCACAAAGCGGGGAGTAGCTGGCTTATTACGGCGGTTACTACCCCAAACCAAATGTGCCTGATACTTCGCTTTCGATGCATATCCAGCATGGCTCTCTGCTTCATGGCATGGGAGAGGCTGATACATCAAGCATTTCCAGCATAGCTCTCTGCTTCAACAGCAGGGGAATAAGAAAAGCTGAGGCTTCACGCATATCCAGAATAGCTTCAACTGCAGGGGAGAAGAAAAAAAAAAAAGGATTCGCACTCACAAAACAGGGAGTAGCTGGCTTGTTAGAGCGGTTACTACCCTAAACCAAAAGGGCCTGATACTTCACTTTCAATGCATAACCAGCATGGCTCTCCGCTTCAACGGCAGGAGAGAAGAAAAACAACCAATAGGGGCTGTATGACATAGTCTGGGTAAAGGGAATAAACATGGGTGTAGCTTGCTTATTGCAGCAGTTACTACCCCTACTACCCCTAACTAATCAAGCTAGGTATTTCACTTGGATGCAGCTCCATCACTGCTCTCTACATTAATGGTGGGGGTGGAAGGGAAATAGAACCAAGAGTTAAGAGAAAATGATAAGTATGAGAGAAAAAAGTGTGAAGCTTGCTGGGCAGACTAGATGGGCCATTTGGTCTTCTTCTGCCGTCATTTCTATGTTTCTATGTTGTTCCAGGCCTTCTTCCTTCGGCTTAACTCCTTGGCTTGACTTCGGATCATATCTTGGCTTTGTCTTCTGACTGGTTTCCTGACTTGACTTCAGACCTCCTCTTGACCACCGTGACTTCCACCTACCTTGTGACCTTTTTCTTGCTTCTCATCTTCCGGAACGCTGCCTACCCCAACCTCGGCCTCCTTCTCGTTTTGCTGTCTGCTGCCGGCCCTGACCTCTGCTTAGACTGAATCATTTCTCTGCTCGTTGGTCAACTGTGTCTTCACCCACAGATTTATCTCAGCTCAGAGGCCTCCACCTAAGTCCAGCCAGCCCCGGCTCCTGAAGGCTCAACCTAAGGGGAATGTGGGCTGGTAGTGGTAAAGTTCCTGTTGGGCCTTTGCTCCAGCCAGCTCCACCTACTGATGGTGAGGACCTGCAGGGCTCCTCCCTGAGGGTAGCGCCAACCTTGCCTCGGTCCAAGGGTTCACTTCTGCAACACTAACTTAATCTTTGAAGGGGCAGCATATTCCATGATGTACCACTTTGATTATATTCTTGGGTGAGGACTCTGGGGTCTCCCTAAACAGAGACTGGGAAAAGTAAACACTCTAAGATTCAACATTCTACAATCAGGATTAAAAACACTTTATTTGATCTTACTTCTAATATCTGAAACTTAGGCATCCTGATTGATCCTGTTCTATCATTTTGTCCTCACATTAAGAATATAATGAAGACTGACTTTTTTAAACTCTGTACATTTTGTGGCCTTAAACATTTGCTAGACATGGTCGATTTTCAGAGCGTAGTTCAGGCCTCTATTCTACCCATTATAGATTACTGCAACTCTATTTTAATAGGGTTACTTGCAGTTATGTTAAAGCCTGTAAAATTGCTACTTAATGCTGCTGCTATGCTCATCACTGGCTCTAAGAAGCATGATCATATTACTCCAGTTCTTATTGAGTTGCACTGGCTTCCCATTTCTGGTTTCCCATGTCTATGGGAGGATCTTGAGATTGAAGAAGATAATCAGGAGAAGTAAGGAGCCAAATTACTCAAGGAACTGGCTGAAAGAATTTGAGAACTATTGCGTGAAAAGTGTGTTCAGAAATTTATTAAATTTCATTTTATAAAAGTGTTACGTGCCGAAGTGCCAGGCCCAGATAAAGGGCGGTCCGGGGGGCGGGGAGGGGCAGGGCTGGAGGTGGTCGGGACAGCGGCCATTTGCTGCTGTGCCGGGGAAGCAAGCGCTGAAAGCCTGCTGGCAATCGCAAGTTGCTACTGCTCCTGAAGGGAGCAAAAGGTAAATTAAAAAATTGGGGGTTAGCTAGGATAGGGATAGGGGGGCAGGGAAGAGGGAGGAAGGTTAGTTAGGCGGGTTGGAAAGTTCCCTCTCAGTCCGCTCCTTTCAATTCCTGAAAAATTTACCTGCACCATCAGAAGGTGCAAATGTCTAACACATGTGGGGGCCGATGCAATACAATGTGCTCAGCTGTATGCACTGTATAACCGGCAGTCAGATGTGGGTTGAATAGGCGCTAATATGCAAAAAGGGGATTAATGCCTATTCAACGTGCATCCGACGTGGAATGAATCTAATAGCGCTCATCACATGCAAATGCATGTGAATGAGGCTATTAGGCATTCACTCCGATGCAAAAAAACAAATGTGCGTCTTGGACACACATTTAGCGATCAGCTATTAACGCCTGCATGGAGCGATATTAAGTAGGAGGAAAACCTTAGTGAAACAAGTTAAAAAACCCCCCCCAAAAAACTTGACAGTAGGGTTCAGGAAACAGACGCTCAACTAACAAGCGTCCGTTTCCTGAACCCCCGGCGTCGATTTTCCTAACCGGCAGACAGCCGAGTTAGGAAAACCGATCGGGTTCTCGTTAGTAAGGAGGCACTAGGTGCACGCAAATGACCCTAGCGCCTCCTTGCAAATGCGACCCCCTAATTTAAATATTGCATGGCGCCCCCTTGGGGCGTCTTAAGAAAGCGGGTGCTGACTGTTCAGCACCCGCTTTCTATGCACGTTTATTGCATCGGCCCCTTGGTATCTGCGGAAAGTTTCAAAGTGAAATTCTATTCATATTTCCTCTTAGAAAACTGGTGTAATGTCCATGGGTAAAAGGTACTTGAGAACTTTGTCCTGATGCGGACAGCTTAAGAATTGCCTGCTACCTGCATGAGATTCTAATAAGAATCAACACAACAGGAAGCTTGATTGGATCTTTCAAAAAATTAAAATTTCAGTGTTGCCGCAGGAATGAAATAATTACTAGAATGAAAAATGGGGAATGCACCTTTTCTTTTTTTTAAATTACTGATTCATTTCTTAACACAGCTATTACTGAGGGCTAGCTTCAAAGCTATGTATGCTTTCACCTTGAAAATTGATGCAAATTCTGCAGGTAAAAAGAACCTGCAAACCTTGCCCCAAAGCGGACAGTTTGAAAACCGCCTCTGTAAAACTTCTCAGGTAATATTTAGGTCTGTGAGCTCTGGAATCAATGTAAAAATTAGCTGGAGCATTTTTAGTGGTAATTTCTGGCTGGACTTAGATTGAGATCTGGATCTGGTCAATGCTGCTACAGAGGTAGCTAGGAACCATCGCACACTATTCATTCCTTTCTGCCGGGGGAAGTTTATTTAAAGACCTTACGCCTTCATTTGCTATAAAGAGCAGATTTCGAGGTCACAGCTAGATCAGATATGGGATTTTCTAGTCCACAGGCATTTCAGGCCACCTACAGTAGTTTAATGTTAAAAGCTGTTTTATTTGTCAGCTTTGACACTGAGCCATTAGGAGATCAGAATGCTGTCTTATTTTAACCAACTTGTATGTTTACATGTTAAATGAAGGTCATGTAAACCACCTTTTCTGCTGCTATTTTTTCTCAAGAAAAAAAAAATCACATTTATCAATGTGTTCAGTTGCTTCAGAATATCTTGTTCTTTCTTTCTAGCATGCTGCAGTTTGGCTTCGTGAAAAGTTATAAGACAACGGGTCTTTGAAGAAGTAAGATTATTTTGCTCTTGCACAGCAAATGCTGCAAGGCCTTTCTAACTAGGAAAAACCACATTTATACTTAAGGAATTCAAGTTTACTTTATATTTCGAATCCCAGACCTAGGTCCTTCTCCTCAGGCTGAGAAAGCATATTTTGAATTCTAACTTCCTGGCAATCTTATACATTTTATTTTATTTTTTCAAGTAAACTTACAGCAGATGAGAAAAAAACATGGATTGCTGGTTGATTTGATTTTATTTTTTTATCATGCTACTCAAAAATGTCTCCAGGAAGAAGTCACACAGAGGGTACTTTTCAAAGGGCCTTCTGCAAGTAAAACCGTGCTTTACCCGCAGAAATGGTCCCTTTGAAAACTGCCTGAATAATTTTAAGCGCATCGGAGAGGAGTGTTCCCGGGGTAGAGTCTGGGCAGGTTTTGCATTTATGTGCATACTTTTCGATTTTGAAAAGCAAGCAAGTACATTTCCCTGAAAACTTTTCTTGCACAGAGTAGCAGGTGTAACTCAATGCAAGAAGGTTTTGTGGGATCATTTTCACAGCAAACTTACATCCTGCAATTACGGAAATTTATGTGAGCTGTTATAAAATGACTCCACAATACACTGAAAGAGACATGAGGGCCAATGCAAGGGTATTAAGCACCCTAGGAGAACCTTATAGCCTTGGCCTCCCCCCCCTCACAGCACACAATTAAAAATTATGATTTATAACAACTGATTTTACATAAAAAAGATCATTCAAAGAAGAGCGTTCTGAGTTAAAAATATCACTTACAACAATATAAGGTAGATTTTAAAAACATACGCGCGCGTGTACTTTTGTTTGTGCCACCGGCGTAGCTGTGCGTATCTTATAAAATCCGGGGTCGGCGCGCGCAAGGGGGTGCACATTTGTGCAACTTGCGCGCGCCGAGCCCTGTGTGCGCTGCCTGTTCCCTCTGAGGCGGCTCCGAAATCGGAGCAGCCTTGGAGGGAACTTTCTTTCTACCCTCCCGCACATTCCCTTCCCTTCCCCTACCTAACCCACCCCCCCCCAGCCCTATCTAGACCCCCCCTACCTTTATCGGAAAAGTTACTACTGCCTCCGGGCAGTAGTAACTTACGCGTGCCGGCGCGGCCACGCCCCCGGACCGCCCACATGCCCCCGATCCCAAACCACGCCCCCTGGCCACGCCCCCGACCACCCCTTTTTGCAAGCCCTGGGACTTACGCGCGTCCACTCCCGGTAAGTAGGTGGCCCTGAGGTACATCGAATGGGAGAGAGCTTCCTGCCAAATCTGCGCAGCTTCCTGACACAGAAGGAAGGAGTCTGTGCCTCCCTGTTTGTTGATGTACCACATTGCCACCTGGTTGTCTGTCTGAATCAGGATGACTTGATTTGAGAGGCAATCCTGAAAGGCCCTGAGAGCATATCTGATTGCTCGAAGTTCCAGGAAATTTATTTGGTGTTTGGCTTCCTCTGGAGACCAAGAGCCTTGTGTATGCAGTTTGGCTACATGGGCTCCCCAGCCAAGGTTGGAAGCATCGGTGGTGAGAATGATTTGAGGATTTGGAGCCTGGAAGGACAATCCCTGGAGGAAATTGGCTTTATTTTTCTACAAGGCGAGAGACAGACGGAGTGAGTCGGTTATGCGGACAATGGCTGACAGAGGCTGAATAGCTTGAGTCCATTGAGACCTCAGAGTCTAGTGCATGAGTCTCATGGCCAAGCAGGCCATTGGTGTGACATGGACTGAGGACGCCATGTGGCCAAGGAGGACAATAAACTGGCATGCAGTTGCGGAGTGCTGCGACTGCAGCTGGTGAGCAAGGGACGCAAGAGTCAGTGCTCGTTGTCGAGGCAGGAAAGCCTTTGCCTGTAAGGTGTCCAAGTCTGCCCCAATGAATGATAAGGTTTGAGATGGGACTAAGTAGGATTTGTCATAATTGACGAGAAATCCTGTTGTCTCTTGTAGGGAAGCTCCCAAAATACTTAACATTGCATCTCTTTCTTCAGTGTTTTTATTTAGGATAGTCCACTATTCCAAAACAGCTTGCTAGTAGTGATTAAAACGAATAACATTTGGTGCAATACAGTACAAGCAGTAAAACATACACTAACAACCTGACTTACAAATATCCAACCACTTATTCTCAGTCAGACAAACATAAAAAAAAAACAGTGCAGCAAAAACAATATACAATACTTGTTAGAGATTTCCTAAAAAAGTTCAGAAAATGCCTGTTTAAACAACAAGGTTTTGATGTGTTTCTTAAAATGTAAAAAAAAATCTGATTTCTGATTTGCCCTTCCTATGTAATATCTTTTGTTCAGTTTAGTCTGAACATCTAAGTCCATGTTAAAAGATCCTGACTCATCTAGACCATGTTTTACAACAGTGGAGGCCTGCATACTCTAGGTCTGCAACATGGGGTGCAACTGATAATCCTCCAGCAAAACTTGAAAATATTTCAAGATATTCAACCTCCAGAAAAAAAAAGCCAAGGCTGAATCAAATGCAGTGCAATTTTCTACTACAGAACTCTGCTTGTACTCTAGATTCCTGGCCTTCAATATCTTTTGTATTCCAACCCTGTGCTTCTACGGGCGGATTTTCAAAGCCCTGCTCGCGTAAATCCGCCCGGATTTACGTGAGCAACACCCGAAGCACAATAATATTATACAATGAGAATTTAGGGATTCATTTTTCAGGCAATTAGGTGTTTTTGGTGGGAACCAAAAATAGGTGTTTATCGGTGTTTTGCGGCATGAATTCAAATTTGGTATATTTTTAGTGGATTCAATTTATCTTAAAATTTTTATATGCTGTGTTGCATGGTGTGTGTGTGTGTGTGTGGCTAGAGTGGGGGTGGCAGGGAGTGAGTATGGCTGGGGTGGGAATGGTAGGAAGTGCGTGTGGCTGGAGGGAGCAGCAGGGTGTCTATGTGGCTAGGGTAGAAGTGTCAAGTGTGTGTATGTAGCTAAGGTGGGTGGCAGGGTTTGGGGTGGATGGGTGAATGTGGCTGGAGGGTGTGACAGGATTTGTGTGGCTGAGTGGATCCATCTCCATTGCACTCTCCTAGCCCTTTAACTCCCCTCTCCCTAATGCTCTTCTCCATTCCCTTTCCCTTCCCTGCTCATACCTCTGGTGCTCCTCCATCAGCTGGCAGGGCTTGAGCTCCATGCCAGCCTGCTGCTCCCATGCTCCTCCTTGAGCTCCCTTGACAGCCCCTTGCTCCAGTGGCCCAATAAGGCTTGAGCTGTCGACCGGCCTGCTGCACCCTTGACCCTCTTCTTGGGCCAGCAGGACTTGGGCTTCCTGCCTGTTCACTGCTCTCACAGGGCATCTATTTTTTTCTGGTGCCGGCCCACCAGTCTACTCCGATGACATCATGCGGCCGCTGCTCACAGTAGCCGGATCACATCGTCAGAGCACCTGTAGGTAGGCCTATTTTCAGTTAAAACCGAAAAACCCAATTTCACCTTCAGTGGTGTTTTATCAGGATTTTTTGGTTTTAACTAAAACTCAGAAGCTATAATTGTATGCCATTTTTGTGGGGGTTTGGGTTAGATGGTCAAACTCACTTTAGACTGCACCAGACAGCCTTAATTTGTAGATGCAATAGCAACATTTTCTATTAAATATATGCTGCTATGAAAAAAGACATATACAATTACCTTCAACATTATGGAGTGAATTTTCTAAGAGGTTCTGTGTGTAAAAATGGTATATATGCACACAAGAAGCATACATGTGCATAAATGCTCTTTTAGAAACATCAAACGTACGTGACTATTTTTGGTTTTATGTATATATTTTACTGGGGAACGGGGGGGGGGGGGGGGGGGGGGGGGGGAGGTGTCTAGGGACATTCCAGAGCAGGATTTAGAAGTTTGTGTGGAAGCTGCCAGTTTGTAAGAGGTATACACGAACACATTACCACACTTATTCATACACTTTTACACCTTCAAATTGACTCACACAAATGAATTCAGACTTGTCTGTTGTCTGCAGTTTTGGGGTAGGAAGTCTGAGTAAACTGGTGAGGATTCAGGGTGAAGTGCTAGATGGTCTGGTGAACTGCACAAGGGCTGGATGAACTGGTGGAGGTGTCAGCGAACCGGTGATTATAAGTATGCACAGAAATAAGTATTTTCAAAATGGTATACACACATACTTTATAGAATTTCTGCCTCTATGCAGTGTCACAATTATTTCATGTGTAAAATGTATGCGCATAATTTTTTTATAAAATAGGTATTGAAAGTATGTGATTTTTTTGCAGTGGAAATATATGCGTGTACTGGAACATACTTGCATACTTCCAGAGCAGAAATCTGTGATATTTTGTGAACTGTGAGGCTCCTGTCACACAGTTTATAAAATACTAGTATTAATCTCCATGCATCCACTTACGCACACAAATGCTGTGCTGCAGAGAGGTTTGCAAGCTGGACTCCGTATACTGCATCACTTACTACTTTATATTGGTAGGGAAACAACTTAAACTTCATTTAATTGTTTGTTCCTACAATCTATCATCTCCCAGGATTGTCAATGCAACACTTTGGATAATGATTTTATGTCGTTTACTGACAATGTTATAATTGACACTCAGCACAGCTGTTTTTCATGTTTCTGCTCTATTTATTTCCATTAGTAGTTAGTCCCTCATTTGACTAATCACATTCTTTCTCTGTTAGCAGTCTTCTCTTGCGCTGCCTCCAAATGAGAGCGCCAGGGCTGGAGGAAAGATATGACCATCTCCATATGTCTCCAGAGACTTGGGGAATTATCCACATTCAGCTTTGGTTGCCTGAGGCCAGATATACTTATTCACTTCCACACTTGAGTCCTTTACTGGGCAGCTCAGCCCTCTTACCAGCTTAATTTGCTTAACAATGCACAAACAGCCACCACTTGTCCGGATGGATTCCTTAGACTCACAACCTTTACTGCACCAGTGTATATAGTGCGGTACCTACGTGTTACACTTTGCTGGACAGAATGAGTTCGGATGGGGTGTGGAGGAGTTTTTCTTCCAAATCTCTTCAACAAGTGATCACGTTCATTCAGGCTGCAATGAAACCAAGTAGATAAAGCTTAAAGGATGTCAAGATGTTTTGAAGATACTTGCTGAAAATCACCATGCACTTAAAACAACAGCTGCTAATTGACAAAAATCCCTACTTCTGGCATCAATAAAAATGTGCGAAATGAGACATGGAATTTAAACAACTTGTGTATTGAATTACAACAGATGCAACCACAAAGATTGTTACAGAATGAAGCTATTCCGTGGTATAGAAAGGCTACATTAATGTACATTCCTAACACTACTGAAAACTATGATTCATTGAAACGTCTCGGTTAAGGCTATCAGATCATACATTTCTGATGTTTGCAGACAATTACACAGGTTTATTTACATGCACAGCGTGCGGCTGGTAGACAATCTGCTAACATAGAGGTGATCCTAGTAGCCAGCTGCTGACAGCCTTATAAAGAAGGCACATCCTAATGTCACCTTGTTTTTCTTCATTGTTTCTGTCATTCTTGCACAATATCCCCAATGATACCAAAAAGGAAGCAGATTCTATTGCTACAGCTCTTACTTTTATTTTCATGGAGGACATCTGTTCTGTCTATGAAAATGATTTTTCCTTTTAAAAAAAAATGTATGTTCATTATTTTGTGTTACTAAAGTGAGCGTCCCTGGTTTTGTTCTGAGTCATTTTCCAAGGAGTTACCGCAGGCTGGTAGAGAGAGAGAGAGAGAGAGAGAGAGAGAGAGAGAGAGAGAGAGAGAGAGACTTGCTATAGTATCTCTTCCCTAGACAGGTATTTGTATCCCTATGAGAGGCCCACCTAGTAACTCGAGGTGGGGATTAGGCATTAGTGTCGGGGGTTGGGGGCCACTTTCACATTCAACATGAGACGTACGAACAGAACAGCTAGGTGGAGAGAACATTGTCCAAATCTCATCTTGGAGTGAGTTTCCTCACTCCGAAGGCCATCAAATCTTCACAAGAGACCAAGTCTCTCTCTCTCTCTCTCTCTCCCCCCTAGCCTGCAGGATACTGAAACAGGCTGTCCGGAAACATCATGAACCGTGATTTATACTTGCAATGTAGCCCAAATTGGGTTAATAGCATGATTTGCGCTAAGAGTGAGTTGCATAGTTGTTATCGCAATTTGCGATACAAATGCTTATTAGCATAAGGTAACACCCCTTTTTGGTATTGCATGCGATACCGTGCGATATTGGAAAATGAGGCCCTAACTCCCTTCTGTAATTCTGTAGAGTTTTGGAAGATATGAGACTCACCAGTAAGCTATTTTCTGCATTTCGTTTTGGTTTGCTGTAAGTGTGGAACTTTTGTGACATACAATTACTCTTATATGCATGTTTTGGTTTCAGATAGCTTATTTATTTTATTTATCATCAAGTATTATTATTGTTATTATTATTATTACTGTAGGCACATGGAATTTTGAGTTACAGAGACAGAATCTGTAGAAACTACTAACCTTAGAATACAATTAGCATCTTTTAGCAGCTGCATAATTGTTTGTTGTTATCAAGTGTCATCAATTTCAATGCCAGCTGCACTCAATGTGCTGCTCAAATGAACCCAAACTTATCTTTGGGTCTGTATTCTTCATGAGTTCTAAAGTAAAACTAAAATAAATCACTCAGAATATGAGCAAAAAAGTAAACTAAACATATATCAACTTAAAATGGTCTGGATGTTTGCAATTATAGACATATGTATATTCGTTAAAGGTTCCAGTGGTGTGCACCAGTGGTTCTCAACCCAGTCCTGGGGACACACCCAGCTAGTCAGGTTATCAGGACATCCACAATGAATATACATGGAGTAGATCTGCATACAATGGAGGCAGTACAAAACACAAAAATTCAGCTGAAAGGGAACTCTGGTGAAGTAGCGTTGAGCAACCTTCATAAATAGCCTCAGTATATTTGTGGCTTATTGGTTGAAGCCTGTAACATTCCGGGCAAGTATAATCATAGGTTGCAACACGCTTTAGTGGCACCAATAGGTGCTGTGACTGTGACACTTACACTGTGCAATTTTGAGAACACTAGTGTGTGTGCACTTATCTTTGTTCAAACGCAGGAGAAGGGCATGACAGTCCTGAAGCGTGGCCTCCGACACCGTGGTGTTTCGGAGTCTATTACTCCTTCATCAGGGACCTTCAGGAAGAGATGAGCCTTCAAATATTTTCCGCTGTGTCCCGGTCAGTATGCAAATTCTGAGACGGCGATTATCTGTGCGGTGCAATATACCGTTGTCACCTGCCAACATGCCGTTCAGTATCTGAACGGCATGTTGGCAGGTGACATGTCATGCCCTTCTCCTGCGTTTGAACAAAGATAAGTGCACACACACTAGTGTTCTCAAAATTGCACAGTGTAAGTGTCACAGTCACAGCACCTATTGGTGCCACTAAAGCGTGTTGCAACCTATGATTATACTTGCCCGGAATGTTACAGGCTTCAACCAATAAGCCACAAATATACTGAGGCTATTTATGAAGGTTGCTCAACGCTACTTCACCAGAGTTCCCTTTCAGCTGAATTTTTGTGTTTTGTATTGATTCTAGTTTTCAGCTGACATCACGAGTAATTTCCAATTTGTACAATGGAGGCAGTGCATGTAAATCTATCTCATGCATATTCATAGTGGATATCATGAAAACTCAAATGGCAGGATGTAACTAGTGAACTGGTATATACACATGGAAAACTCACTTACATATATATAAGGTTGCCAACTGTCCTGAGTTTTTCCGGACTTTTGGGATACTCCATGGAAAAAGAGGGATGGCTAAAATGTTGGGAAATGTCCTGATTTTAGCTCTCTAGCTGTAGCTTAGCATCCAGTCCTCCTCTGCGATTATACAATACCGTGGTCACTTTGGTAGCTACTCTGTATTAAGTATGTGTTGGATACATTTATTTTGTCACTTGCAAAGATGTGAGTCCTGGATTTACTCAAAATCCTAAAAAAATTTACAAACCAGTAGTTTGTCCCTGGGTTGCCAAAAAACAAACCCTATGTGAAGGAAATAAATTCTGGTACAAGAGGTCATTATATGAGGGTCTGGGGGGGGGGGGGGGGGGGGTAGACTCAGGAGTAACCTCAGAAAATATTTCTTCACAGAAAGGGTGGTGGACACATGGAACAGCCTCCCAGTGGAGGTGAAAGAGGCAAAAAATAATGACAGTTCAAGAGAGTGCGGGACATGCACAGAGGCTCATTAGTATAAAGTTCAGTTTTCACTATCTTCTGGGAAAATCTGTTGTTGCAAATTGCTTTCCTGACTAACAATGCAGGTGTTCTTTCATTAAATTTGACTTTTGAAGATCAGGCGAAAAGATCACTTGAGCTGGAATCATCTGTAAAAATATTGTCAACAAAAATTCAGAATATTCAGAATGCTGAAAATACGCATATAGCATATTACATTTAGAATTGGAAAATGTTGAAAATTTGATGAGAGTTAAGAACTTATGTTTTGTTAATTTTCCAATAACAAGATTGCTATCTCCTTATGAAATGTTTAGGAAGTTTTTGCAGGAAAATTTATTATTTGAGTAGGTTAAGATACATGCTATTTCTAAGATTTTTTATTTTCCTGTCCAGTCCAATAGCAATGAAGGTGGAGAAATTGAGAGGAGCCCAGGTATCTCAACATTCTTTGAAGAATCTTTAGATATTATAAATAAAAGAGCTACATTATTTGTTTCTTTCTCTCTGGAAAAAGAAAATGTGCTTGAGAAATTCTTTAAAAATAAGGATGTCCCCTTCTGAGGACAGAAAATATATTTGTTTCCTGATGTCTCCAAGCCTACTCAGGTTCGTAGGAGACATTTCCTTCCCTTGAAAAATAAAGCCCTGGAGGTTGGGGCAACTTTCTATTTAAAATTTCCGTGTAAATATCATATAAATTTTCATGGCAAAAAGTTTATATTTTCTGAACCTTCTCATTTGGAGACCTTCTTAGCAGATAAAACTGAGCTAAATGTGAGTCTGCCAACAGCAGAAAAGTAAGGCCAAAAAGATAAATGGAACCTTCCTCTCCTCGAGATAATTATTGTTTTATATTTGTTTAAATTTATATTATAAGGTCCCCCTCATTATATGGATCTTGTGAGGCATAAATGATTTGTTAAAAATTTCCTGATTTTTTTTTCTATTTATACTTTATTGAATTTTCAAAATAACATCAAAGTATACACTTTGTAAAGAAATATGATATCATAAATACAAAATTTAAAGGAAAAACAATATCACAGGTAATTCCTTAACTTTGTTACCCAATAGACCACCATAAATAGGAGGGGGTGGAAGGAAATCAGAGGAGAAAAAAAGAAGGTAATATTACATCAAATTCAAAAAGGCGGCCCTAGATACCCACATCATTCCAAATACAATGAGTACTAAATATTTTCAAGCTGCAACTGAACTCTTTTTGATTGTAAAAAATCCTTCAACTGTTCAGGCTGAAAGAAAAAAAATTTCCTGATGGTTGTATACTATACACAGTTTGCCTCTAATTTATTTTGTAATGTTGCCTGGTGTAAAATGAAAAGTTCAATAAAGAGAAAATTATTAAAAAAAAAAACCAAAATTGACTTTACTGGCATTTGTTAAAGTAGAAGCTTGTTCAGTAACAAATGAATGCCTTTTTGCTGTAATCTAGTTGGAACTTATTCATGTATGCTCTACTAAAAAAAAAAAAGACGTGCCCACTGCTTTTTCTTTCTTTTTTTTTGCATATAGTTTGTTTACAATTGTTGACCCATGCACAATAGTATTACATACTATACAAGCTTGTCTAGTGTTGATTTCTGCTAATAGGTTAATCAAGAACTTGAAATCCTGTTCCTACATTACAACCTGCCTTCTCACGTTCCTGGGGAAAAACATGCAAGAGCAGCGAAGTTTAGGAAGATGACTATTCTGCTTTAGGGAAAAAGGATTAGATAGATGTGGATATGAAGTGTGGAACCCTATACCTGCATTTTATCAGCACACTAGATATTGGATTGTTCCTGTTACTTCATGGGGGCAAGAAGATGATTTGTGCTAGGAGTATTTTTGGCCTTAGTGGCAATTATTTATTTTAGACCATTTCTGTCCCTCCTCTTCCAGTGTTCGAGGCAGGCAACAATAAAAACATACATAAAATGACAAATCACAAAACAGAAACTAAGATTGAATCAGACAGAACTAACTCAGCGTTCAGTGTTGAAACAGCTGGGGCCATACTGTGTCTAACATATAGTTAAAAATATATAGACTAGGCCCAGTCCCAGGCTTGGCCAAGAGCTGTATACTGGAGTGCAGGAGGCTTGAAAGCATCACAAAGGTGATGCACTAGAGACTGGGGAGGAAAGGAAAATGACTGTCACTAATACTATGACCTCTGTGGCCATAGGAACAGCAAGGAGGATTAGTCTCAAAGAATCCTTCAGCAAGGGTCTCCTTGCTGTTAAATGGCATTAAAAGAAGCTTGGAGTACACAAAGTACACAATAACTCAGGATGAGTAAAAGGGAACACTAATGGAATGGAAAATCCATAAGAAAGGAAAGGTTTTGGCCTACAAGATTTGCTAAGATCTATTAAATTCTGCAAATTAATACTTGTCAAAGAGTCTAGATTGTCAGAAACAGCATGAGGATGGAACAAGGTTTTCTTTACACTGTTTCCAGCCATTTCAACTAACACAATGTAACATCAATAAACTGCATAGTATGCTTTCTTAAAAAGAGTTTGTCTGAGACTTACATATGCAGACTCAATGATTACACATACAGATGAACAAGAGTACAAAAATATGAACTTTTTATTGCAGCTCTAATTACATTTCAGCTAGTCTGAGATTAATGTCTCTAGTATTAGTTCAGAAATCAGGGCATGAGGGGTTCAGCCTGATGGTTCTATGGAGGCCCTGGCTTTGATTCCTGGGTCAGATCTTCCGCTCCCCAGATCAGCTACAGAGGCAGCATATACAGCTCCTGTGGGGAAAGGAGTCTCTGTCATCGCACAGTGGTGACACCAAGTGGCTACCAGATTTAGGGCCCTTGGCTGAGGACTGTCATGGCAATGACTGGGCTAAGTGAGATGGGAAGGCAAAGAAAATAGGAGAAACAGTTACTGATTAGTTGTGATTGAAGGCACATGGCACTAAATTTCAGGCCTAGTTCTGACTGAGCCGAAAGTTCAGTTGAGCAGGAGTTAAATGCTGGGCTGATTTCAAGTACCTGATAAAGAGAGAGCACCCAAATAGATTCAGTCAGATCAGAGCTCTTTTCTACCAGCTTTGTGACAAGTTGTATGGCCCTGTAAAGGCCACCCTCATAGTTTTTGGTTGAGGTAAAAATGTTGACCGATCTGCAATATTTGGCTATCATCTTCTTCCAGAAGATGGCAGGAAAAATCATTGGTCTCCATCAGACCTCTTTCTCTAGATGTATCATCTTTTTTCTGGAGACCATGCTAGCCTTTATACCTGAATACATATGGTACTCCTGAACTGAGTACAAGAGAAGGGAGACAAAGAGATTCTATGAGATAGTTCAGATTTTCAAGTCATTATGGCTATTGACTGTACTCACATGGGCTTGATTCCTCTAAGGGACCAGGAAAGCATCTACCAGAACCATTAGCAGTCAGTAGCACACTCTGAACTTCCAGATCTGCTGTAACTATCGCTTACTGTGACGGATATAGTGGCCAAGTTTCCTGGTTTGTGCCAACCATAAAACTTGAGGCCCAGGCAGCAGAGGAAGAGAACACAACCTGAAGTGATGCCTCTCTCCTCTTCATCCTATCGGATTAACATGGGATAGGAGGTAGAATCAGCAGGGGAAGGAGGAAAGAGTTACAACACACCACCAGCCAGTATCTGGCTGGGTCCTCTAGTCTCCCAATGGGTCTGACAAATTCTGCAGGAAAGAGCACATTTTGTGGCCTTTATTATGACTGCAGAATCACGGGAGACCAGAGGCACTAGGCTAAATTGTGTCTTGCAAAAAGGTGATCAGCTATTATAACAAGGAAAGAAAAATTGTCTCTCAGAAACAATGTATAGTATCTGTAAGCAAGGGTGGGCAATTCTGATTCTTGAGTGCCACAAGCTGGTCATGTTTACCAGATATCCACACTGAATATTCATGAGCTGCATTTCCATGTACCACCTCCATTTCATTCAAATACATCTCATGCATATTCATTGTGGCTATCCTAAAAACCTAACTGGCTTGCTGATTTGAGGGCCGGAGATGCCTATCCCTGGCTCTAAGCTCTCTGTGTGAGAGCGGTACCTGTGTGCTCTATTAATTTTTTACTGTATTCCTGTACTGATGTATCTTTATATTTCCCTTTTACAGATCTGCCTTTACATACCAGTGCTATATAAAATGAACAACATCTTTATTTATAATTGTATTATAGCCACAAAATCAAGGAATAGAAAGCACACAATGACAGTGCTCTGGAATGCAAAGGTAGATTTTTGATTATGTTGAGAAGTGATAAGACTATTCTATCTGGTTTATCAGAGCAATAATAAGGCTGAAATAAATTCAAGACTTTGCATGATGCCATCCTTTGAAAAAAATTATCCTGCTATTCATTTGCACAGAATCACTCTTCCTTCAAGCAGCTTATCCTCATGTGGCAGTGACTAGTTTCAAATTAAATGAAGGACAAAGATCTTCATTGGGTTTTTTTCTGAATAAAAGCAAATAGTTCCTAGGTCTGAACAACAAACATTTGCCTTTACAAATTCAAATGAAGAAGAGCAAAACAAACAGAATAATTCAAAGCTGTCTACTAGGTCCTGCTGGTTCCTTTGCTCAACTAATTAAAAAAAGATGAGTTTCACTGCCAATTAACCTGCTAAGTGCTAATGGGAATTAATGAACATTTAGGGTACTTGGTGTAGCTTGACCCAGAATATCCTCCAGACTTCAATAATTGGCTAGTGACAAAAGCAGGGCTTGCACTGAAGAAGATAGGTAAGTCCCTCATCTTCAGCCAAACCAGCAGTAGAGAATCTGTGGCAATGGTTACTAAATTCTGCTACAGGTTTTTCAAAATTCTGTGAGAATTGTGGCAAATCTATATATTTTGAATAATGATTTTCCCTCTGTGAGCCACTGAGTCTTTTTTTGCCTGAGCTTCTGCACAGATGTGTACTCTCTCT
Organism: Rhinatrema bivittatum; assembly: GCF_901001135.1. Taxonomy (NCBI): domain Eukaryota; kingdom Metazoa; phylum Chordata; class Amphibia; order Gymnophiona; family Rhinatrematidae; genus Rhinatrema; species Rhinatrema bivittatum. The sequence continues at coordinate 89,225,003 of NC_042619.1, forward strand.
CTTGATACATCTTCTAGCCTTTTTTCAATTCCTGAAGTTCTTACTTCAATTAATTCATCATCAGGGCCAGATTATTAAGAGTGAGCCAATAGGGCATCACCCGAGTCACCAGCCAATAGGGTGCTGGTTGCCTCCTTCCAGTAAATTCAAGATCTGGAAGCAAAAGATCCCAACCCACCGATGGCTGAAGATGATATGAGGCCTCAAGGCTGCTAGTGTAGTCCAACCCACCAGAGGCTGAAGATTTCAGGAGGCTGCAGGGCCACTGGCGGATCCCCAACTCCTGGAGGCTGAAGATGGCAGGAGGCCACAGGGCTGCTGATGAATCACTTACTACTGGTGGATGAAGATGGCAGGAAGCTGCCAGTGAAGCCCAACTCACTGGCAGTTGAAGACCCCAGAAGACCATGGGCTTCCACTTTCCTAAGTGAAGAAAATCAAAGATCATCTGGAGAGGCCAGGAAATATGTGTACATCTATGTGTGGGAGAGCATATGCGAGCTTGTATGTATGTGTGTGATAGCTTTTATTGTATTTATTTATTTTATATGTTATTTATATACTGCCAATCCCGAAGCCCAAGGCGGCAAAAAATAAAAACATATATAGGAGAGACCACGAGGTATGTGTATGTTTGTGTGTGTGAGAGAACATGTGAGAGTTTGTGTGTTTGTGTGGGACAGCATTTGAGAGCTTGTGTGTTTGTGTGGGAGAACATGAAAGAGCTTATGTGTATATGTGTCTGTGGGATAGCATGTGAGAACTTGCGTGTTTGTGTGTGAAAGCATTAGAAAGTGTGTGTATATGCTGTGGGGGTGTAATAAATCTGCTCCCCAGAGGGGCGGAGTTAGCAATCTGTAATAAATCACCCTGCCAAAGGGAGGAGTAGCAATTTGTTATAAGTCCGCTAGGGAGTTAGCAGTCTGTTATGGATCACCCCGCCAAGGAGAGGAGTTAGCAATCTGTTCAATGCTGCTCCCCCAAGGGGAGGAGCTAGCAATTTGTAATACTCCGTAGGTGGAGTTAATGATCTATTGTGGGTTGGCTCCCACAGAGTGGCAGTCTGTATGATACTGCTCTAGTAGTGTGAGGAATAAACACTTAATGGAAATTGATGAATCCCTGGGCCGATGGCAGATGACAGCGCCCCCAGGAGGATCTCCTGAGAGGGAACACCGGCTAGGCTGGAGTATGGAGACAAACACAGATAGTTCTTTATTAGACAGGAAGTAGAACCACCAGAGGTGGCAGTAGTGAGCTGATGTGCCCAGCAGGGCTGAAGTCCCTCAGATACTGGAATTGCGGTCTCTGGGTTGCTGAGCTGTAGAGAGAGACTATAGGTAGTGAGTAGACAGGGTATGCAGGATACATAACCAGTAGCAGATGATACACTCACAATTGTAGATATTAGTAATGACTTCTATACAATAGAGAGTCTTCAGTATATTCAGGAATGGGAGCCATAGGCGAGTACTGGTTCCTATATGCAGTCTGAAATAAGAACTCACAATATCTGTGTATGAAATGGCTTCTGGAATAGAAGAGAATCTGTGAAAGGTTTAGGAACATGGGCCCTCATGGAGCAAGTATCGGTTCCTATCTGCAATATGAAATAGTAATGTACCAGATATAGGTATGCAATAGCTTCTGAGATAGAAGAGAGTTTTGAAGGGTTTTAGGAACATGGGCTCTCGTGGAGCGAGTACTGGTTCCTATCTGCAATCTGCAATAATAACTCACTATCTCCATACCTGTGATAACGTCTTAGACAGAAGGAAGTCTTTGGAGATTAGGAACATAGGCCCTTGTGGAGCGAGTATCGGTTACTATCTGTAATAGAACTCACAATGTTCATGTCTGCAATCGCTTCCAGGCAGTAAGGAGTCTTCTGAGCATTCAGGGATATAGGCCCTCGAGGAGCGAGTACCGGATCCCGTTTTAGCAATCTGAAATCAAGAAGAGAGAGCGGGGCCCCCGAGGAGTGGGTACCCCTTGGTAAGTTTGTGGAGGCAGAGCAGCACAGAAAGAATTCCCCTTGCTAACTCGATTCGTAGTTGCAAGCAAAGACCTTTTAAGTTGGAAGTGGATGACGTCACCACTGGGAGGGACGCCCCCGAGGTTCGTGCCCTTGCCGGTACAAACTCTGGAGCGCGCGCGCGCCCTTACGTCATCAGGAACATGGCGGATCCGCAGCATCAGGCCAGCCCAGGGATTCCAGGGAGAAGCGGTGAGGAGAAGCCGTGGCAGCATCTGTCCGTCAGACCCGAAAGGAGTCGCCACAAAGGTAGAGAGGGTGGAGCGAGGGCGAGAACAGGCATGAACACAACAGTATCCCCCTTCAAAGGGCGGTCTCCTCTTCAGGTACCAGGTTAAGTGGCAAAGATGCGCGAGATGGAACTGATGAAGCATCTATTTATCCAATAGGTCTGAAGCTCCCAAAGATGATTTCGGGACCGAAGCCCTTTCAGGCAAACAAAACTCAGCCTCTGTACAAACATCCAGGATCTCTAAATTCTTGAGTTCAAGTTCGTATATTCATGATGACAGATGGATGTTGAGATTTAAAGAATCTAGTAGAGTGTATAATGAAGTCAGCAGCAATGAGAGGGCTGCCATGGACGTCACTGAGGTTTCAGTGGAAGTGGTGATGTAGAAACTTGTCCAAAATCCACTTCTGATTGGCTCTTCCGCAGGATGCTGGAAGAGAGATGATGGCAATACCAGCAAAATGATCAGGCTGATGGATGGAAATATCTTCATTCCCGGAATCAACAGTGCTGTAAACCTCCAGCATGACTTCCGAGTAAACCAAACGTAAAGTTGATAGAGATATCTTCTTCTTCAGAATCAACAGTGCCATAGGCTTCCGGGCATGACTTCCGAATGGACAAAATGTAGGATTGATAGATAGAGATAACTTCTTCCTCGGAATCAACAGTGCCATAGGCTTCCGGGCATGACGTCCGAATGGACAAAATGTAGGATTGATAGATAGAGATAACTTCTTCCTCAGAATCAACAGTGCCATAGGTTATTGGGCATGACTTCCGAGTGAAGCAATTGATAAGCTGATAGCTAGAGATGTCTTCTTCTTCGGAACTGATGGTAACACCAGCAGACAACCAGGCTGGTAGTTAGAGATATCTTCATCTTCGGATCAACAGTGCTGTAGTCCATTAGCACGACTTCCGAGTGGGTAGATCGAGGCAGATATCTCAAAATTGTAATCCAGGAAGACATTAAAGATATAGAGCGCCACCTAGCTATGGTGTGCATAGCAACCGCTATGAAAACAGCAGGTAATAGAAAAACTGCTGGTGATGTTGATAAGATCCTCAAAAGAAGTGATGGTGAAAAGAATCGTCCAAGGCCCACTTCAAATTGTGATATAATAGTAGATCTTCAAATTTACTGAATGGATTCCTCAGGTCATCTACAAAACGTCTGAGATTAAAGTTGCCTCCTGCCCCTGAGTCCTTCAGGGCAGAGGTTCGAACTGTCACTGGTTCAGGGATCACAGAGACTGGACGAGAGAGTGGAGGAGATATTGCTTTATAGCCCAAGAACAGTCCCTCCCGCGGGACTCAGGCTTATCCATTGCCCAGACGAATAGGGCAAGCAGAAACATCATGGCCTGGCCTGCCACAGTACATGCACAGGCCGTTCTTCCTCCTAAATCTTCTCTCTTTAGAGGTCAAGTGACCATGACCAGGTTCCTTCGGTTTCTTCTTCTCCACAGCAGGAGGTGCTGTACCTCCTCGCAGTGCAAAAGCACTGGTTAGCTTTAACCCAGGTAACACCTTAGGCCGGAATTCCTTCATTTTGTCTCGGAGCCGCCAGTCGATCCGAGTAGCTAAGGCTATTAATTCTTCCAGCGAGTCAGGTGTCTGACGAGCAGCCAACTCGTCCTTTACGCGGGTGTCCAGGCCTCTGCAAAAGAGTGTCTTCAAACATCTGGGGTCTCAGCGAAGTTCCGTTGCAAGAGTTTTTTAAATTCTATGGCAAATTCTGCCAGAGACCTGTTGCCTAGCTTCAGGTCCACCAAAGCAAACCCAGCAACAGACATACGAGCGGGGTCATCAAAAACGGATTTAAACAAGTCCATAAATCCTTCTATGTCCTGCAAGATAGGGTCCTTGCATTCCCACAAGGTAGATGCCCACGAAAAGGCTCTCCCATCCAAATAAGACAGAATGTAGCTGGTCTTAGAGAGGCCTGTGGGAAACACTGAAGGTTGTAAGGTGAAATGTAAGCTGCACTGGTTCAAGAAGCCCCGAGTCTTTTGGAGTTCTCTGGAGAATTGAAGAGGCACCGCCAGTGGAACAGCTGACTTTAAAGTTACCTCTGGTAACAGACCTTCTTGTATAGAAGCTGTGCCTTGTGCCTTCTGTGTGTGAAGCTGGTGAGAAGCTGCAGTAAGTTTCTCCAAGGTTTCTTGCTGTTCTGAGAAGTGTTGCGCCAGGCCCGGAATAGCCTGCAAGGCAGAAAGGTGAGCCGGGTCCATGGGCTACAGATATCAAATACCTTTAGCTGAATCCCCAGGAGTACTGCTTCTCGAAATACTTTTCTTGAAAGCTGAATTCACTGTAGTGACTGTTTCTCCAATCTTCTCCAATATTTTTAGTCGGATTCACTGGAGTTAGCAATCTGTAATAAATCTGCTCCCCAGAGGGGCGGAGTTAGCAATCTGTAATAAATCACCCCGCCAAAGGGGAGGAGTAACAATCTGTTATAAGTCCACTAGGGAGTTAGCAGTCTGTTATGGATCACCCCGCCAAGGAGAGGAGTTAGCAATCTGTTCAATGCTGCTCCCCCAAGGGGAGGAGCTAGCAATTTGTAATACTCCGTAGGCGGAGTTAATGATCTATTGTGGGTTGGCTCCCAAAGAGTGGCAGTCTGTATGATACTGCTCTAGTAGTGTAAGGAATGAACACTTGAGGTAAATTGGTGAATCCCTGGGCCGATGGCAGATGACAGCGCCCCCAGGAGGATATCCTGAGAGGGACCACCAGCTAGGCTGGAGTATGGAGACAAACACAGATAGTTCGTTATTAGACAGGAAGTAGAACCACCAGAGGTGGCAGTAGTGAGCTGATGTGCCCAGCAGGGCTGAAGTCCCTCAGATACTGGAATTGCGGTCTCTGGGTTGCTGAGCTGTAGAGAGAGACTATAGGTAGTGAGTAGACAGGGTATGCAGGATACATAACCAGTAGCAGATGATACACTCATAATTGTAGATATTAGTAATGGCTTCTATGCAACAGAGAGTCTTCAGTATATTCAGGAATGGGAGCCTTAGGTGAGAACTGGTTCCTATATGCAGTCTGAAATAAGAACTCACAATATCTGTGTATGAGATGGCTTCTGGAATAGAAGAGAGTCTTTGGAGGGTTTTTGGAACATGGGCACTCGTGAAGAGAGTACCTGCAATCTGTAATAGTAATTCACAAGGTATAGGTATGTGATAGCTTCTGAAATAGAAGAGAGTCTGTGAAGGGTTTAGGAACATGGGCCCTCGTGGAGCAAGTACTGGTTCCTATCTGCAATATGAAATAGTAATGTACCAGATATAGGTATGCAATAGCTTCTGAGATAGAAGAGAGTTTTGAAGGGTTTTAGGAACATGGACTCTCGTGGAGCGAGTACTGGTTCCTATCTGCAATCTGCAATAATAACTCACGATCTCCATACCTGCGATAACATCTTAGACAGAAGGGAGTCTTCGGAGATTAGGAACATAGGCCCTCGTGGAGCGAGTATCGGTTACTATCTGTAATAGAACTCACAATGTTCATGTTTGAGATCGCTTCCAGGCAATAAGGAGTCTTCTGAGCATTCAGGGAAGTAGGCCCTTAGGGAGCGAGTACTGGATCCCATTTTAGCAATCTGAAATCAAGAAGAGAGAGCGGGGCCCCCAAGGAGAGGGTATCCCTTGATAAGTTTGTGGAGGCAGAGCAGCAGAGAAAGAATTCCCCTTGCTAACTTGATTCGTGGTTGCAAGCAAAGACCTTTTAAGTTGGAAGCGGATGACGTTACCATGGGGGGGACGCCCCCGAGGTTCACGCCCTTGCAGGTACAAGCTCTGGAGTGCGCGCGCGTCCTTACGTCATGAAGAACATGGCGGATCCGCAGCGTCAGGCCAGCCTGGGGATTCCAGGGAGAAGCGGCGAGGAGAAGCCGCGGCAGCATCTGTCCGTCAGACCCGAAGGGAGTTGCCACAAAGGTAGAGAGGGTGGAGCGAGGGCGAGAACAGGCACGAATGCAACAGGGGGAGAGAATGTGAGGTCTTGTGTGTATGTGTGGGAGAGCATGTAAGAGCTTATGTGTGGGGGAGAGTATATGAGAGCTTGTGTGAGTGTGTGGGAGAGCATGTGATAGTGAAAGCTTGTGTGTGTGTGTGTGTGTGTGTGTGAGAGCATTGAAAGCTTGTGTGTGGGGGAGAGGTTATGTGAGTGTGTGGGAGAGCATATGAGAGTGAAAGCTTGTCTGTATATGGGACACTATGTGAGAGCTTGTGTGTATGTGTGAGAGAGCATGTGAGAGCTTGTGTGTGTGTGAGAGCTTATATGTGAGAGCATGTGAGAGCATGTGTGTGTGTATGTGTGTGTGTGTGGAAGAGCATGTGAGAGTGAAAGCTTTGTGTATGTGTGGGAGAGCATGAGTGGGCTTGTGTGTGTAGGAAAGCACATGAGAGCTTGTGTGAGTATGTGGGAGAGCATGTGAGAGCTTATGTGTGTGTATGAGAGAGCATGTGAGAGCTTGTGTGAGAGAGTATATGTGTGTGTGTGTATGGGAGAGCATGTTAGAGTGAGAGCTTGTGTGTATGTCTATAGGACAGCATGTGAGAGCTTGTGTGTGAAGGTGAGTATGTTAGTTTGTGTGTATGTGTGGTAGAGCATGTGAGTAAGTTTTGTGTGTATGTGTGGGAAAGCATGTGAGTGAGAGCTTCCCCATGGTTTCTTTTGAATATTTCCAAAGGAAGGAAGGTTGAGCTAAATATATATGAGCATACTGATTTAGATGATACTTCTGTAAGTTTAGAACACAGTGTAAGCAACAGTTATTCATAGCTATTGCACTCTGAAACAAACCTTATCCTGAAATCGTGGAATATATATTCTTCAACCCTGAAGAAGCCAATTCCAGCGAAACAATATGGCCGTGGCAGGGCATAAAGAACAAGCTTCATTTCCAGCTTGAATTGCTTCTATTGTGACATGCAATAGCCACTTTTTCAAGTGTGGTTGTACAGCAACTTTATTTTATACTGGCTTTATTTGGTGAGGTTGAAAAGGCCCATAACAAAGTGATTGCAAGCGAGGAATGTCAAACAGTGTAATAGCATAATAGTTTCATGATGGTTTTGGGACATTTATGGTTTTTCAACTCTTTTTTTCACTTTGTGGATGAAAAATTTTTGTAAATTAAAAAAATCTTTTAAATAATATATTTAATAGATACTTGCATGCGGCATTCTATTCTACTTATATAAATTATGGGGTAGATTTTCAAAGGGTTACACCCGTAAGATATGCGTGTAACCCCCGAAAACCTACCCCTGCATGCGCCGAGCCTATTTTGCATAGGCGGCGCGCGCAAGCCCCAGGACGTGCGTATGTCCCGGGGCTTTCAAAAATGGGCAGTCTGGGGGCGGGGCTGCGAGCGGTCCGGGGCCGTGGCGGCGGTCCGTGGGTAGTCCCGAATCCTCCGGCACAGTGGCCTGTGCCGGGGGATGGTGCACCGGCAGCCAGCCTGCGCACGCAAGTTACGCCTGCCTTGGGCAGGCGTAACTTTTGAAACAAAGGTAGGGAGGATATAGTTACGGCTGGGGAGTGGGTTAGATAGGAGAAGGGAGGGGAAGGTGGGGGCCGAAAAAAGTTCCCTCCAAGGCCGCTCCGATTTCGGAGCGGCCTTGGAGGGAATGGGGAACGCCGACGGGGCTCCCCTCAGGCTCGGCGCGCACAAGGTACACATGTGTGCACCCCCTTGTGTGTGCTGACCCCGGATTTTATAACAAATGTGCCCCGCGCGCGTAACATTTAAAATCTGCCCCTATTTGTTTTAGGGTTATACTATGTTTGTATATAAAAAAAACCCTATTCAAATTTATGTAAACATAAGGCGATGTTCCTTTAATGAATTACATGTATGTTTATTAATATATATATGATTATTACTATTTTATTGTAGTTATGACGATCTCTGCCTTTTTGGAGAGAGGATTCATGAATGAACACATGAATATTTGTTTTATTATGTGATTGAATGTGATGTTTCTGTTATATATTATTTGCTTTTTACATGATATTCCTCTTATGTATTTATAAACTGCAATAAATATAAAATACATTTATATACATTAAGGAATTTTTAATGTTGTTAAGTGCTTTAAATAAGTGAGTTAAAATATTTTAAAGTTTCACTCATGATGCATAACAGCGGCTGCAGACTACTTAGAAATCCATTGTCAGGTGCACTCTAAGGTATTACAACCTAGTAGGGTTCAGACTTGTATGCCATGTTAACTTTGGGCCCACCCAAAAATCAGTTATGGCTTTTCCACTGGTATGAGAGAAAGAAAGCCTGCATGAGTGTATGAGAGAGTGAAGACCTGCATGTTTAACTGAAAGCCTGCAATTATATATGAGAAAGAGCACGAGCCTGCATGTGTATGTGTGTGAGTGAGAGTCTGTGTACATTTATAAGAGAGAGCCTGCATGTGTACGAGAGAGAGCAAGCCTTCATGTGCATGAGAAAGAGAGAGAGAGTGAGCCTGCATGTAAGTGTTGAAAGCCTGCATGTGCCTGAGAGAGAGCAAGCAAGGCTGTGTGTGTGTGTGTATGTGTGTGTGAGGGAGAGAGAGGGAGTGTGTTTGTATGAGCATGTGGGTTTGGGAGAGATGGAGTAAATGCATACCCAATTTAAAATTCCAGCATATATTCCCTTGCACACCCATATGCATGTGTATGGGCACCCGCACACTTGTTTTAAAATTACGATCTTAGGGTAGTGCCCCACTGCTGTAACAAAAATCCACAGCATCAAAATAAAAAAAAAAATCACAGTCTCTTTCCACTCTCCTGCAAACAGGTCAGCTCTTTGGGGAAGGCACCCTCTTCCACCCTGGGCTCTCCCAATACTTGTTTGGTAGCTGTAATCTTTCCCTCCCCAATCCTTTGCTCTTTCTTTGATGTCTTGGTAGAGTCTTGGGCTGATGGTATTTGGATCAGTCTTTGGCTCTTGTGACTTTCCCAGGCAGGATGCCTCTTTCTCTTGCACCTACCAGTATGCTGATTCATCAAACTCTGTAAGAACCTTCTCTCTCTCTCTCTCTTTCAGGAATTTCCACTCTCTCTCCAGGACCCTCTCAATGGGAGACAAGCCCTACACAGCCCCTCAATGGGAAAGAGTTTTATGCCTACCAGGACGCCAGAGCTTCATCCAAGACAATTCTGATCCTTAACTGACTTCTGCTGCAGTGGGGAACAAGGGTTTTTATACTTCTACTTTACTTCTCCCAATAAGTGGTGCTCCTTTCTACACACTGAGATCATTGGCCACAAAAGTATGGGGAGACCCTTGTCATACTGAGGACACTCAGAGAAGCAGAAGCCACATCCTGCCTGCTTGTAAATGGCAAGGACTTTCTCCGGAGGCAGAAAACAGGCACCCCTCTATAGTTATCTGGCATCAGATTGCTGGAATACTTAGTCCCTGAGATCAAGAAGAGTGTAAGATCTTCCCAATTTCAAAAACACTCATGAGTCAACAATAATAAAATAGCTTTACAAACAAACCAACTAACAAAATATGCAAACAGGAAGTATATAGGTCTTTCTCTCTTTGATGTAAAATGTAGTTCAAGGGCATGAAGAAGTGTTTTCTTTCCCTTTACTTCTATTTATTTTGCCTGACTCATCTTCCACCATATCTGAGTTTTCAGTGCAATTAGACTCTATCCCAACCTTGTTCACTGTCATTTTTGAGAGCTCAAGCACATAGGCCTTCATTGCTGACTGCAAGTTTGGATAAGCAGGAATTGTGTCTGGGACTGGAACCTGGGTGCACTGCAAACATACTGGATTATTGGGTTGTCCAGCTCAATATAATTTGATATCACACACAAAGCACTGTCATGGATGGTCAATCTAATAATAAGACACATAAAACATTAAGGTTTAAGAATCAGCAACAATATGCTAAAATAATTGCAAAAAGAACCTCATAGTGACTTGAGTTCGGGTCTCCTCTTCAACAGAGCTTGCAGGAACGATCTACTTTAGCTGAATGTAAATCACCTTGAGCTCAGTTTTGGATAGGTGAGTAATGAAATCTAAAATCCAAATCCTAACTGCAGATGCACCCTGGAGGCAACACACTGATCCCAGAGGCTGATGCAATATAGAGTGCTTGGCCAAGCGCACTGCTTAACATGTACTTGGACGCGCGTCCAAAATCCCTTATGCAATAAGGGGATTAGCACGTCCAAACACGTGTCCTAACCAGCGCATAACTAGTAGCACTCATCACATGTAAATTCATGTTGATGAGGCTATTAGCTATTACCCCTCAATGCAAAAAAACTAAAAGTGTGCCCGAAGCGCACATTTTTACTCTCGAAAATTAATGCCTGCCCCAGAGCAGGTGTTAATTCTTGAGAAGCCGCTAAAGTTAACAGATGCTGTTCCTTTTTTTGGTTCCTCCGACTTAATAGCATGGTGATATTAAGTCAGAGGGACAGAAAAAAAGGAGTAAGGAAAAAAAAAAAAGTTGCCAGCGGTCCGGTTAGGAAAACAGATGCTCAATTCACGAGCGTTCTTTTCCTAACCTATGGCTGTGCACCGGTTAGGAAAATGGATGCTCATAAAATTGAGCATCTGTTTTCCTAAGCCGCACTGACAGCCACCTCTCCTGGGTGCCCGCTGCCGAGGAGGCCGTAGAGGCACACAATTTCCTCATGTGCCTCCTTATACCGTGGTAGTCCATTTAAATATTACATCGGGCACCCCGGAGAGGTGGACTGGTGCGTGTTAAGAGAGCAGGCGCTCAATCCTGATTCCTGAGTGCCCGTTTTCCATCGGCCTGCCAGAGAGGGAAGGAGGATTGCTGTCTCGGTTGGGGTGCCTCCTGCTGGCTGAAGGAGTGGTGCTGAGGAGACTTAATGCCTGCCTGCCTGGCAGATATGTTGTCCTGGGTTGAAGATTTAAAAAGAAGAAGGGGAATAAAACAGTGCAAAGAGCCTGCAAGTCAGGTTGCTTATACACTTTTGTGTGAGTGCTTTGTCATTTTTGCTATTCGGTTTAAGAGAATGAGTGTGTGGCAAGCCTTATTTATATTTTGTTTTAAACAGTTTTGCTGCATTAGAATTGACTATATATTTTTTTGCTGTTCAGAAATATTCACAATGAAATACTGATGAAGGCATATTTTAGATGCCGAAACATGGACCATGTTAGGTTGATCAAAAGTCTTTTTCACTACTCGTTAAGCTAAGCACTTCTCAGCAGCTGTCTTACAAAATATTTTTTTGAAGATAATTTATGGTTTAGTTTTGAAGATTTTTCTATACAGTTTTTTGTTTTCAGTTAACAATAAAGAGAGCTATGGTAAATGATTTGATAACTCTGGTGCTCCAACACTGATAATGTCTGAGGCCCATTGTGGGCAAGAGACAGTGTTTTAAAACTACTGCACCTATGATCTTTCTGATACCATTTCTCCTTTTTATATAAATTGTATTACTATCAGTGAAGTAAGATTTTTGAAGATTTTATTTTTGACTATATTGTCCCTACACCTTATCGGGCGGATTTTAAAAGCCCTGCTCGCGTAAATCCGCCTGGATTTACGTGAGCAGGGCCTTGCGCGCCGGCGCGCCTATATTCCATAGGCCGCCGGCGCGCGCAGAACCCCGGGACGCGCGTAGGTCCCGGGGTTTTGGAAGGGGCGTGTCGGGGGCGGGGCCGAACGACGCTGCGTTTTGGGGGCGGGACGCGGCGTTTCGGGGGTGGGCCCGGGGGGCGTGGTTTCGGGCAGGGGCGTTCCGGAACTGCCCCCGGGTCGGGTCTCGGCGCGCCAGCAGCCTGCTGGCGCGCGTGGATTTACGTCTCCCTCCGGGAGGCGTAAATCCATGGATAAGGTAGGGGGGGGTTTAGATAGGGCCGGGGGGGTGGGTTAGGTAGGGGAAGGGAGGGGATGGTGAGGGGAGGGCGAAAGAGAGTTCCCTCCGAGGCCGCTCCGATTTCGGAGCGGCCTCGGAGGGAACGGAGGCAGGCTGCGCGGCTCGGCGCGCGCCGGCTGCCCAAAATCGGCAGCCTTGCGCGCGCCAATCCAGGATTTTAGAGGATACGCGTGGCTATGCGCGTATCTTATAAAATCCAGCGTACTTTTGTTTGCGCCTGCTGCGCAAACAAAAGTACGCGATCGCGCTTTTTTAAAAAATCTACCCCTATGTGTTTTTGATATTTTGCATATAATTGGGAGGTGTTGCTCTTCTGTTGTGAAGGCAGGTTTGAAGTCATGCATCTTTTACACAAAGCTGTAATTTCCTGCAGCATCTGGAATGAAAAAAAATTCCAAAAACAGAAATGTGCAGAAAGTACTACTGAATGTTTGCCTGATTCTTAAATTTAAACCTTAGGGATGTATATATGGGCTATATGTTCCAGAAAGCCAGACTCCCTTGGGGTGATTCACTGTTTTTTTTCTCTTCACAAAACAAACACTCAGAGGAAGGATGAACAGAGGAGGCAAACCAGAGTAGGCCTGAAGAGCCAGTGAAGAGACCACACAGAAGCAGCAGTCCCGAATCCAGACCAGTGGTGATTTTCTGCCAGGTCAAGCTGAGTCACTGACTAGGATCCTTTTCGTATCAGCAATGTCAATGGTTCACACGGGCCAAGACAAGAGGAAACCGTGACTTCAGCCCGCCCATGACAAAAGGAAAGAGGAGGTAAGGTCAGTGGTCCGCACAGGCTGAAAGAAAAGGAGGTGTTTCTAGTTGGCCATAGAAAATGACAGACTGCTGGGGATGGGGTTGAGGAAGTGTGAGTGATTCAAATAGATCTGCACTACAGAAAGTGGGTGGGATGGATAACATTTGATGTACCCTCTCGTCACCTTTTTCTTTTTTAAGAAAATTACCACTGAGGCAGACTTGAGGAAGCTTTTTCTCTGAACCGACAGACCCAGATTTAGGCATAGGCGACTGGCCAGGGTACCAAATTTTGAAGGTGTTACATATTTAAGTCAAAAAGGAGCCTGCTTCTGCTTGCTTTAGGGTCATGCACTGGTGCTGCTTCAAAGGGGTACTCCCATGGGACTCTGGTCTCCTAGCCTATCTCCTGCTCTGCAGTCTAAAATCCTTCTTATGGGTACCAAAATCTTAAATCTGGCCCTGTGAGCCAGGAGCAACACATGCCTATCAGGATGCCTGCAGGCTACTGTAAGTTCCTGTAGAGAGACATTGTCTAGCCTACAAAGAGTACAGTGGTTTTGCTTGGCTCAACTACGACGAGGCCTTCCACAAGAGGATGGCTAGTATGTCTGCTATGTCATGGGGAAGACATGATGTCAGCCTTTGGCTCACAAAAATGTCTTCCCGGGCTATGGATGCAAAAGCCAATTTTCGGCCCTTTCGTAGTGAATCAGTGCGCGGCGGACAGGCCAGGTACACATAAGGCATGAGTGGCGCATGCTGGAAATTCAACCAGGGTGCTTGCTCCACGGCAGATTGCAGAAGTATAGACATCTACAGTTGATGCGCTGCACCTCATCAGACCAACAAATGTCCACGCAGCGATAAGTGAGAAAAAAAGAACACTCCCTAAAACCCAATCCCTGTGAGTCGGCAAGCAATGTTTCCCTGGTTGGCTTGCTATCCCAATAGGGCCATGGCAAATACTGTACTGAATGATTTCCGAGAGGGTTTCTCTATTCCCCACACGCATCAGCCACAGTCCGCTAAGGTGACCAACGTACCTTCAGCTCGCATTTTGGCTGATGTATTGCGTGAACAAATTGGAAAGGAGGTTCAACTCGGCCGCATAGATTGCCCGTTTACTGAGCCTCCCATACAGTACCTGGTGCTGTCCCCACAAGTAGTTGTTCCCAAGATGGAGCCCAGAAAATATAGGCTCATACATAACCTTTCTTACTCATTCAGAGCTTCTGTGAATGACCATATCCCTGCGGAATACTGCTCAGTGCAATATTCGTCCTTTGACACAGCGTTGGCCTTGCTGAGATCCTGTGGCCAGGGCGCCCTCATGGCTAAAGCAGACATAGAGTCTGCGTTTAGGCTGCTCCCAGTGCACTCGGCTAGTTTCCATTTGCTCGGCTTCCAATTCGAGGGTGCCTTTTACTGCGACAAGTGTCTGCCAATGGGATGCTCAATCTCTTACTCTTATTTCAAGACCTTCCATAAATTCCTTCACTGGGCGACTGAAGAGGCTTCCGGTAGGGCTGATTCATGGCCATCACCACTTGCGGGTTAGTAGGCCCCTCAAAGAGGACCTGAAGCTTTGGTCCAAATTCCTCAGGGACTTCAATGGTGTCTAAGCCTGACTCCCAAGCCCAGTCAGAGACAATGACCTTCAATTATACTCTGATGTATCAGCTTTGGTGGCTATTTTAGGGGTGATTGGTGTGCGGCGTGTAGGCTGGTCAGCTGGACTGTGCACGGCCTAACCAAAAATATCACATTTCTGGAACTCTTTCCCATCGTTGTTGCTTTGCATATCTGGGGTGGCGCCCTTAGCTGTCAATGAGTGGTGCTATGATGTGACAACAAGGCAGTAGTTCAATCAATTAACAGCCAGACTTCTAAGTGCCTCTTCACACGAACATTGCCGCGCAGGCGAAGCATGTTCCTGGACTGCGCAATGAATAGCTAATTCTCTTTTTCGCTGCAAGTGGTTCTTGTTCAGGAAGCTGGTGCTGCAAGCCAAAACGAATAGCAGGGAGGTCCCGGAGCATCTTTGGTCCTTCAGAACCAGACAGCGTGTGAGATGCTGCGAAGATCACTTGCTCTGGCTACATGGAACTCTTACGTCTGCAACTACAGCAGAGTAAAGGCGTTTCTCATTGCAAACCGCTGGTCCGGCCACCGGGTTCCAGAGGACCTCCTGATTAGATATATCATTCAGGCCGAGCAGCAAGAACTGTCCAGGAACATGGTCCCTTTGCACCTACAGGCCCTTGCATTCTCTCAAAGCTCGAAACTGGACGTGCCGAGCGCCATTTCGCTGTGAAAAAGGTGATGATAGGCTGGGCCAGAGAATCTGCTGCGGCACGACACTGAGAGACCTCTGACCCATGACCAGTTGCTCCAACTGTGGCGTGTTTTGCCTGTGGTAGCCTCTGATGAATTCGAGACTGCGCTTTTTTCAGGTTGCCTTTGCGCTGGCATTTTTCAGGTGTTGCGTCCGTCCCTGCTCTTTACCTCTGTGGCGACTCCCTCCGGGTCTGATGGATGGTTAGCTGCCGCGGCATCT
The DNA here is from genome assembly GCF_901001135.1 of Rhinatrema bivittatum. Lineage (NCBI taxonomy): Eukaryota > Metazoa > Chordata > Amphibia > Gymnophiona > Rhinatrematidae > Rhinatrema > Rhinatrema bivittatum. The sequence continues at coordinate 89,240,497 of NC_042619.1, forward strand.
TCTTGCCATCTCCCTCCGGCGTCCCCGGGCCGGCATGACGCTGCGGATCCGCCATGTTGCCTGATGACGTAGGGCGCACGCGCTCCGATTGATGTACCAGCAAGGGCGCAAAACCTTGGGGGCGTCCCCTGGGATGACGTCACCCGCTTCCAATATAAAAGGTCTCAGTATTCGCTAACGAAGCTAGTTAGTAAGGGGATTGCTGGGGATTGCTTCAGCTTTTCTCCCAAGCTACTCTGCCTCCTCGGACTTACCAGGGGTACCCGCTCCTCGGGGGCCTCGCTCTCTTTTCTTTATTTCAGATTGCGGATAGCAACCGGTACTCGCTCCTCGAGGGCCCATGTTCCTGAACACTCTGAAGATTCTCTACTGCCTGGAAGCTATCGCAGATACAGACATTTCTGAGTTACCATCGCTCTCTTAGAGCTTTCCCTGGAACCAGGTACTCGCTCCTCGAGGGCCTAACCCTTTCCAGTTACTGAGCTTCCTTAAGACCTTATGTGAGTTTTGTCATCCAGTTCTGGTTATGAACACAGCATACCCTGTCTACTCACTATCTATAGTTTCTCTACAACTCAGCAACCCTGAGATCGCTGTTCCAGTACCTGAGGGACTTCAGCCCTGCAGGGCATATCAGCTCACAACTGCCACCTCTGGTGGTTCTGCTAACCTGTCTAATAAAGAACTATCTGTGTCTGTCTCCATACCCAAGCCTAGCCGGTGGTCCCTCTCAGGATATCCTCCTGGGGGCGTAGTCATCTGCCATCGGCCCAAGGATCTACCTATCTACATTCCTCTACAGCTGGGTGCCCTCTCCAAGCACTCCGCTGGTAACAGATTGCTACTCTGCAGTCTATATCTTAACAGATTGTTATCTACTCCCTCTACAGGCGCTGCGCATATCAGATTGCAAACTCCTCCTTCCACAGGAGCCAGTTCATAACAGATTGCTAACTCCTCCCTTCTTGAGGAGTAGAGCATAACAGATTGCTAACTCCTCCTACCTCAGGATCAGATTCGTAACAGATTGTTAACTCCTCCCTCCACGGGAGCCGATTCATAACAGATTGCTAACTCCCAGCTCTAACACAGAGCTTTCCTAACATCAGGTCAGTGAGTTTACAGCGCTGTTGCACAATGCATCTCAGCTGCGGGGATTGCTGGGGGAGGACGAAACCTAAAATTGAGACAATCTAAGACTGACCAGAATGCCCGTGGCCAAGTCATCACACTGACAGCAGTCAGGGACATGGAGACATGCCCAGTGGCGGCCGTAACCCAGATTTTAACTATATGCCCAAATGGGAGCGGTTTGTTCTCACTACACGATGATAAATCCCAGTTGACGCGCTATCAGTTTTCGGCAGTGTTCAAGAAAGCCCTATCAGAGGCGGGGCTTCAGATCAAATGTTTTGGCACTCATTCATTCCACATCAGGGCTGCTTCCAGTGCCGCCACCGCTGCAGTCTCTCAGGCAGCAATTCAGTGATTGGGTAGATGGAGGTTGGGAGCCTACATGTCTTACATTAGGCACGAGGAGGGTTCCCCTGCGCTTGTACCCAGCCAGACACGCGCTATGACCTAGTTTCTCTATTTTCACTTGCAGCTGGTGTCTAGTGTCACTCTTCGTGGATCGTTGGCCACTCATTCATCACACATGCACATAGAAGAGCCATCAATGGGAAGTTTGGGCTTGACCTTGTACTCTCGCATTAAGGATTGGACAATTGATTAGTTGGGTTGGGGAGGCATGCATTGGCACCAGCTATGGCCCACAATGCAGTTGAGATGAGTGAATGTAGCACCTCCCGACCTAATCATCATTCACCTTGTTGAAAATGACCTGGGTAAAGGTGTCGGCATCGTTCTAATGAACGACATCAGAAGAGACTTTAATAGGCTGACCTCCTCTTGGCCTACCGCTAAAATCTGCTGGTCCAAGAATGTACCCCGTCATAGCTTGATGTACACTAGGTGGTGAGATAGATACCGTTCCAAGTTCGCCAAGTAGCCAAAGCCATACAACTTCAGGGTGGCTATGATTTGCGACATGAATGGGTGGATGAGCACTGTGCAGAGCTGTAAGCCCCTGACAGGGTACACTTGTTGAACCTTGGTAACAATCTGTTCTTGCAAGCGATGCAGAGGTTCTTTTCTCACATGCTGTTGTTTGGGGGGGTGCTCATCCGCATGAGAGGGAAGACGCTTCTGCGCTCGCGCATGCCAGGCCCCTGTGGTGGCAGCGACCGAGTCCAGGACTGCCTTTGTAAATGCTGAAATGTTAGAAGGAAGCTGGGAGGTGTCAATATGTTTGTGAGAGGCCTATGGGCCCTCACCCTTGCTATGAATGATTCATGTTGGGCCTGCACTCAGGGCTTTGGCAGATCAAGGCTGTTACATGGGGAGGGGCTCCGACAAGGCTTGCTTTGTGGTGGTCTGAGCTGGGATCCCATCCGGTCCTTGGCAGTCACAATGCCTGTTCCAGGGCCTCGCTGGGCGCGAGAGTGCTAGAGTATCGGCACCTGCCAGGCCGCGATTTCGTAAGCATTATTGGATGGATTTGGAGGTTATTTAGACTCCCATGTTAGGGTTTCTAATAAACAGCTGTGGCCTTTGTATCCAAGCTCTGTGTGGTGTTTTTCTTGTGTGCATGAAGAGGAGCCCAGCAAAGCTAGCTGGGACAGGGGGCGGATAAGAGTCCATGGGTGTTCGGACTGCTTGGTTACTGGGTGGCCTCCCCGGCACGGATGTGTGGATGCCGCAAATAACCGGGCGCCCGATGCACCCGAGCTGGCGGCCGACCCCTGCACTGCGGCCCGTGACGTACCTGAGCGGGCAGGAGGGGAGGGGCCAATCAATGGTGCTGGCCTTGTGCTGTCGGCGCTGAGGCACTGCAGCGCATGGATGATGAGCTCCCCTCTTGATTGACCCGACGTTGGGAGCGGCAACATCATCAAAGCGTGCCCCGGTGTCAGGCCACTTGATTGGCTGGAGGGGAGCGCCTTGTCGCTGACATTGGGGAGGCGGCTAGCGGGCAATTTAAATCCCACCGGCATCTTGAGTCAGTCTCTTTTCCTCCTGGCACCGAGCGGAGCCATTTTCCCACCCGTTCCCTCCCTCCACACTCGCATAGTTAGAGAATTCTGTTAGATAGCGGGTGACGTTTTATGTTAATCTGTTGCGGCAGCTACCGAGTCCAGGAGTGCCTTTGTAAACGTTGAAGTGTTAGAAGGAAGCTAGGAGGTGTCGATATGATTGTGAGAGGCCTAGGGGCCTTTACCCTTGCCATGAATGATGCGTGTCAGGCCCCCGTTTGGGGCTTCAGCGGATGGAGGCTGTTACGTGGGGAGGGGCTCCGGTAAGGCTTGCTTTGTGGTGGTCTGAGCTGGGATCCCATCCAGTTCTTTACGATCATGATGCCTGTTCCGGGGCCTCACTGGGCGAGAGAACCCGTGATTTCGCTTGGGCAGATGCTAGAGTATTGGCACCTGCCCGGCTGCGATTTTGTAAGCATTATTGAATGGACTAGGCACTTATTTAGATTCCCATGTTAGGGTTTCTAATAAATGGCTGCGGCCTTTGCATCCAAGCTCTGTGTGGTGTTTTCCTTGTGTGCATGTAGGTGAGCCCAGCAGAGCTAGTTGGGGTGGGGGTGGGGGGCGAATATGAGCCCATGGGTGTCCGGACTGCCCGGTTACTTCCTGTCTTTTGTTTGTTTTCACAGAAAAGTGGTCCACAGAATGCCTGCCTGTCTATCCTGTGGAGCTAACTTGCTGTTAAAGAAATAAACCCCTTTCCATGGATTCCATCAGTGTCTGGCCCTTTTCTGGGAAAAAGGTTTTACCTGACCCCAAGCCAGAAAGGGACAGCCAGAAGGCTACCACAAGGGACATTCTGGCATTCACTGGTAGTCTCTAGGCTTTGATCTTATCGTGGTGGGTGGTTGGGGTTTCTGTGGATTGGTTTGGATTGAATGGTTTTAAGAATGTATTTTTTTTTGTTTGTTTCCTGATTTATGGTTTTTAGTTTAAAAAGTTGTTTTAAATGCTGTTAACCGCATTGTGTGATTTTTGTAAAACTGAGAATGTGGTACATAAATTATGAAATGAAATGAAAAGTTCTGCAGTAATTCTTGCACAAGATTTTGCTTGCCCAGTCCTTCTGTGCTAACCCCAACAGTCATTTTATTAAAGGCTCACTGTAAAGCTCCAGAGGAGCCAATTGTGTACATTTCTAGAAATGGGATCATCTCTGGCAAGCAGAGTACACCAAATTACCACAGTCCGAAAAGAGGTTGTGCAGGGCTAGGACCAGCTGTGGAGACAAAGAGAGCTGCAGTTGCCTTGCCTGCTGCAGCCAGAAGAAACCAGCCTTCAGGCTGTAGGAGCGACGGAGAAGCTGCACAGAAGATGTACACCTTCCTTGCATCTGTGACTGGAGGTGGCTGACCTTGCTGGAGCAAGGGCAGCCATGGATATTTCTTGTTGAGTAGGGCCCATTGTTCTGCCCTTAAAATAGAGGCCTAGGTACTAATTCTCATGAACACAAAAATGTTAGCATGCAGTGAACTCCGAAGAAAGCATATTCTTTAAACAAGTTTAATGTTGGACCTGCAGGAGATGCAGTTCATAGAAAGCAATGCTGGAAAACCAAATTCTTTCCAATAAGAGCAGGCTCTGGAGCCAGAAAAATGAACATTCTGCTTTTTTTTTTTTAATTTAACCACTGAAAATTAAATAGCAGATTAGATATGTCCTGATGTTTATTTTCAGAGAGTACTGCAATGTTTTCCTTATTACATGTTTGCATCTGTGGGGTGGGAAAGTTTGCAGCGTTAGGTTTCGCGAGCACTGCTTTGGAGCTGGATCTTCATTACTTGTTTCTTTATGCTCCCAGGGAAGGTATATTGAGTAACATGGTTCTCATGAGTGCCTGACGTCAGTCGGCTGGCCCATGATGGGGTCACTGCCATTGAAATGACTAGATAGGCATCTGCATTCATGGAAGACGAAGAAGGGAAACAGAAGATAGCTTGCTCCAAGGGCCTGGGCCATGTCATGCAGCTCCTCTCACCCAAGCAACTGAATATCTTCAGCTCCTTCAAAAGCACTTAAGTGAAAGGGAATCCCAGCCTCAGCTCACCCCTCACTTACTGAAAGGCAGAAAAGAGGGTGGGGGAGGAGCAGCTTCACAAATCACAAGGGACATTTTGCCTCTACAAATAAAAGTGTAAAGAGAACAAAGCCAGACATGCCACATTTTAATAGGAAACAAAGAGTGTAATTAAACCACTGCGCACACCTTGCTATAGCTGCAGTTTTATAATAACTTTCAGTAAAAACCGAAATGCTGGTGGCAAGGTAATTAGATTTGTTTCTGTCACAGCATGGAGTACCGGGTTGTTTTCTTTTAACACTCTTGCTTAGTGACTGAGAGTACCTGACAGTTTATTTGTGCGATTCTTTATTCTGTTCTTTACAAACCAAATCCAAAATGCAAATGAAAGGAATATTGGTCAGTATAAAGATTAAAACAAAATAAATAAATTGGTTCATTATGTGCTTATGAAATGTGAAAAATGAAGTGAAGTTGGTATTTTTCCTATGCCAAGCTGGAAGATGGGAACTGGTTCACACAATTTATTTGGTTCATGTGGGCCTCGGTCCTGTAAAATGTCCAAGCTCTGCAAATGACCAGGTATCTGGCAATATTAGATCATGGTATTTTATTTCCATGCTGCCAAAAAGCTATTTGACCCAATTTGGGGTGGGGGAGGGGGGAGAAGGATTTTCTCCTGGGCATGCTTTTTTGCATGCCAATGATTTTCATAGAAACGCAGAATATACTGGCAGATGAAGCCTGTAAGATCCTTTTTTTTCTGCCCATTTCTGATGTAATAACCCAGGTCCTTTGCATTAATAAATAAATAGACAACTCTGCCTTCTAAACTCCAGGAAAAACAGAGCTATCTATAAAAGTAACTTAATATAAAAATGAAGTCACAATTTCAGGGAAAATGTATACTTTAGCCAACATTTTCAGTGGAAATTCATCCTTAAAAGTCTGGTATGAGTGAATAGTCTCTATGTAAAGCTTTCTTTTCATAAATACAAAATTCTTCTGTGCATCTAATATATAAGATGATAATTAATCAAAATAAAAAAATATACAAACACTGAATGAGAGGAACTTTTAGAGTGTAATATTTTAACTCTGTGAAATAGGGTAAAGTCTATGCATACCTTTTACTTGCAGACTTTAACCTGAATTTTCAAAATGAACTTATGCACATAAGTTTGTTTTGAAAATACATGTGCTAAGTGCCCAAATATGCACACAGACCCACCCGCACAACAGTGCACCTGTTCTTTGGAGGGTGTAACTTGTACAGGTGAACTTATGCGCGTATTTTTTTAAATCAAAAAGTCGCAATTCTTCTCCAATTCCATTCTCCGGGAATGTGCACGAACCCAGGCCCTGGGCCCTGCTTGAGTTTCCAAATGCCACTTACATTCATAAAACAAGTGGCAAGGTTTTATGCATGTAACTCGTTTTGAAAATCAAGCCCTTAAGGTGTCAAGTTGAAGTGCCTCTTTATCATAGTCTAGGATTGTCTTTTCCATCTTTCCCCTTAAAACCTGAATCTGTTTTGTGCAATATGAAGTAAGTGAAAACACACTGTCCTGCCCATCCTAAAAATCACTTCGTCTCAGACATTCAGATATTTTGCACCCATTTTAATATGTATTTACAGGCCTGCTCATGTTTTTTGTTAACCTTTTTTCTCTCCTGTCTTTAGGCAGCACTATACAGGAAGTATCTAGAATAATTTGATTCTCTTTCTAAATATGTTGGCTTTATAAAGCCCTCTTTATATCACATGTGGCAGGAAAGTGGAAGCTATTTAAAGTCAGTACACTCCTAGTTCCACCTGGACAGTACAAACAGCTGGTAGGTGCAAACAGTTCTTTAGCATCGACCCTTGACCTTGTGCAATCCATAATGTAGCCTTACCACCCCCTTTAGAAACTAGTGAACTTGTGTGCACGCACACAATGGTTCAGTTCTGCCACTCCTAGGCAATCCTCAGAAATAAAACAAAATACACACAACTAACTCATCTAAAACACATCTTGAAATTGTTAATCCACTGCAACATTTTTTACCCTGCTCTTCATCTCCCCAAAGGACATGCAGATTTTGGGCAGGTGTGAAAGAGCAGGATGGAAAAAAAAAAAGAATATAAGCCAACGCAAAGCCGAGGAGCACTCAGGAGGCCACAGCACAAGCACGACACACAACAACCTCGAGCAGATTGAGGCACGCCACCATTATCTAGTTCACAGATGGACCACCCAGAAATTCTGGGAGTAATTAGGCAAGAGAAAAACAAAAGCATGGGAAGCTGGGAAAGAGAGAAGGGATGGATTCCTTACATCATCTCCAGCATGCATGCCTTGTGAAAATGAAGTGGATCTGCATGGAGGAACACATATGAGAGAGTTTGCAACAAGCGTACGAAGAAATAAAATTATAATAAGAAAAGCACACAGTATGAGAAACAATACAATAGTCACAGGGTCACTTTGCGGTCAAAGCGATGAGATGCTGAGATTTTTTTACCACTGAAGTTAATTGAGTTTCAGGGTCAAGCACAAACACCCAGGAAGGGATGCAAGCAAGCTGGCAAATTACATTTCAACTACATCTCTGGCCACTAATGGAATTTCAGCCTGGCTACAACAGCTAGCAATTGTTCGTCCTGAAAACAGGTTAGTCACTTCTTACCCGACTTTGGAACTAATAACATGCAACCGGTCATCAAAGTGACAAAATGTGTGATGTTTGTAGTTCCACATGATAACGAGGATCTGAATTCACTATAATTGGATTCTTCACTAACATAAATTAAAATGAGCATTAAAAATAGGTTTCTTCACAAAATCTTGGATTTCTGAAATAGCATTCACATTGTACCTGGTCATTCCTGTTTAATACAAAAGAGCTGCAATATAAAGTTGCAGTTTACAAGAAGTTTGGTCAATGAAACTGGGTCAGGTTCCAGAGGAGACCTTATTTGCTGTTGCTCCCATCCTCGTCTGTCTGCTGGCCTACTGATCTGTAATTGTCGGACTTCTCAGTTTTGAACGTAAATGTCTAACACTGCAGCACAGGCAAGAAAACGTTGCTTGACCAGCAAAGAATGACCCACCTTTTGCCAGTACCATCATGCAGCGCAGCTTTTCCCAGCTCTTTTGACTTGGCCTCAAACTCCTTCACCTGCTCCAGCAAAGTTTTCCGATAGGTCTGCTTGGCCCTGTAATGTGAAAAAAGAGAAGAGAATAGAGTGATGTGAAAGACCAGTGATCTGACAGAAGGCAGAGGTGCATGCACGCCAAGCTCCTTCCCATAAGGAGCAATTCTGCAACTAGTTTGTCCTGTATAAGGGTTTTATTTTTTTCTTCTCTAGACACTTTAATGTCATTATTCAAAGCCATTTAGATAGATTACAAGTTAGTCAACTAAATGGTAGGAATACTGAACCATTTAACTGGCTAGACTTTAGCTGGATGAGTTATTATTCGGTGAAAATCTAGCTGGATAAAAAGAGGCGTTCCTGGGAAGTGGTTCAGTTATCTGGCTATCTTAGCTGAATTTCAGTTATATCTGCCTAAGTTACATGGTCATTTTTCAAATCGCGATAATGACTGCATCGCGAGTTGAAAATTCAAATTAGGGAAAGGGGAGGAGTTTGGGCGGGGTTAAGGAACGTTAGTGGCTTGTAGCGCTGCGGGCGATCATGTATCGCACATAATTGCCCGCATCAGCACTGGAAGTAGCTACAGCTATTTCACTGGCACTATGGGGGGTGGGGGGGTGGCAATAGTGTGCAGCGAAAACGCACCGCTGCAATGCGGCTGCCTGCTTACTATCGCCCCTCGCTCCTTTTTCTATCTACGAGCGATCCTCCAGTTAGTTGGATAACTTTAAACCTGCTTCGGAGCACGTCTAAACTTAACTGGTCTTCTGTGGTTGGGTAACTTCCTACTTAACCGAATATATTCAAAAGATATCTGGTAAGTAGTGCTGTAAATGAAACAAAAAAAAAGTATTAAAGGGCCTATGGCCTGATTTTCTGCCTTCCCAATAAACTTCCATAAACGTGCTGTTAAGCCGTGCACCCCCAATCACCTTTTGAATTTAGGAAAAAATGTGCGGGATCTGCTGGTGGTACCCACCCTACCCGCCCCCCCCCCCCACCGGATAGATCATTATTTAATATACCTGCTACTGCTGGGCCCTCCCCGGAGTCTAAATATCTCTGGTGCTGCATCCCCCAGACCCTTCCCCTATCCCCCCCCGAACCATAGAAATCCCTGCAGGGAGCAGGATATGAACTTACCTACTTCCGACGCGCTGCTGTGCAGCTGCTGTCACGAGCTGTGCTGAAAGCATAAAGTGCACACAGTTTACGTTTCCAGCACTGGACTCTCCAGTAGGGATTTCTATGGTTCATGCAGATAGGGGACGAAGCTCAGGACATATTTAGAGTATGGGGAGGGGGCCTGGCGGGCAGCAGTGTATTACAATAGCAAAAGATGCAGGGAATGGGCTGGGGGATACTACCAGCTAAGCCTAGCACATTTTAAAAATAAATTTAAAAGGAAATTGGGGACAGGGGGTGCACAGCCCAACAGGGCGTATTCGAAAATTTGTGGGGAAGGCAGAAAATCAGCTCTTTACTACTTTTTTTTTTTTGTTTTATTTACAGCGCTACCTAAATCAGATATCTTTTAAAGTTATTCGGCCAAACAAGGCTGGATAACAAAAAAGTACAAAGTTAAGCGGCCATATAAGGCCGGATAACTAAAAAACCTAACTGGTTATATTCAAACATAGCCAGCTAAGTTTCTTATTATATTCAGTGGGACATTTATCCCGCTGAATATAGGGGAGAAGTTATCCGGCCAACTTTAGCTGGATAACTTGTCCACTAACCGGCCTTCTGAATATTGGCCTGACTGAGTGTACTATCCTTTTCCAGCACAGGGCCCACAGGTCTAGGTATGTAAATAAAATTCATGTGTGCCATTTTATCCGGCGAATCTATAAGGAAATAATGTTATACTGAACTAGCCTTTGAGCTAAGATCCAAGTGTAAAATCTGGCCACTGAGTTGAGGATGGTTCCTTCTTGCCCTTCAGGTAAGACTGAGAACCTGTAACCATGTTCGGGTGAATGAGGTTTAACATCCTGCCACCCAGCTCTCCTGGAGAAACAACTGTGTTACAGCTATTGCAAAAGTAGAAGGATTCAAGCTCTTGCCAAAACCAAAAAAAGAAGTTAAGTTCAAGCTGCGCTGGGAAGCTCAGGCCAGGTCAACTGTTTTTACAGAGCTCTCTATATTCTAAGCTGCAGACATATCACCTGCCATCACTGGCATGAGGCAGCTGGGAACGCTGTGATTGAAACAAAAGACCGGAGATTCATTGAATATTCATAGGAAGCAAACACAATATACTTTTGGTCTTTGAAGCATACATGACAGACTCTGAAAACTGGCAAGTTCATTTGATACTGGTCCCTACAAAAATGATCTGTGCATATTCTGCATTTTGTACTACTTTTAGTGGTTGCATTTACAATTAGAGGGGAACACAATTACCTACTTCTGGCCAACTTTCCTGGTTTCTGTGAGTGACAGGTAGGTATTTTTGCGCCACAGGTGGTCCTGGAATTTGTTTTGCTAACAGCAAAGTGTACATTTCCAGAAAACGACCATTATTGTTAATCTGCCATATGCAGAGAATAATCTGTGGAAATGCTGGAAAGGTTCTTTCATTTTCTATTAGTCTTCCTTAGGATTAAATCTCTTCTCTGAAACATTATTAATTGGCAAGTGCTTGTGCGAAGGATGTTTGTTGCACAATTAAAACCATAACTGCTTTGGAGTCAGTGCAGAGCTTGTTGTGACTCTTGAACATAAAATCTGGCTCCAGTCTGAAGCTAAATACTTTGTCAGCGCACAAGTGAAAACAGGATATATTTTGATATGCCTTCTGTATATTACATCCTATTATGCCTTGCTCTCCATTGGAATTAACTGGCTGCTCTTCTGTACAGAATATGGACACATGATTAGTTTTAAAATTCATGTGATAAAAGAGAAAGAAAAGGTTTGCATGGTGCACTAATAGACCATAGGCTAGACCAAACGATTCATGCTCTTCACTTAAGAACACCATGTCCATTGTGCTTTTTTGTGTATTAAAAACGTTTCCTGGATATCAAGTATCTTGGATTATATTTTACCTAGCGACTCCCCTGGTTTTTCTTTTTTTTTGTGTGTGTGTTTTAGGTCCCAGTATAGGCCAGAATATCTCTTGTCAATTATGTAAAGTTACTAATCCAGTGAAACAGAAACTTAATCTGTAGATGAAATATCATTGACAGTCTCCTCACTAACAGTTGAATTTTAAAAGGCCGGCAAATGCCAAAATCGGGAAATAGGCGCATATGTCGGGCTGGCATGCGCCGAGCAGATTTTAAAAGCCACCTGTGTACGCACATATTTCCCACTTTGCACACAAATAAAAAAAGTTCCAAAAAAGGGGCGGGGTGTGGCCGTGGACTGGGTGGGGCATGGGTGTTCCTGGATTTCAACTTCAAATTAGCTCGTAAATAGTTACACGCACAGGCGCATGCCGGGGTCCCCTGCTGCATAACTTTTCTTCTGCTACTGAGGACATGTAAGTAATAAAATAAAGCAAAATTGCTTACCTTGTAATAGGTGTTATCCCAGGACAGCAGGATGTAGTCCTCACATATGGGTGACATCGGTAATGGAGCCCTATGTACGGAAAACTTCTTTAAAAGTTTCTATGAAACTTTTGACTGGCACCGGAGTGCCTACTGAGCATGCCCAGCATGCTATGATATTCCCTGCCACAGGGGTCTCTCTTCAGTCTTGTTTTGTAGCAATAAGCGTTAGCCAAAAATAAAATAATAAAACGTATCGGACCCAACTCCGCGGGGTGGCGGGTGGGTTTCGTGAGGACTACATCCTGCTGTCCTGGGATAACACCTATTACAAGGTAAGCAATTTTGCTTTATCCCAGGACAAGCAGGATGCTAGTCCTCACATATGGGTGATTAGCAAGCTAGAGGCTGAGTCATTTTGTGCTGAAGTGACCGTAAGGTATTGTTATTGAAATGAATCAGCCGAAATCACAGCAGGTTGGATGTAGAAGGAGTTGGGGTTATACTGGAAACAAGTTCTTTAAGACGGACTGTCCATATGCTGAATCTTGTCTTCCTTCTTTGTCTAAGCAGTAGTGGGCTGCAAAGGTGTGAAGAGAACTTCATGTTGCTGCTTTACAAATGTCTAGAATAGGTACAGAGCGAAGGTGTGCTACTGAGGTTGACATTGCTCTGACTGAATGTGCTTTTACTCGCCCTTGAAGAGTAAGGCCTGCTTTGTCATAACAGAACTGTATGCAATCTGCTAGCCAGTTTGACAGAGTATGCTTACCCACTGCTTTACCTGGTTTGTTTGGATCATAGGAAACAAACAGCTGACTGGATTTTCTTTGGGCTGTAGTGCGGTTTAAATAGAAGGACAACGCACGCTTACAGTCCAAAGTGTGTAAGGCTCTTTCTCCCTGGTGAGAGTGAGGCCTAGGAAAGAATGTAGGTAAAACTATTGATTGGTTCAAGTGAAATTCCGTGACAACCTTAGGAAGGAATTTTGGATGTGTCCGAAGGACTACCCTGTCATGGAGGAACTTTGTAAAAGGTTCATATGTGACTAGTGCTTGTAGTTCACTGACCCTTCTGGCAGATGTAATGGCTATGAGAAAAACCGTTTTCCATGTAAGGTATTTAAGGTCACAAGTATTTATGGGTTCAAAAGGAGAACGCATAAGTCTAGTGAGTACTACGTTCAGATCCCATTGTATGCTTGGGGAATGAACTGGAGGTTTAATGTGAGTTAGGCCTCTCATGAATTTACGGACGAGAGGCTGTGTGGAGATAGCTGCATCCCCCAGCTTGCTATGGTAAGCTGAGATTGCACTTAAGTGTACCCTTACAGATGATGTCTTAAGACCAGAGTCTGAGAGGTGGTAAAGGTAATCTAGTAGCGAGGTAGTGGGGCAAGTGAAAGGATCTAAATCTTTCTGATTGCACCACAGCGTAAACCGTTTCCATTTGTAGGAATAATTCTTTCTAGTGGAAGGTTTACGTGCAGCTATAAGTACTTGAGATATAGCGGATGGAAGGTTGAGTGGCTGTAAGATCAAGCTTTCAACATCCATGCTGTTAGGGACAGGGATTGAAGGTTGGGATGGCGCAACTGACCCTGTTCCTGAGTTATGAGATTGGGAGCTACTCCCAGGCGAATTGGATCCCTGACTGATAGATCTAGCAGTGTGGGGAACCATACTTGTCGAGGCCAATATGGGGCTATGAGTATCATAGTTCCCTTGTCCTGTTGTAGTTTCACTAAAGTTTTGGTTATGAGTGGTATCGGTGGATACGCGTATAACAGGCCTGAAGTCCAATGGCGAGCAAACGCGTCCTTTGGTAGGCTGTTTTGTTGCCAGAGGAGAGAGCAGTAATTGTTCACTTTGTAGTTGAGTTGAGATGCAAAGAGATCTATCGTCGGTTGACCCCAGCGTTGGAAAATCTTGGATGCTATTGCTGGATCCAATGACCATTCGTGCGGTTGGAACTGACGACTGAGGCGATCCGCTACTGTGTTGTGGATGCCCGCTAGGTAGGTGGCCCGTAGAAAAATTGAGTGTGTGAGGGCCCAGTCCCAAATCTGTGCTGCTTCTTGACAAAGGAGATAAGAACCTGTCCCTCCTTGTTTGTTGATGTACCACATGGCTACTGTGTTGTCCGTTTGGATCAGAACAGTCTTGTGTGATAGGCAGTCCTTGAACGCATGTAGCGCATAGCGTATAGCTCGAAGCTCTAGGAAGATTATTTGAAAAGAGGCTTCGAGCTGAGTCCACTTGCCCTGTGTCTTTAGATGACCAATGTGTGCTCCCCATCCTAAGGTGGATGCATCTGTAGTCAAAGTCACTTGTGGAACTGGATGCTGGAAAGGTAGGCCTTTGAGCAGGTTGCCCATTGATGTCCACCAGAGGAGTGCAGATCTGAGTTCTGGTGTGATATGAATGGGAGTAGACAATGGTTGAGTGGCTTGTATCCACTGTGTTTTGAGTGTCCATAGCAGTAGGCGCATGGTCAATCTGGCCATGGGAGTTACATGAACTGTGGAAGCCATGTGCCCTAGAAGAATGAGGCACTGGTGAGCTGTTACCTGGAATGGTTTGCGAAGATTGTGAGCCAACTGGACAAGTGTTTGCGCACGGTCTCTTGGAAGAAAAGCCGTTGCTAGTGTAGTGTTCAGTAGGGATGTGCAGAGCAAAAGTTTATGTCCATATGTCCATATGTCCAAAGGGGGTCCCATTTGCGGTCAATATGGACATAAACAGAATTCAATGAGTTGGGTATATGTCCATATGTGCAAATAAAACTTTAAACCCCTCACCCTCCTTAATCCCCCCCCCCAGACTTACCACAACTCCCTGGTGGTCCCAGCGGGGTCAGGACGCCATTTCTGACCAACTTTGCAAGGAGCACGTGACGTCGGCGTCACGTCGGAGTGACGCGGCGTCACGTGATTCCCCGCGGGGTCGCTTCTGGGATCCTCGTTCGGCCCAAAAGGAACTTTTGGCCAGCTTGGGGGGGCCTCACCCCCCCCAGCTGGCCAAAAGTTCCTTTTGGGCCGAACGGGCTGTTCCGGCGCGACCCCGCGGGGAATCACGTGACGCCGCGTCACTCGACGTGGCGCCGACATCACGTGATTCCCCGCGGGGTCGCGCCGGAACAGCCCGTTCGGCCCAAAAGGAACTTTTGGCCAGCTTGGGGGGGTCAGGAGGCCCCCCCAAGCTGGCCAAAAGTTCCTTTTGGGCCGAACGAGGATCCCGGAAGCGACCCCGTGGGGAATCACGTGACGTCGGCGCCACGTCGAGTGACGCGGCGTCACGTGATTCCCCGCGGGGTCGCGCCAGAACAGCCCGTTCGGCCCAAAAGGAACTTTTGGCCAGCTTGGGGGGGTCAGGAGGCCCCCCCAAGCTGGCCAAAAGTTCCTTTTGGGCCGAATGAGGATCCCGGAAGCAACCCCGCGGGGAATCACGTGACGCCGCGTCACTCGACGTGGCGCCGACGTCACGTGCTCCTCGCAGAGGATTGCAGAAATGGCGTCCTCACTCCTCGCTAGTTCACCAGGGAGTTGGGGTAAGTCTTTGGGGGGGGATTAAGGAAGGTGAGGGGTTTAACTTTTAATTTTGGATCAACAATCGCGATTTCCAACATATCCAACATAGCTATGTTGGATATGTTGGAAATCCGATCGTTTATGTCTCATCACTTTTTTAAGTAAAAAAAAAAATATGCGTAGCGTTTTTCATATGCGGTCAATACGAATGCACACCCCTAGTGTTCAGTTCTGCACCTATGAACTGTATCAGATGAGTTGGTGGCAGATGGGATTTCTGGTAGTTGATGAGGAATCCCAAGAGGTGAAGCACTTGGATGGTGAGCTTGAGAGAAGTGAGAGCTCCTTCTTTTGATTGACTTTTGATGAGCCAATCGTCCAGATAAGGGAACACGTGCACTCTGTGCTTGTGGAAGTGTGCCACTGCTGCAGCCATGCATTTTGTGAATACTCGTGGTGCTGATGCAAGGCCGAATGGCAGCACTCTGTATTGAAAATGCTGATTTAGTATCCGAAAGCGCAGGTACTGGCGATGAGGAGGATAGATGGGGATGTGAGCGTATGCATCTTGAAGATCCAGAGAGCAGAGCCAATCTCCCCTTTGAAGAAGAGGCAGAGTGGTGCCTAGGGATACCATTCTGAACTTTTCCTTTCTCAGGAATTTGTTGAGATTTCTGAGGTCTAGAATGGGTCGAAGGCCTCCTGTTTTCTTTGGAATGAGGAAATATCTGGAGTAGAATCCTCTGCCCTTTGGAGGCCCAGGGACCGGTTCTATAGCCCTGGCTCTCAGAAGGTTGGATAATTCTGTTTGAAGAATTATGGAATGTTGATTTATTGTGTAAGAGTGACGTGGTGGATTTTCTTTTGGGATAGTTAAGAAATCCAGCCTGTAACCGTGAGTTATGATGGATAACACCCACTGGTCGGTGGTGATGGAGGTCCAGTTGTTGTGGAAGTACTGTATGCGACCTCCTACTGGTGTTTCCTGAAACGGGTTGATGTAGCTGCTGCTCTCTGGGGCTTTTCAGAAACCAGAAGTAGTTGTTGTTTGTGGAGGTGGCTGAGGTCTTGTTGGCCTTTGCCTAGGCTGTTGGCGTTGTGTTGGGCGATTGGCCCTTGGCCTACCAGCTGGGGGATAGTACCGACGTGGACGGTAGTATGGTCGGCGAGAGTCACGTCTGGGAAATTTCCTGGAGGAACTTTGAGGTTCTGGAGGCTGAGAGGATAATTGTTTTAAGGTTTCGGTGTGGTCCTTTAAGGTTGCCACAGCTTCCTTAATCTTTTCCCCAAAAAGGTTATCCCTGGTACATGGAAGATCAGATAAATGCTCCTGAACCTCTGGGCGAAGATCCAAGGCCTTTAGCCAAGCCCATCTTCTCGCAGCTATGCCTGATGCTGACAATCTTGCTGCTGTCTCAAAGCAATCATAAGTTGCCCGAACTTCATGCTTGCCCGAGTCAAGGCCCTTGTGTATGATGTTTAGGAATGGCTCCTGCAACTGTTCTGGAAGAGAAAGCGTGAGTTCCTGAACTTGTTTCCACAAGTTTCTTTGGTATTGATTTATATAAAGCTGGTAAGCAGAAATTTTTGACACCAGCATGGAACCCTGGAAAATCTTTCTTCCTAAATTATCCAGGAATCTACTTTCCTTTCCAGGTGGTAAGGAAGCATGTGATTTCTGCCTTTTTGCCTTCTTTTGGGCAGATTCAACCACCACTGATTGGTGAGGCAGTTGAGACCTCTGGAATCCTGGAGTAGGTTGTACCAGGTACGTGGCTTCAGCCCTCTTGTTCACCGCCGGTACAGAACTTGGGTGCTCCCAAATTCTGTGCTGTAGTTCTTGAAAAACCTCATGGACCGGGATTGCCAACATTTCTTTGGGAGGGTCCACAAATTGAAGGACTTCCAAAGTTTTCTGCCTCACATCTACTTCTGTCTGGATAGGAAAGGGGATGGTGTCTGCCATTTCCTTTACGAAATTAGTAAATGAAAGGTCTTCTGGTGGAGACTTTCTATGATCATCCGGCGGAGAGGGCTCTGAGAATAGTTCTTCATCTGAAGAATAGTCAGAGGAAGAGTCACCAGGATCATGATGTGGTGGCACAGGCGAGCGAGGCCTAACAGGCCTTGGTACTCCTGATGGGCCTGGGACAGGGTCTAGTGGCAACTGCCTTGGTAGACCAGATGGTCCTGGAACTGGATCCTTTGGTAGTTGTTTGGTCAGAATGTCCAGAAGTGAGTCCAGTTTGTTAAATACTGGATGCAGGATGTTGACATCCCCCGGTGGAACCGGTGCTGGCATCGCCGGCACCGAGGAAGGAACCGGTAGAGGCGTATGCGGCATCGGTGACAGTACCGGGGTGGGAATCATCTCCGGATCCGCTGCCATCGTCGGTGACCTCGGAATCGACGGAATGGGCATCGATGGTAATGGCACCTGCATCGATGGTGGAATCGCCTCTCGTAGAGCTTGTTGCACTGCTTGACGTATCAGTGAGTCAAGTTCCACTCTAGCAGCTGGTGAAAACAGAGCAGCTGTAGAGGGAGGTGGTGGAGGCGATACCGATACCTCCTCAGAGCCCTGAGGAGGTTCGGGACCCGGCACCGATATCGGTGGGGAACGCCCTGTAGTAGGCCTTGGAGCCTCTACCTCCGTCCGGGTTTTCTTTGCCGGAGAGGCCGTACCTGCGGAAGTCTCTTCGGCCATTGTCTCCTGCCGCCGTCGATGGCGATGCTTCTCCTTTTGTTTTTCGCTTCCAGCAGTCGATGCCCTCGATGATATCGACTGAGATGAAGTCGAGGCGTCTCCCGCTTCTGGGTGTTTTTTCTTCAACAGAAGCTGGCGAACAGAAGTCGATGGAGAAGACTGCGTTGACGTCGATGCCCGTGGAAGTAGTGTTATGGAGAAAAGTTGTTCCATTTTCTCAGCCCTTAAACGACGACCTTTACTGGTCATTTCAGCACAAGATTTACACATTTGAATGTTGTGGTCCTTGCCTAAGCAAAGAACACATTCAAAATGTGGGTCGGTAATCGACATAGTTCTTGTGCAGTTAGGGCACTTTTTGAAGCCGGAGGCCATGGCGCCGGACGGCCGTCGACGGCAAAAACCCCCGAGTTATCGCTCCCAGCCGGGAATCGATAACAGAAAAAAGTTACCGACGGTAACAAAAATCGAAAAACCCCTGCGGCTAATCAAATTTTTTCAAAATTCGTACAAGGTGAAAATCACCTCAAGACTCCTAATAGCCCGCGATGCTAACGGCTTCGCGGAAAAAAGAAGACTGAAGAGAGACCCCTGTGGCAGGGAATATCATAGCATGCTGGGCATGCTCAGTAGGCACTCCGGTGCCAGTCAAAAGTTTCATAGAAACTTTTAAAGAAGTTTTCCGTACATAGGGCTCCATTACCGATGTCACCCATATGTGAGGACTAGCATCCTGCTTGTCCTGGGATAAAGATAAATAGATTGGCAGGGTTTGAACAGTTGGAGCTAATAGGGAAGAAGGCAAGATATTAAACTAGGGGGGTTTGGAAGTCCTATCCCTTACCTGGGTGAACTGGGAACGAACTGGTAATGGCATAGGCGCACATATCTAATAAAATCCCTCCACTTACGCAGTAGAAGTGGCATAAGCGCTCACAGGCATCCGTCCACTTAAAATTGTGCAAACGTGCACGTATTTAGGCTTTTATAACATGCGCGCATATACGTGCTTATGGTATATAATGGCCACGTCCCTGGGTGAAGGCCGACGAACGTGTGCACATGTGCATCTGCACGCCTGTTCAATAGTTACCGTCCCTGGGAGATGATGTCATAAGGTGCGCTGGGCTGTATTCACATGTTAATGAGTGGTTGTGCGATACATTTTTTGTGTGCAAACTCTACTCTTCACCTAACAAGTTTTGCGCACAAACACTCGCTAATATGCGTGGACACATTAGTGCTCCTCAGTGCAAATCCCATGTTAATGAATATATTAGCTGTTACTTTCCAACACAGAGAGGTGTGTAGGCTCACCTTTTGTTTTCTTAGACGGTAACCTTTAAATAGGCACGTGGGTGCACATGTGCGCACGTAAGTAGACCCATGTCCAGAGACACGTCCATTTTATAACATACACGCCTATTTGCACGCATGTTATAAAATAGCTTGGATGCGGTATTTTAAATGCGCAATTTTAAATGGACATGCGCATGTGTGTGCCAATGCTGCTTCTACCACAAAAGTGGGGGAATTTTACAAGGGACGTGCACTGCCATTTGCATTTTCCCAGTTCGCCCAGTTTAGGGACAGGACTTAAGCCCCCACTAATTTAATAGCCATCCTTTTCTCTGTTAGTCCCAACCCTTAAAACCTTGCTGCCTTGCCTATACTTTTTTGTTTTACCACTTACACGCCATCCATAGCAAAAGTAAATGTACATGGCAGGGGACCCTGCTGCGCACAAGGACATGTAAGTATTTCCGCACACGTCTCTTGGCCAGGCCCCAACATGCCCACACCTCGCCCCTTTTTGGAAACTTTTCACTTGTGCGTGCAGCACGAGATACGCCTGTCCTCAGGCAGCTTTTATAATCCGCTCAGCGCCTGCCGGCCCAATGTGAGTAACTCCAGGTTTTAGGCGTATGTAGGGCTTTTAAAATTCAACCTTTAAGTTTTGGAAATGTAACTCCTGGACAGAAATGAAGTACATTTTTTTGGGCCTAGTGTTAGTCTATGGAACTGATGCTGGATTTGGGGTGGGGGGATTTCTGTGCAGAAAATATGATTGTGTACATAAGCCATGTTTTCTGCACAAATCATGTTTTCTGCGAACAGAACATTTTTTGTGCTGCAAATGGTTTGTTTACAAAGCATATTGTCATGTTTTCTGCATACAAAACATGTATTATGCTCATAAATCTTCCTCCACACATCTTCCCTCACTTAGCTGGTAATAGCTTCCTACCTTATATACCCCTTTTTAGGATGAGGGAAATCCTCCTGTCCAAAATAGGATTTGCCCTTTTATGGCTGGGAGATCCTCACTCATCACTGCTCTCTTTAGGGGAAAGCTGCTGCTGGCTAAGTTTTGGCAGGTATAGGCGAGAGGGAGGGAATGCAGACCCATGGGGGGGCATTCTAAAATATTTTTACATGGGGAAGGAAGGGAGGAAGACTGCCATCCTGCGAGGGGGAGGGAGCATTTTTATTTTTACATGGGGAAGGAAGGGAGGAAGACTGCCATCCTGCGAGGGGGAGGGAGCATTTTTTAACATTTTAAAAGGTGGAGAAAGGGAGGGAAAAGGAAAGTTGATTGCATGATACGTGCTCACAAAACTTGTTTTATATGCATAAAACATGATTTGTGTGCATAAAAACGATGTTATATGCGCCTATTTTATGTTTTCTTACTTTTTTGTAACTCCGGATGCATTAGCTTACTGCATAGGGAGTTAATTTTTTTTTTATGTGTGTTTTAAGAAACTGGGAGCTAAATTTATTTCAACACATAGTTTTAATGTACAGCTAGGGACCTTCATTTTCAGTTTCCTAGGAGTTTATCAGAGTTTATAACAACAAGAACAAAAATGATATTTACTTAAAAAATGATGAGTCATTTCTTTCTACTGATTTCTTCCATTTTTGTTACTTTATAATAAACACTGATAAATTCTTGTGTAAAATAAATACTGAAAACAAGAGTTCCTTCGTACAGCTTATTATGTCGGCCTTTGGGGGCTTGATTTACAGTCAATCTTTTTGGCAACCACAGGGCAAATGTCTTTAGTTATTAAATTTTGGGTATATAACAATTGTCAACAGCAAATCGGGACATGTGGAAGATACTCGGGGAGGTCAAAAGATATTTACATGGCTTAAGAAAAGCTATTCAGAGTACACAGAAGGAAGAGATGCCATAGACGCTCCATTAACCTTCTCCACTCCACCCACTGACACACAAGGGGACTATTCACCCTCACACCTACGCATTTTTTATTGCCATCTTGAACCCAAAAACCCAAATGTATTCATTACTGCCTCAGAGGGAATAACTTCCTTAAGTCCCTTGATATAGTTGTGTAGCTTATATTCTAGTCTACAGGAGTAAATCTGTCACTTTTCTTCACGTGCTTAATGACAAAGCTGACAGAATTGCAGGATTTTTTTTTACCGTTTCATTTATTTATCTAGAGCTTTTATTTGTTGCCCTTCCCAGCGTGCCTTACAATAAGAAATACCAAATAAGAGGTAAAAAAGTACATAATGGAAAAGAATAGTGAACCAAGAAGAAAGTAATTGAGAGAATTATATGTTAGGATAGGCTTGTTTAAAGAGATGAGTTTTCAGTTTTGACTGGAAGATTTCCAAAGTGCAAACCTTTTGGACATCTGGAGGGAGTTTATTCCAAAGAAATAGTTCTAGCAAACAGAAAGTCCAAAAATGAGATATTAGCCTCTAAATGCCATAGGAGGGAAAGGTGATAAGACCATATGCGCTTTAAAACATCTGGCTGTGAAGATATGACTCAGAGGCCTCTCCAAGATGGTGATACTTGGCTCTGTGCTCCGTGTACTCCATGTGTTCTCTGAGTCTCCTGCCTTCCTGATGGTGAAGAGGAAAGGAAAGATAGGGGTTTTCTCTGCGGATCCTGCAGCTTACCAACCTCAGGACCCATGAATCTGCATGTGGTAAAGACTCCCTTACCTGCAACCTCTGGGGCATCATCCTTGGAGGGCCAGCTATGTGAACAATCTTCTTCTGTCCCCCTGGACGTAGAGACATTGCTAACTCCAGAGGAATGGCTCTCTCCTGTGAATTTTAGCCTTGGGGAGTTCCTGAAGAGCGAGTGGGAGACACCTAGCAATGACATCAGATGCTGATCAGATGCAAGGTCTGAGGAAGCTGCTGGGGTCACTGGAGATGGCTGAGACATGTGACAAACTGAAGGCGTTAAAGGATGGCAAGAAAATGAAAATTTGGGCTTTTGGAATCTGCCTGAAAGTTTTAACAAGATAGCCCCTTGATTAATCTTTCCTTCTCATTTGGTGTGGTAAAACTTTCTATTACCATGTTGGAGCATCTGGGATGCTATTGCCAAAATTGTATGTCAGCCCAGTTTCAGTTTTTGTCTCAGCAGCAACAAGACATTCCAGGTAACGTTAAGGAGCTCCAAATGGACATTAGGGATCATAAGAAATACTTGGAATCTTTAGAATCTTCTATGGGGATAATTCAACAACATGTTCAAACCTTATCGAAAGATAATACTTGTTACACCCGTCGGTCACAGATGGCTGCGACCGCTGTTGCTCACCTCTCTCTTCTCAGCTTTGACTCCATTGGGAAGACTCGCTGCCTCCGCCAGCTATTGCTGGCCTGCCTACCGCTCCCAGGCCTCCCTGGACAGCACGGACGCCGCTGACCGCCGTCTTGCCTTCGGAATCCCTTAGGCGCGCTTGCACAGGCCAGTCTTAAGTACGTCATGGCGGGAACCTCGGGGGCGTCCCCTCCGGATGACATCATTCCTCCAGGACGTTTAAGCCGGCTGGCACTGCCTACCTATGACTTGGCAACGAGTTCCCTCATTGCTGAATCTGCCTTGCTCACAGAGGACCCTTTGGTCCAGCTCCTGCTTCCTTGTCATGAGACGTCCCGGGTACCCGCTCCTTGGGGGCCCTTCCTTCGTCTCTGGCTATCCACTCCTAGGAGGGCCTAACGCTCAGGACTACTGCCTGCCCTTCCCTGGAACCATCGCTACTACTGCTGTGAGTACCCCACTCTGTGGACCATGACCTTCTCTACTGAGGACCTCTTTGGTGTACCCTGCTTTGCGGACCATTACCATCTCTACTAAGGACTTCATCGGTGTACCCCGCTTTGCGGACCATTACCATTTCTACTGTAGACCTCATCAGTGTACCCTGCTCTGCAAACCATTACCAACCATACTGAGGTATCCTCTTTGGGTATCCCCCATTCCACAGATCCCGTGACACCATTGTCTGTGTGTTTTAATCTAGCACTTCCCGCTCCGCGGGTAGCGCTGCTCTATCTCTTAATAAAGACTCTAGACGTGAACTGTGTCTGATGTCAGCTGAGACTTCGCTTCCCGATGGTGAGGATCATGGGGCTCCTCCCTGTGGGCGGTCACATCTCTCACCTCGGCCCAGGGCCCACATACCCAGTAATCCTAACAATACTGTTATTCAGGGGCAGTTCTACAATGAGGCAGGGTGAGGCAGCCGCTTCAGGCGGCAGAATTTTGAGGTGGCAAAAATTGTCCTCCCCCAAATTGCCCCTGCGGCGTCTGCCTCAGTGCCTCATATAAACTTGTTACCAGAGCACAATCCACAAACTTAAAAATAGAGAGGTTACTGTGTAGCTTCCCATGTCACCGCAACCATGCACAGGCTCACCAATTTGTTGTGCTGTATGCTCGGTGAAGCACTACAGCAGAAGGGCTGAAGGCAGTGAAAGTGCGACGGGTCTGGTCCCTTTGCTGGTTTTGCCTTGCTCAAGTCGCAGCGTTGCTTGCCTCCTGAGTGTTATCCCCGTGGGATAAAGTAAATTTAAAAAAAAAATGAAAAAAAGCTCAGCAACCCATTGTTGTTTAAAAAAAAGTTGGTGGGCGGCTCAGCTACAGTTCCTGCTATTGCTCATTGGCTCAGTGGGGGCTTGAGGGAAAGGAAGAGGAGAAGTATACAGATTGCTGATGCCTGGAATCAGGGAGGATGGTGGGGCTGTGGAGATGTGACCTGATGGGATAGCAGCAAGCTGAGGCAGGCAGCACACAGGGACCGGGCCTGGGACAGGGCAGGGTGGCCAGATGGGAGCACAGCAGAAGACCTTGTGAAAGCAAGGCAGTGCTGCAGAGAGCTGGTGACTGAATGGCATGTCAATACCGAAGCACCAGACTAAATAAATGTGAAAAGGAAAACTCACTAGAATATAAATAAGGCCGCAGCTTTATTGTGTTACAAATATTCAATAAAGACCAAAGTACCTGAGTCATAACAAGCAAGTCTACTATGAGACCCACTGGGATGCAGTGCATCCCCTCCGGATCCCAGGGCCAACCTTCAATGAAATGTCCTCCACGGGCATTTCCAGTCAACTGTTGTGCACAACCAAGGTGACTGCCCAGCTGAATGGAGCATCCGGTCTGCTGCTGCACTGGGGCCATCCTGGCCCTGGCGACAGACAGCCCTCGCTTCGCAGTTAGCCAAATAGATAACTGCCTAAGATGCACTGGCTCCAATCAGTAAGCCCTCCTTCTGGCTCGAGTATCCCCGCCATAGGGCCTGGGTAGCCCTAGGCTTGCCCAGGATCCTCCCCATAAACACCACTGTGACCCAACTGGTCAGCTCCTAGAAAGACTCTGTGGACGGCTTGTCTCCAAGTGCTTATGAAGAGGTCCTGTGCATTGTCTGAAAGGTGCACACTATCCTTTCTGAACAGGTCCTCACATTCAACACAAAGCCAGTCATGTCTGATGTGCAGACCACCATGCTGCTCAACAAAGTTCATAATTTTCTTGTTGAGCTTTGGCATTCAGTGCCCCCCAAAGCCGCGAATCCTGGAAATGGTGATGTAGGACTGGTGAGCGCAGTGAATGAGCTCTGACAGCTTCTGGAACTTATCGGCGGGTAGCCTAAATACTAGGGATGTGCAGCAGGGATGGATTCGTCCCATCTGGTATTCATATTCATGGGGAGCCAAATCCGTTGCATCCATTCTCGGGGGACCCCGATCCGTTCATTAGTTACATATGTATTTGTTTCCCCCCAAAAAACCCCATCCCAACCCTTTCAATTTAATTAACTACAACCCCCCACCCTCCTGACCCCCCCAAGACTTACCAAAAGTCCCTGGTGGTCCAGCGGGGGTCTTGGCGCGATCTCCTGCACTCAGGCTGTTGGCTGCCGGTATTCAAAATGGCGCAGATAGCCTTTGCCCTTACTATGTCACAGGGGCTACCGGTGCCATTGGTCGGCCCCTGTCAATGGTAGGAGCAATGGACGGCCGGCGCCATCTTGTGCTCCTACCATGTGACAGGGGCCGACCAATTTGTATTTTTTATAACATACACATGTAGATGCGCAAATGTTATAAAACAGCCCAGTCACGCGCATATGGGCGCCCATTTTTTAGTGGACGCACGCCTACGTGCACAAAAGCCGCTTCTAATGCATAAGTGGGGAAATTTTGAAAGGGACGCACGTTGATGCCATTGCCTGTTTTACCAGATCCTCCTCAGTTCACCCAGTTTTTCAGCTAGGTCCTCCAAACCTCCCTGGTTTGATAGCCTATATAACTCTCAGTTGCCCCAGACCCTTTACACCCCTCTGAAATTGCTAGTTAATTTTTTTACTTACATGCCATCCATAGCAGAATTAAAGTTACACGGCAGGAGACCTCGGTGAGCGGATCGTGTAAGGATTTACATGCACATTTCTGGTTAAAGTCTCGAACTGCTCATGCCCCATTCAGACCACAGTCAAGTCCCACCCCTTTGAGAGAAGTTCAAAATTATGCACGCTGTGAGAGATACACGCATATCTGGATGGCTTTTAAAATTCGCTTGGCGCGCACCAGCCCAACATATTTGCAAATCCCCTAATTTCGGCACATGTCAGGGCTTTTAAAATTCACCTTTACATTTATTTATTTATTTATTTATTAACTTTTATTTACCGACATTCGAGAAGCACATCATGCCGGTTTACAAAGAACTCAGGCGGGAAATACAATGAAACAATATAACAATAACACATTAATAACAGAACCAAAAATCTGAATACAAAGAGAACCAAAGGATCAATGATAACGGGGGGAGGAAGGGGGAGGGGAGCGATGGAGGAGGATAGGCAGGGGGCAGGGTATGGGGAGGGAGGGAGGGTATTCACTAGGATATAGTTTATTTAAGGGGAAACTGGAGTACATTTGTACTTGAGACAAAGAAAGGTAAAATGACTTGCACAAGGAGTGACAATGGGATTTTAATCCTGGTTTCCCTGGTTTGTAGTCCACTGCTCTAACCATTTAAAGAGAAGGATCCAAACCAAAATCACAAAAATCAAAATCAGCATACAGCAGATCACCAAAAATAAAACAGATGGTTTCTTTGTCCATTTTAGATCTTCTCACCTCTTTACTAGCTCTTGCACCTTCATCCATAGAAAACAGATCCTCACCAGTGAGGATGGGATAACTAGAGTGAAGCTCCAGCATAAACTGGTCAGGTGGAAAAAATAGATCTCCAAGCAAAAATATAGAAAAATACAAAATCCCAAGCTTAGGTCAAAACTCTTAAACCGTAATACATACACTCAAAAATCTCTAAGTCTCTTGAGTTCTTTCTCATAAGCCTTAATCTTTTTCTTCACCCTTGTTGTTCCTGTTCAGCAGGGCAAAAAGATCTTTGATCCAATCCTTTCGGATACCAGGGACATGCCCTTCCCTCTGGCACTGCCCAATCTTGGAAAAAATATTTTCAAAATCTCTTTCCTCAAAATATATTTATTTATTTAAAAATCATTTATGAATCGATTTACTGATAAAATCTCCCAAAACAATGTACAACATAATATAAGCAATCACAGCATAATAACGGTTAAAACATTAAAATACTAATATAAAATGACCTCTTAACAGAATCTCAAACTACATACAGGATTCCTCCCTAGTAAGTGCTAAAGGCTGCTGCCATTAACCATGTTTTCAATTTCTTAACAGGTCCTGCTTGAATTGCCTTGAGATCCTAGAGGAATCTCTAAACCCTCTTGCTGTTTCGAGATCCTGAAGGACTCACCAGTTGCCTTCTCCAATCCACTGACTCACTGAGCATGCTCCAGGGGACTTTATATGCCACTGAAGTTTTTCTCCCCAAAAGGTGGGGTTATTACCAGGGGAGGAATTAAAATGGTAAAAAACCCTCCTACTTCCCATTGCAGGAAAATTACATGGGGAAAATTATTAGTGACTGGCAAAGCTCCATCAAATATGAAAATGCACTCTTGTACTCATATCCAGTTGCGATATTAAGCAGGAGGAACCAGAAAGCTGCAACATGAAAAAAAAAATCTTGACAGCAGTCAGGTTAGGGAAAGGGAAGCTCAATTTATGAGTGTCCATTTTCCTAACCCATGGCTGTGCACGGGTTAGGAAAACGGACACTCAGAAAATTGAGTTTCCATTTTCCTTACCTGCTCACAGTGACTTCTCCTGGGTGCTCGATGCCAAGGATGCACTAGGGACATGCAATTTATCCACTGCATGTCACTTTTAGCATGCCAGCTCATTTGAGTACTACATTGAGTGCAGGATATTCATCGGCCCCAGAATAATCCAGGTGTGGTTGGAAAGAAATGCTTGATGAATTAGGGTTTTTCAACTTGGAGAAGAGAAGAGCTGAGAAGCCATGATAGAAGTTTATATAATCATTACCTTGTGGATTAACTAAAAAGGGAATAGTTATTTATCTTTTCAAATAATCATAGGAATAGGGGACTTTCTATGAAACTAACTGGTAGCAAATTTAAAACAAATTCACGAAAATATTTTTCAGTCAATGCACAATTAAGCTGTGGAATTTAATGCTGCAGGATGGGGCTTAGGTCAGTATGGCTGGATTTTAAAAAAAGGTTTGGACAGGTTTCTGGAGCACAGGTCCATTAACAGCTATTAGCCAGGCTGGCTTGGGTAACACTGCTTCTCACTGCTGAGAGCTGGAAGTAAATGTAACAAGGAATGGATCTATCCATTAGGAACTATTGGGTACTTCTTCCAAGCAACCCGATCGGTGAATTTTGGAGTCAGGATGCTGGGCTTGATAGACTACTGCTTTGACCTAGTCTGACATTTCTTATGTTCTGATATTTATTGCAATGGCAACCTTTAGCATTCTATACTATATGTGCCAGAAAGCACTGAAAAATTCCATGAATAGGCTGTGATCTATATTAGCTTTTAAAATCTAACTTTTCCAGAATGGAAAGAATCTGAACTATGAGCATGATTTTGGCATTATTTTTATTTAAAACAGTATTAGGAACATGCAGCTACAACAACGTTTTAATCTTTACCCCTTACACCTATGAGCCTCACCGATACTTATTTATGTGATACGATTGCTTGAGTCATTACATATAGCTGGGATGAAAAAATTGTCAATGGATAAAAATATCCTAGCTAAAAATAGCATTAATTTTACATAATATTACTGTCAGCTTAATGCTGTCAGGAGACCACTATTTAAAACCCATTGTGAAGAAATCCAACAAATTGGCCAGTGAGTTTTACAGCCTACGGTTAGGTTCTTTAGTTTGAACAATAAACTGGGCACGATTACGGAAATCTCATCAAACAAATATTCAAGGGAGGATTCTTCTGGTTATATCAGTAGGAAGAGTTTTAAACTTGAACTAGTTTGGGTTCCATATCCATACTTGCTGTATCAGTGTTAGCATGGCTACAACAATAATCACTAGAGATGTGAATCGGAACCGGAATCTGATCGGTTCCGGTTCCGATCCAAATCTTAAAATTTTTATCGCCCAGCCCGATTTGAGTTCTGATTATCGGCTGCGCCTGATCCGATAATCAAAAAACCCTCCCCCACCCTCCCGAACCCCCAAAAAAGGTTTTAAAATTACCTGGTGGTCCAGCGGGAGCGCGGGGAGCGATCTCCTGCTCTCAGGCCATCGGCTGCGTTAATAAAAATGGCGCCGATGGCCCTTTGCCCTTACCATGTGACAGGGCAAAGGTAGCGCCGGCGCCATTTTGAATATTGGCAATACGGCCTGAGTGCAGAAGATCGCTCCTGGACCCCCGCTGGACCCCCAGGGACTTTTGGCCAGCTTGGGGGGGCCTCCTGACCCCCACAAGACTTGCCAAAAGTCCAGCGGGGGTCCTGGAGCGACCTCCTGCACTTGGGCTGTATTGCCAGTATTCAAAATGGCGCCGGCGCTACCTTTGCCCTCACTATGTCACAGGGGCCAAAAGTCCCTGGGGGTCTAGCGGGGGTCCGGGAGCGATCTCCCGCACTCAGGCCGTATTGCCCGAGGCAGGCGTAACCTGCGCGTGCCGACCAGCTGCCGGTGTGCCATGCCCCGGCACAGGCCGCTGTGCCGGAGCATTCAGCCCCACCCCCGGACTGCCGCCACACTCACGGCCCCACTCCACGACTGCCCCTTTTTCGAAGCCCTGGGACATACGCGCGTCCTGGGGTTTGCTCGTGCCGCCAAACCTATGCAAAATAGGCTCGGCGCACGCAGGGGTAGGTTTTCGGGAGTTACCTGCATATCTTAAGCGCGTAACCCTTTGAAAATCTACCCCTAAGGCTTTTCTCCCATTCTGTGTTTATGAGAAAATACCTTGATGAATCAGGCCTTTAGTTGGAAATGAAAAACCTAAGGTGCCTATTTACTAAAGTATATTAAAATATGCTTTAATATGTGCTTTTAATATGCTTTAATTCTGTCCCTGCAGAATTTACAAAAGGGTGTTAAGTCCTTAGAAGTCGATTTTAAAAGTGTTGCTCATGCAAAAATGCCCACATATGCATGTATGTGGGCCGCACGCGAGCAACATGGATTTTTAAAAGCCATAAATTATGCATATATGATGTGCGCGTGTGGCAAAAAGAGGGCGTAAAACAGACAGGGTGTGAGTGGGGAATAGGTATTCTGGGGCAGGGCCAACATTTATGCATCTAACTCCATATCTTAAAACTGAAAACCGCAGTGAGCATACGCTAGATATCCATGTAACTTTACTGTTGCTCCTGATGAGGAGAATGTCTGTAGATCTTGAGTTTTAGGGCTTATAGGACAGGGTGAGGAATCTGGCTCAACTGGGTAGCATATAGGATGAAGAACCAGAAGGGCCTGAAAGACCTCGATATTAACTGGATAAACTGGTGGACTAATTGTAAAACTGGGAATGTGCCGTGCGCGAGCATGTTTTAAAAATCCACTTACATAACATGCGTAAAAGCGACAAAGTCCCATGGAAGACATGTGCCAGTTTTGCTCGAGGAACCTTTTAAAATTAGGAGCAGACTTGCATGTGGTTGGTGTATTTTAAAACATAGCATGCTAGTGTGCACATGATTTAAAATTCCAGCATATCTCCGCTCGCGCACTGATATGTGTGTATATGGTCACATGTACGCTCGTTTTAAAATAACCAACTTAGTGAATTTTGTGTTCATAGCAACACACATACACTACCAGCGGCATCTAGCTGCTCTCAAGTCACAGCTCGCATCAACTAAGAAAGTGGCCCCGGTTGCAACAGTGCTCCGCTATTCGATCCTGCTACCTCAGGCTCCTGAGAGAGGCAAAAACCCGCTCGAGACATCAGGAAGCAACAAGAGGCAATTTGCAAATTTATTGCCATGGTCTCAAGGCCTGCTTAAGGATAGCTTCAATTCTCCTATCCTGAGCATCTTTTAGAGCTGCTCCTCCTTCTATCGGAAGGGTGGTCTGCTTAGACACAAAACATACCAGCCTTTCACCACCGGTTTCAAGGGGTACAGCCCACCAAACATGTCCTCTTTAAGGTTTGCTTCTGGAGCATCCAATGCAAGGGCAATCAGCTCATGAATTGCATCCAGGAAGGGAAAGAAACAAGATACTTGCATAGGGTTACCAAAATGGGATCTGTCTTTTGCACACTCGTAGACTCATCCCCCGTCACACCAAGTGGCTTCAGAGTCTGAGATAACAGATTTGGGGGCCGATGCAATAAAGGCGCATAGAAAGCGGGCGCTGAATAGTCAGCGCCCGCTCTCTTAACGTGCGCACATGTAGGCACGCACATG
This sequence comes from Rhinatrema bivittatum, assembly GCF_901001135.1. Classification (NCBI taxonomy): domain Eukaryota; kingdom Metazoa; phylum Chordata; class Amphibia; order Gymnophiona; family Rhinatrematidae; genus Rhinatrema; species Rhinatrema bivittatum. The sequence continues at coordinate 89,271,601 of NC_042619.1, forward strand.
CGCGTCTACATCATCACACTGCGCATGGCAATCATGTGCACAAACAAGTGCGCGAAAACGCTCAAACAATCAAGTATGGGAGTGGGGCCTAGCCAGAGGCTGCTCGACTCATTGTGCCTGTGCTGCCACTGCACCTAACTAAACTCCCCAGAGAAGTGAGAGGGAGGAAGGAAAAGATGCCAACCATTCACGCCAAGGGAGTTTGACCGGGTAAGAAAGGAATAGGGGGAATAAAACTTCCCTACTCTCTGCCTTCTGCTCCTCTTCATTTATTTTTACTTTTTTTTTTTTTTAATTTTTACCTGAGCTCAGTTAGCCCTGGCTGAGAGTACAACAGGGTCTCTGGCTATGGGGAGGGAGAGCGAAAGCCTTTGCCACTGAGCCTCCCTCGTCTATCAACCGCTTCTTTCTCTTTTTAACTTTTAGAGTTAGCTGGAAAAAACCCCTGATATTTGAATATTTCCTGTCTCTCACCTTTAAATTTCGTCTGGGGCAGTCATTCGCTGACAAGAAAGAGACAAATCCCCGTTCAGCACCCAGTGAGAGGGAAGGAGCCAATCCCCATTCAGTACTGAGTTCTAAAGGGCAAGTGATCTTGACATCCTGGAGTGAAGTAAATAAATTAATACTTTGTGCCGATACCTGTCAGCTGTACCCTATAATAAGTATTCAGTAAGGATGGGCATTCAGGAGAAATGACATAGGAAATTAGATTAAATTGCCTTTATCGTTTCATTTCATTATCAAAGCGAAACACTTGACAATCTGATGAAATTTCCATCGAGTCTAGGCTCAGGCCCGAAATGGGGGCCTTGCCTAGGGAATAGGATGAGACCCAAAACAAGGGCTTTGGCCTAGGCCTGAGCACAACACCAGGGCCTTGCCTAGGCATAGGCCATGGCCTGGTGCAGGAACCATGGCCAAGGCCCGAGCATGATGCTAGGGTCTTGGTTGAGGCCTAAGGCTAATGCCAGGCCTTGACTAAGACCCCAAAAAATGTAAAAAACTTACCTGCTCCAGGGATAAAGAGACCTGGTCCAGGCCCAGGTCTGACATCTGGGACTCGGCTTAGGCCGGGGCCCTGTCCGGAGACTGGGTCCTGATGCCAAGGCCTGGGCCTGAGTCTAGGTCCCATGCCTTGCCCTCAGCCTAGGCCTGTGCCCAACACTGCAATCCAGTCTGAAAACCGGGTCCCAATGCCGAAGCCTGGGCCTAGACCGAGGCCCGATGCCAGGGCTTGGTCCTGAGGTTGGGTCCCAATGCTTGGCCTCAGCCTAGGCAAGGGGCCCTGTCCGGACACCGGCTTCTGATGCCGAAGTTGGGCCAGGGCTCAGGTCTGATGCCTGTGCCCAGTTCGGAGGCTAGGTACTGATGCCTGGGCCTCGGCCTAGGCTGGGGACTGAGCCCAGGTCCAATGCCACAATCCAGTCTGAAGACAAGGTCCTGACGCCGGGGCCTCGACCTGGACCAAAGTATGACACTAGTGCCCAACATTGGTGCCTCGGCCTAGTCCACGGACCGGTCTCAGACCTGATGCCTCGACTTGGCCCAGAGGCCAGGCCTGATACCGGGGCCTCAGCATGAACCCTGGCCCATGGCTGGGGCTCAGCCTGGAGGCTGGGTCCTGACCCTTGGCCTCGGCCTGTGCCCTGAGGCTGAGCCTGATACTGAGCTGAAGCCCCGAGGATGGGATCCAGCCTCTGGGCCAAGGCCCTTGCATTGGGACCTGATCTCTTGTCCTGGGTCCAGGCTTAGACACTAGTGTCAGGTCCAAGCCTTGAAGCCTGGGCCTTGTGTAGAGTGTAGGCTGAGGTATCGGCGACCTACCTCAGCCTAGGCCTAGGCGTTGGGACCATCCTGATGGTTATGCCCAGGTTGAAGCCTTAGTCTTGCATAGGCCTAGGCCGCGATAGGTCACCATGATCTCGAGCTATGCCCAGTCCTCCGCATTGGAGCTCCTCTGGACCAGGTAAGTGGGGGCTGGGAAGGATCCTGGCCCCAGCATTTTTTTGGGTGGGAGGGATAGGTGGTGGGCTTGGTGGGCCTTGAGAGGCCCCATTTATTTCTTTCTTTAATGTTTATTTTGTTTTTTTAACAAAATAAATGAAATAAACATTAGAAAAAAATAAATTCTTGAAAACCCAAACCCCCAAAAACAAAATGAAACAAAACTTTTTCTTCTTCCCAACCCTAGTATTCAGCAGTGTAGAAGGAGATAAGAGCCTCTTCTTCTCACATTCTTCTTTGGGGGGGGGGGCAATTTTGGGGGTTCAAGGGTGGTGGTTTTGCCCACAACATTTTTAAGGTAGCGATGGGGGTGGGGGGGGGAATCTGCATCGCTTGGCCCTACAGTTTTTTAAGACATTGGGGGACAAGAGAGGAGCTGTTCGGTCCATATCACTTTTTAAGATATTGGGAGCAGGAGATTGGCCGCTGTTTGGCTACTAGCTTTTTTTCAATATTTAGTAAGCCAGTGAGTGGCAAACTTGCCTATCTATATAACTTTATCTGGGTAACTTTAGCAGAGTATATTCAGTGGAACATTTATCCAGATAAATTCTACTGAATATTTGGTAAAGCTCTCAGTAACTTTCTCCGATAGCTTCTCTGCTTGCCAGCTTACTGAATATTAACCTATTAATATTCACATTTTCCTTGATGTGGGTACAATATACAGTTAGGAATTCCACTTAAATATGACAAAATAGTTTTACCTGTAGCTCTGCTTGACTTGACTGGGCAAAATTGTTTTCATAACAGCAAGGACATTTGCAATGAATACTTTGCTGTGCATTTATTTAACTTACGCTCTCCATGCCACATCTTTAATAAGGCATGCAGTGGGAACCAGAAGTAATCCGAGCCAGAAGTATCCAGACTTCAGCACCATCCCTGCCTGCAAATAAAAAGGAAACAAAGAAAACATGATTCACTGCATCATGTAGGCACTAGGACACGGATGACCAAAAAAAAAAAAAAAGAGAAGAGAAAGATGTTCAGGTTCTCTGAATAGATGTTTAAATACTTTTCTTCTATGCTAAGGGTCATAGTAGCTCTGTGTAGAATCATGTGTAACACAGTTTGGGCTTGCTTTTGGGTAGCTGTCTGAAAACGGAACCAGATTTAGTAATGAAATGTCCTGTAGCATCTTTATCAATGGGCAGGTGTTTCTGGATTAATCAATAAATCGTTGGGTATTAAATCTTCCATGTTATTGTTAGGGTCGGAGACCATAATACCAACAATGCCAGGACATTTTTAAAGCACAGGATATAAACCAATCTTATCTCGAGAAGTAATTTTAGGTTTTTGTTTATGATCCCCCTTGTCTGTACCCAATTCATAATATAAATTCTTGGCCCATATGGCAAGTTTCTCCAACTGAGACAAATAAATCCCTTAATGATTTACTCATTCTTTAATTGAATTATATTACTTATTTAAACTAATGTTTTGGAAATGAAACTTCAGATGTTGGTTTAATTATCAGTGAGACCTATTACTTTAAACTCATCTTTTTTTGCAGAGTTTTAACTTGATCATACTTGTATAATTTATTTTGGCCCAGTAGTTCCTCCCTTCTCCTTTTTACTTCATGCTTTAGCTGGAATCAGTGCTGGGATCCTGGCACCATAAGCCTTCATTCACCACTAGCTGGGAATTTTCCTACTTTTAATGTAGCCCGTCCATAGTAGCATTCAATTTTCCAGAACATTCCAAATAGACATAGTGTAATCTGTAGCAAATCAATACACACACCTTTCAATTATGTTGAGAGGTTCTTAGTCCAGAGACTGCACTGAATTCTGAGTGGTTCCAAGGAGACCAGCTCAAAGTGAACACCCTCTCTGTTATGGTTCTGACCCAGCATAAGGAATGTAATCATTTTACTAATCTGAGCCTTTTTTCCAGCCCCCTAGAAGGATTATACAATATGCCCTGCAGAATCTCCACCCTTCTAGGAGCTATTTCAGGGTCTACCATCTAAGAACCATGAGCAAATATTTTCTCTGCTCTTCCTAGAAAAGGATCAGGATCCCCATGCTTAAAAGGTATAAGTACTTAAGGAGCTCTTTCCATCACTAAGAAACCCATGGAAAGGATTCAGGGTGGGAGAGACTTATTGACCTCTAATTAGGTGTTAATCAAAATTAAGGAAATTGATGGGGAGTGTGGAGATACTGTAGGACAGCAGAAGCTTACTGCTATGGGTCCTTTGGAAGGCAGGATATTCCGAATGGGCACTCAATGGTTCTACTCTGGTAAAATAAATTATAGTGCTATGCTGCTTGAATGGAATCCACTTTGAAATGGCTGAAAGGTAAAATATAAATCAAATAAATAATAATACTTATATGGTGCATTTGCACTGTATCAATGTGGAAGAGTGACTAATGATCTATGGGAATGCTCTCCTTTAAGAAGGATGGGGAGAAAGGTCCCGTGGAGGGAGTATTTCATTCACTATAAAAGAACTGGTTTGGGATTTGGTGGAAGGAGTTGGAGAGAAACCAATCAGGAAGTGGATGTGCTTGGGGCAGCTTTTCCCTGGAGAAGGCCCTGCAGGGGGCATCCCCTCCTCAAGGGGAAAGGCCTTAGATGGAGCAGGTGTTTCTCCTCAAGAGGAAGCAATAAGGGGATCTGACCTGAATTCAAGAGAGGAAGATGAGTCTGGACATCCCACAGTGGAATGAGGAAGCCACGGAAGAGTGAGAGCTGGGGACACTGAGGAAATCCTATGCTTTTACTTCGATGGGGCAGAAGAAACCTCTGACCCACCTTTTTTGAGGCTGCTTTTAAATCTTAGGCCTGATTGGCTGCTTTTATCCTTATTAACTATCTGGTTTTTTTAAACCATTGTATTACTTTTGAAACACCCCAAGTTTCTTGCCCTGTATGTTTGTCCTAATAGATTGTAAGCTCTATTGAGAAGGGACTGTCTTTTTTATGTGTTGTTTGTACAGTGCTGGGTATGTTGTATAGCAGAAATATTACGTAGAAGTAGTAGTAAAATGGTTACGGAGTTTCTATGGAGAGAATTACTAAGTGTCTGGTGAATGAATCTTGAAGCATGCAAGATGGGAGAAATTAATGTTAAAACTGTGAGAAGTTTAGGCTATTGAGAAAGAAGAGAAACTGTAGATGGAGTGAGTGGGAATTCTTGCCAGAGTGTACTTTGAAATACTGGAGAGAGAGGAATCGGGAAAAGTATTTTCAAGAAATCCTCCCAATTCAGAGGAAGGTATATATAATTACTAAGGATTTAGTATGTTGACCTTTCTATCTTGTTTGCAACCTCCATAGCCTAGAGCACAAGCCTATATATCCTGATCTAATCAGTGCTTTCTCTCGCTTTATTTTAAACACTCTGCTGGTAACACCAGAAAATTAAAGTTTGTTGTTGGAATATATTTGCAGAGTGAGCCCCATTTTTTTCTGATGTGGTGAGATTTGAGCAAGGGAGAAAGCAGTCATAGGGGTCATAGCTTATGCTTGATAGCCCTATCCAGCTCAGGCCTTCTATATGTCCTTGCCTCTGGACCCAGGTCCATTATGCTATTTGCTTCATTCACATTCCTTTCTGAACCCTCCTGAACGACTGGCACTCGGCTCACTCAGGTGTAAGCAAATAGAAAGAAATTTAGGGAAGATTATTGGATGCTACCTTACAGTATATCTTGCTTCAAGAGATTTAACATTCTAAGGAGATAATCTGATGGCAACTTTCTTGACCCTCTTGAGTTAATGGCTCATTATGACAGCATCAGTCATGTGGCTTGTTGCTCCTTGGTCAATGTACCAACCTAATGAACCACCCTTCTGTACAACTTTGAAACAGGCACTCCACAGCTTCTTGGTGCTTTTACTTATGGTTTGCTGGTGATTATTTTGGCCAATTCATTTTCTGCCCACCTCTGCAGACTGAGCAATCTTTCTTTAGGTGTAAAGGTTTCTTACAGGGATCACACACTCTGAATTCTGCTCCTACTTTTTTTTTTTCTTTTCCTTCTTTAAGGGCTGCCTCCAGTCTCTCTGCACATCTTTGTCTCTCTCTGGTATTTGTGTTCATCAATCAATTTGCCTTTAACAACTCTAATGTGAGTTCAGCATCTGATCAGGCTTCCAGAGCAATGATTAGAGCACCATAGGATTCAGGAAGGCTGCACAGAAGAAATGCTGCAACATGGTTGTCTTTCATCTTCTCCCCTTTTCCTCACAATGTCCTGGCAGTAACTGGGGAAATGGAGAGGTGACTGGCAGAAATAATTTAACTAGCAAGGGAGTCACATCTGACTAATCTTTATCATGTTATAACTAATTATAGTTACAAGTTATAGTGACACTTGCTTAGTACAGAAAATAAATGTAGATAATTACTCTTTTTACTTGTACTGGGACTCCCAGATGCTATAGGTAGACAGAAAATGAAACCTACCAATTATCCTACACATAGGGATACATTTTTTAAAAGTCCGCGTGGGTGTCCATGTGCGCGCGCTACTTGGCGCGCACACATGGACGCCCAATTTTATAACATGCGTGTGCCCCTAATCTAACCTTCCTACCACTTCCTCTAACCTTCCCGCCACCTAGCCTTATCCTAAACCCCTCCACGACCTTTATCTTACCTTTTGCACCTACCTCCAGGCAGGTGCAGGTTGCGATGTGCTGGAAGCCTGACCCAGCCCCGCTGTGTTGCAGGACTCTGGCCCCGCCCCCGGACCACCCCTTTAGTAAAGCTCCGGGACTTACGCGCGTCCCAGGGCTTTATGTGTGTCGCTAGGCCTTTTTAAAATAGGCCCGGCGCGTGTAACCTTTTTAAAATCCGGCCCATAATGTGCATTACCATGCCAGTATTATTGCTGGGTAGTACATAGTCCCTTTAATGTGCAGCTCTGTAAGATCTACATCATTTGAAAGAAACTGGCCAGTGAAGGTTTATCAGGCCCTATGCTTCTATAAATGAACTGCTTCTGAAGACATATACCCCTGAGGTTTTTATGAATCTTTACCTATAATCTTCAACATCTGTTTTCTGTCCAGTCTAGGCCAACTGTGGTAATCTACAAGTATCTGCTGTCAGCATTAGCACAGATGAATAAACATACAAAAGTGTGTGTCAGACTGTATGTGATTTCAGCTGAAAATGCTGTAGACAAAGCAAGTTTCTCATTTAAATCATTTCAAAAGTTAAGGAAGCACCTGTTTATAAAATATCTAAAATAAATCACCTGAGTCTTACAAAAAACAATAAACCTGTGACTGACAGCACCAGTACAACACTGTGCAATAGTGGACAGAACATTTTAGAAAAAAATTTAAAAGCCTAACTTGCTAGGTGAGCAAACCATCAACCAGGAGCTATACAATGAATGTAAACATATTTTAAGGTGGCAAATAGAAAGAACAGAGAATGCATGAGATAGGAAGTTAATGTTATATATTTTATTTTTTTCTCAATGTGCAATCTACTGTACATCAGAGACTACTGTACTGTTGAATTTAGTGATTATCTGACATATTCTTAGTTTATGTCAGGAAGGGATTTTAGTTGCTATTGTGACTGAATTTTAATTGTAATTTATGTATAATTTACATTGGACTTTCTATCTGTATTTTCTGAATTCTTCAAATCCATAGTACCTGGCCTAATCAGTCTCTGAGTGCTGGGTTTTATGTTTGGAAAAACATTGTTAAACAACTGGGGTTATAAAATATTTTACTATTAAGTGCTGGGAAATGATAAACAAAATAAATAGAACAGAAAGCAAATTTGCTTACCGTAAATGGTATTCTCTGTAGACAGCAGAATGAATTAGCCATGACCCATGGATGATGTCATCTGATAGCGCTGAACAGCCCTTCTCTCTTAGCTCATAGAGCTTTTGCTCTACTGAACGTATGTGGGAGTTCCTGTGCAGGTGTTGTCTCCCTTAGTCGATTTTAGAGCTAAGTTTAGCTAGATAGTCAATTCACCAGGGAGGATAATTCATCCCACTGTTTAGGAAGAACACTGTTTACAGTAAACAAAGTTGCTTTCTCTGTCGACAAGTAGCGCTGAATTAGCCATGACATGTGGGGAATCTCAAGCTGAGGGTTGCAGTGAGGTACTTACTGAAAAAGCAACCCAGAACTCACCATGGAGAGTAGACTACTGGGTGAATAGGCCTCGCAAAACCACTTATCCAAATTTACGGTCGCTTCTTGATAGATTATGCACACAGTAATGGGACATGAAGGTGTGTACTAATGATCAAGTTGCAGCTTTGCAGATGACTTTAATAGGAACAGCTTGCAGATGGGCCACTGATGCAGCCATGGCTCTTCCTGATGAGCCTTAACAAAGTCTGTAATCTGGATACCTGCCAGCACATAACAATGCATGATACAGTCTGCTAGTCAATTGGACAATATACGTTTGGCAACTGCTGTGCCTAGACGGTTAGAATTGTAAGAGATGAATGGATCCATGAACCTTTATAGTGTTATACTCTCTTCTATGGTGTTCACCTAATTGTATACCGCTCAACATCTCCACTCCTTATTAGCCTGCCCTAATTGTAAGGTCTGACATAGCTAAATTCTCTTCCAGTAGTAAGCCAAGATTATTTTACACTCTAAGGAACAAAAAGCTTTTTCACCTGCATGTGCATGTGGTCTTGGAAAGAATATGGGTAACACAATGGCTTGATTTATATGAAAAAGCTGACACCACCTTTGGTAGAAACTTTGGGTGGGTATGGAGCTGTTATGATTCTGAAGGTGGATCCTTGGTCCGAGGCAGAGTTGACACTACCCAAGAGGGTAACCCCTCTTGGGTCCCTACCGTCGGAAGGCAAGGCTGGACTCAGGTGGACCCTTGAAGACAGAGAAAAGATCTGGATGCAGGTCATATAGTCCAGATAGCTGGCGCCTCCAGCAGGTTGAAAGTCAGTTCAGGAGCCGAAGCTTGAAGAAAGGTCGGAAGCGGTTCGAGGGACAAAGCCTGAAGAATAGTCGGCAGATGGTCCAAGGGTCAAAACCTGAAGAATGGTCTGCAGCAGGTCCAAGGGTCAAATCCTGAAGAATGGTCGGAAGCCAGTCCAAAGGTCAAAGCCTGAAGAATGGTCGGAAGCCAGTCCATGGGTCAAAACCAGAAGAAATCCAACCCACTGGACGAGAAGCGGAACCAGGAACAGAGAAGACAGGAACTCGGAATACAAGAACCTCCAACTACTAGCCAAGCAGCCAAGAAGCTAAGGCAAGGTCTGAGGAGCAGACCTTGCCTTAAATAGCAACCCGGAAGGTGGAGTGCACCGGGAGGAGCCACAACATTTTCCTGGGTCCTGGGCCAAGTCCCGCAGCGGCAGCGACCGCGAAAACATCAGAACAGAGGCCTGCCTGCCTCTGTGGGATCCCCGGAGGCGGCCCGACGCCTCGGGTGAGTTCCTCGGCCCCGGTCGCGGACCGCTGCGACCAGTGGCCATGACATCTGGCCCCAGTTGCGGCCTGCCACGGCCAGTGGCCATAACAGGAGCATCACTCTATTGTGAAAGAATTACATATAAGGAGAGTAATGAACAAATGCCTGAAACTCACTGACTTGTCTGGCTAATGTGATTGCAACAAGGAATACATTTCATGTGAGAAACTTCAAATAAGCTGATTCCAAAGGCTCAAATTGCAGTTTCATAAGCTGTGCCAGAAACACATTAAGGTCCCATGTAACAGGTAGCTTGGCCACTGAAGTTTATAATGTCACAGGCCTTTCATAAATTTTGATACTAAAGGATGAGTGGAAACCAGCTTGCTTTCTACCTGAACATGGTAGGCCACTATAGTACTGCGATGCATCATGACTGACAAAGTACTGAGACCTCAGGTGGAAAGACAGAGCAAGTACTGAAGCAGGACCAAGTGGTTCACATGCAAATGGGTCCAAGGAGCTTTGTTGGCATCAGGATGAGAACCATTTTCATTTGGAGCCATAAGCTCTTTAATTTGAGGGCTTCCTAGTGGATACTGCTATGTCCTCAACTTCCTTGGGCAAGGAAAGTGAAACAATTGGCAATCGTTCAACATACAGGCTGTCAAGTTGAGACAGCAAAGGTTCAGATGATACAGATGACCCTCCTCTTGAATTAATAGAGAACCACCTCTAGAGGAATTGGGGGGCTGATTCAGAGTAGTTAAATCACAAGCAGACTGTGATACATTACAGGAGGACCTTGCAAGACTGGAAGATTGGGCATCCAAATGGCAGATGAAATTTAATGTGGACAAGTGCAAGGTGTTGCATATAAGGAAAAATAACCCTTGCTGTAGTTACACGATGTTAGGTTCCATATTAGGAGCTACCCACAGGAAAAAGATCTAGGCATCATAGTGGATAATACTTTAAAATCGTCGGCTCAGTGTGCTGCAGCAGTCAAAAAAGCAAATAGAATGTTAGGAATTATTAGGAAGGGAATGGTTAATAGAACGGAAAATGTCATAATGCCTCTATATCGCTCCATGGTGAGACCGCATCTTGAATACTGTGTACAATTCTGGTCGCCGCATCTAAAAAAAGATATACTTGCGATGGAGAAGGTACAGAGAAGGGCAACCAAAATGATAAAGGGGATGGAACAGTTCCCTATGAGGAAAGGCTGAAGAGGTTAGGGCTGTTCAGCTTGGAGAAGAGATGGCTGAGGGGGGATATGATAGAGGTCTTTAAGATCATGAGAGGTCTTGAACGAGTAGATGTGACTCGGTTATTTACACTTTCGAATAATAGAAGGACTAGGGGGCATTCCATGAAGTTAGCAAGTAGCACATTTAAGACTAATCGGAGAAAATTCTTTTTTACTCAACGCACAATAAGGCTCTGGAATTTGTTGCCAGAGGATGTGGTTAGTGCAGTTAGTGTAGCTGGGTTCAAAAAAGGTTTGGATAAGTTCTTGGAGGAGAAGTCCATTAATGGCTATTAATCAATTATACTTAGGGAATAGCCACTGCTATTAATTGCATCAGTAGCATGGGTTCTTCTTAGTGTTTGGGTAATTGCCAGGTTCTTGTGGCCTGGTTTTGGCCTCTGTTGGAAACAGGATGCTGGGCTTGATGGACCCTCGGTCTGACCCAGCATGGCAAGTTCTTATGTTCTTAGTTGTAATAGGTACATGATCAGACTTGTTTGGCCATGCTGGTACAATAAATATCAGGCATGCCTCGTCCTTGAGCACTTTTTGCACTGTCTTGGCTATCATCAGAATTGATGGAAAACCACACATGAGATCTGGATTCCAGGTGAACAGAAAAGCATCTTGAGCAGATCTGAGTTCGGTAGGAAGAATGGAACAAAATCTTTCCACTTTTCTTTTTTCCTTTGACGTGAAAAGGTCAATTGAGGGATAATGCCAAAGGTCAAACAGCCTGTTGGTTACTGACTGGTGTATGGATCATTTGTGAGGGCAAAATACCCTGCTGAGGCAATCTGCTAATGCGTTGGTTATCCTTGGAATGTAGGTCGCTTGCAGAACAGCTTGATTGTTGCAAGTCCATTCCCACACTTTTATGGTCTCTTGGCAGAAAGTCCATAAAACATGGCTACTTAGTTGTTGGTTTGGATCAGAATTCTCTTTCCCTTGAGAAGATGGGAGAAGGCACTTAAGGCTTGTCTGATTGCTTATAGTTCCAACAGGTTTATTTGAAACCGCCTTTCCACTGCCACCCAAGTCCCTTGGTTTAGAAGGGACATATGTGTGCTCCCCATCCCTTGGTGGAAATGTCTGTCACTAACATTACCTAATGTGTTATGGTTGTGGACCCTTGAGTTAGGATGGGTGTTAGTGCCACCACAGAGGGAAGGCCCTTAGTGGTTCCCATCTCTGGTAGGTGGTGAAGATGAGGTCAACTCAGCTGGAGCTTCACCTATACCAGCCCTTGTTCCCCGCAGGTTGAGCCCTTGGGTACTGGGGCCAGCAAGACTTAGGTGTGGGTTGCCTCGGTGAAGCAGGAGCAGAGAGATGAAGACAAGGTCAGGAGTCTGGGTCTGGGCAGGCAGCAGAGAAGCAGAATGAGAGTCTGATCCGAGAATCCGGGGAAGGCAGCAGGTGGGTAGAGACAAGGAAACCAGGCCAGGGGTCAAGATAGGCAGCAGACAAGCAAAGACGAGGAGCAAGCCAGGGGTCAGTACAACCAGATCAAGCCGAAGAGGAACTCAGGAATTGGATCAGGAGCTGGATCAGGAACTGGAACAGGAAGCGAAGGAACACAGCAACTAGCACTCCGAGGAGATGACCTGTTGCTAAGGCGAAGAACTGGGGACTGAGGCAGGGTTTAAATACCCCTCAGTCCTGACATCATCGGTCGGGGCCAGGCCGAAGTTTTCTGCAGCGGCCCTTTTAAAAGGCAGAGCCTCCCACGCACGCAAGCCTAGGGAGAGCTCCGCAGGAAGCAGGGTGGTGGCGTTCGAGCCGCGTGGGAGGCCGCAGACAGTCGGCCCCGTAGCGGGGAGCACCGCACCGACCGGGGGGAGTGCCGGCTCACAGCAGAAAGGTAGGTGGGGCCAGCCGTGGTCTGCTGCGACCGGGACCCACAACATAATGAGGAAATAAACAGAGGGTTGCTCCCTCTTGTCAGATGCAAGGGTCTAGCTACCACTGATGATCTCATTTCATTTTTGCAAGATATTCACTAATGTTGCCAAGGATTGAGTTAACTGGTCCCATTGGAAGTGGAGGCCCAATTGCAGAATTCACAGGTGGAGGCAGGCTAGCGTTACTACATAAACTGCCCTACCATGTGGCTCCGAACAACTAGCACTTCCCTGGCTGCTGGCTGCTTTGTGTTCACCAAGCGATCAGAGAAAACTCGCTCGATCTGTCAGAAGGAATGCTCTCTCCTGCAGAGTTTATCCATGCCCTGATGAATTTGATTGTCTGAGAGGGTGAGGGTTGATTTTTCAAAATTCACTAGGAATCCTAGGGATTGTAGGTGTTGACTTGCATTCTGCAAGGAGATTGATATAAAAATAAAAAGGTCAAGACTCTTTCCTGGGAAGTCACCATAACCAGTCAGTCATCCAGGTAAGGGAAAATACACATGCCGATGACAGAGATGTGCTGCTACTTCAGCTAGGTATTTGGTAAAAATCCTTGGTGCTGCTGAGAGACCAAAAGGGAACACCTGACACTGGTAATAAGAGAATTCCATCACAAAGTGTAGGCACTGACTGGATAGACTCCGCTGTAAGAAGATGGCAAGGACTCAAATCATCTTGTGGGGGTTCTGATACAGTACTCTTTGGGTCAGGAGTAAAAAGGACTCCCTCTTGAAGAACAAAGTCAATATTTTGGAGATGAGAGGCTGAAGAGTGCTCTCCTGATTTTTAGCTGCCAGGGAAGCCACTTGGTCCAAGGACTGCCATACCCTGGAGCCAGGCATTGGTGGTGGAACATCATTTTCTAAGATGGTGCCTTCTTGTAACTTTGTAAAATTTGTCCTGGGAGATGATTAGAAATTAAGGGTACCATGGAGCAGATGGGATTTGGTGTGTCCAGATGAGGGCCTTGATCCTGCAGTTTTGATGGGGAAATCATCTTTAAAATAGGAGGAAGTGGAACATATCTCCCACTGTAACTCCCATCTTCCTTGATTGTATCAAAGGGACTGGTGATTTGATGAAAACTTATGTCAGTAGCACCAATGCTCAGCATGTTGATGGTGCAGATATTTGCTCCATGGCTCAAGGCATTGAGGGAGGAACCATTGATGTCAAGGCTCGAGGAGTCAATGGTGTTGAGGCTCAATGGAGGAGGAATATCCTAGTGGTTAAAGCAGTGGGCTACGAACCAGGAGACCAGGGTTTGAGTCCTGCTGTTGCTCCTTGTGACCTTGGGCAAGTCACTTTACCCTCCATTGCCTCAGGTACAAAACTTAGATTGTAAGCCCTCTGGGATAGGGAAATACCTACAGTACCTGAATGTAAACCGATGTGATATCTCAGATTGAACGTTGGTATATATAAATACAAATACATACATGTGTTGATTGTATCCGGGCATAATGTGTTGATGGAATTGTGGCTTGATGCGTCGACAATGCCAGGATCTGATGTGTTGTCAGTGCTTGATGCATTGGTGGTAACAGGGCTGGATGGCGCTGCACTGGTGGTAATTGGTGCATCAATGGCACTGGTGCTATATGCATCAACTGGATCATTGTCTCAAGGATCAGTGCTTCTTTGGTGCTGTTGATTCCTAAGAATGGCGCAGCTTCTTTTTACTTGACCTCGAGGCCCATGATGTATTCAAAGGGCTTTTCGATGTTTACTCGAACCCAACAAGATAGATGGGTCCCAGGCCTCCTTCAATAAGGGGGGAGGCTTACTCGAGGAGCTTCTGCTCAACTCAGCATCCAAGGAGTTAGAAGAGGCTCTGCTCCGGGAGAAGGAATGCTTGTGGCTCCTCAGAGACTTACGCAGTTTCTCCACCTTCCAAGTTCTGGACTTCTGAAAGCGTGGAGATATCTAGCCACATTGGTAGACTGGTCATAGTTCAGTCCTAGGCACTGATAATAGGGTTTGTATCCACCAGTAATGGAACATTTACCTACCACATATGCAGTCTTTGAAGCCACTGTGATGGGCTTCTTAGTGCTGGATATTTACTAGGGATGTGAATCGTTTTTTGACTATTTAAAATATCGTCCGATATATTTTAAATCGTCAAAAATCGTTAGGGCCACGATACAATACCAATTCCCCCGATTTATCGTCAAAAAATCGTAAATCAGGGGAAGGGGGAGGGCAGGAAAACCGGCACACTAAAACACCCTAAAACCCACCCCCGACCCTTTAAATTAAATCCCCCACCCTCCCGAACCCCCCCCAAATGCCTTAACTTACCTGGGGGTCCAGCGGCACACTAAAACACGGCACACTAAAACCCCCTAAAACCCACCCCGACCCTTTAAATTAAATCCCCCCCTCGCTGAACGACCTCCTGCAGTCGATCTCCTGCCGGCGCCATTTTCCGTACGGAAAACGATTCGCGGCAGGAAATCGCTCCTTGACCCCCGCTGGACACCCAGGAACTTTTGGCCAGCTTGGGGGGGCCTCCTGACCCCCACAAGACTTGCCAAAAGTCCAGCGGGGGTCCGGAACGACCTCCTGCGTCGAATCATTTTGGTCTATGGCCGCCGCCATTTTGCGGCGGCCATTTTGCAAAATGGCGCCGGCTGAAGACTACACGATTTAGTGTGCCGGTTTTCCTGCTCTCCCCCTTCCCCCGATTTAGCTACGGACCGCCGCTACGGAGGTAATTTAAGCTATGGACCGCCGCTACGGACCCCCAGGTAATTTAAGGCATTTGGGGGGGGGATTTAATTTAAAGGATCGGGGTGGGTTTTAGGGGGTTTTAGTTGCCGTGTTTTAGTGTGCCGCTGGACCCCCAGGTAATTTAAGGCATTTGGGGGGGGGGGGGGTTCGGGAGGGTGGGGGATTTAATTTAAAGGGTCGGGGTGGGTTTTAGGGGGTTTTAGTGTGCTGGCTCACGATTTTAACGATTTTCACGATACTTTACACACCCAAACGGCAACAATACGATTCCCTCCCCCTCCCAGCCGAAATCGATCGTTAAGACGATCGAGGTCACGATTCACATCTCTAATATTTACTGTGAAGAAGACTTTTTTTTTTAAAATACTGAAAAGTTACGTTTGGAAGCTGCTTAGGCAATGAATCAATGTAATTAAAGAAAAATCTAGAAAAAAAAGGTTCTAAGACGTATCACTTACAAAAAACAGAGAGAAAAGAAACACAATCATGCTGATGCTTGGCCAAAAAAAGACTGAGGGGCCCACAAGGCAATGCCTATGCTGGAACTTCCACATATGCTCAGTAGAGCAAATTCTCTATGACCTATGAGAGAAGGGTCCTTTTGGTGCCATTGGATGATATCACCCATGTTCATGGCTAATTCAGCCCTACTTGTCAATGAAGAATAAAAATTATGTCTTATTTTTTGAAAGGAGCATTTTAATGTCTGTAAAGTTGGCCAGTTTTCACAATGACTTGAATCTAGCTATATACACTTTCCACTTATATGGTCTTTAGATTCAGAAAAATAAGTAAGCCTCCGAGTATGTTCCGAAAGGGTGATTTATGGGAAGTGCATTGTAAGTATTTGACCTAAGACAACAAACCAGCTCAATTGCTGACTCTAAAAAAGTCTGAAGCTTGTGAGAAATAAAAATATCATGAAGACTTCAAATTTCAACATTTACAGAATAGTGTGCATGCCATGTTAGTCTACTTGGATATGAAGAAGCAAAGGTCAAGCAATAAGCTCCAGTTGATACCTTTTTTGTTGGATTAACAATATATTTGGGACTACCTTTTGAAGGCTATGCTTCCTTCTTCAGGTCAATGGACAATTGAGGCTAGTAACAAATGTATTTAGTCCAATGAAACGTATCACCTATAATGCATTTGTTGACCTTTATTTGAACAATGTACATACAATGAAACAGCTTCCAAGTTTTGCAGTTCATGGTGTAATCATTTATATTCTTATACTGAATATCCTTGGCATGATAGCACTGGACTTGTTCCATTGCTTCAGATTGGCAAATGCAATAAGAGATATGTTTGTCAGGAGCTGGGATTTGGTTATCTTAACTTATCTTTCAGCAGTGCTAGGCAGCTGCTGTCTCATTGGCATTTCAGTTCATATGAAGGATTCTTTAAAGCTCTGAAGTCTGCTTAATAGGCATGCTAACTAAAATAAATTGAAAGAATAAGCCACAATAAATTGTAATCAAGCAATAAAAAGAACAGTATTTAAGTCTCAATTTAAGCTCTATTTCCTACTGTTAAGAACAATACTCCCCATGATTTATCTATTTCTAGCATAGGCTTATACAGATGTATAAGTGGAAAAAGTAAACCACAGGAAATAAAGATTATTTATTCACTGGCTGAAAATTTCAACTATGAAGTACTTTCAGTCTTAGTTGAAGATCCAAGGGCTTCTCCTGTGCACTTCAAATTAACCCAGGCAAGGATTTTATTTTATTTTTTACTCATAGTACATATTATGTTTATCTTATTTCTTCTGTTAAATCCACAGCTAATTTTCTGAAGAACTCCCTGTTCACACTATAAACTCATCTGTAACAGGCATGGATAAATTTTAGTTGTCTAATCTGGGATAATCAGCAACTGACAGGAGAAATGTGGGTTCATATAGCTAAAACATGCATGCTCTAATTTCTGTTTTTGTTGTTACTGAGCACTGATTTTTCTCATCTGATTCCTTCTGTGCACAGATACTTTCTGCCAGATCTCCATCTGAATCTTAGGGTTGAGTTCTAAAATATTAGCAGTAACAGCAACTCAGTAGGATGTCAACCAATGACATTATACCCCCCAAGAAAGATCTTTTTAGCTATATACTTTCAGAAACTCTATTTCAGAATTATGAGCATATGCTATAAAATGATATATTTATCAGATTTTAAAGTTGTATATCATATGCTTTCCAAAATTGTGCACTAATAGATCATAAGGTATAGATTTTTAAACAGTTACTGAGCCACCAAGATATCTGGCTGAACACAGGTGGCTAGCTAGAACCTAGTTAGCTAGGTTATAGTGGAAATTAGAATTAAATCTACCCAATTAAACTTTGCCAGCTAAATTTAAGTCAGCTGTGGGAGCATTTAAGAGATGGCCAGCTAAGTTTTTTTCTCCACCAAGCTCTGTCCTTCTTTCCAAATGTCCATTTTTGAATCACACAGTTGGAGGAAAGTTTTGCTCCAAGAAATGTAGTCGCTAGATCCATTTGAATATCGGCCCCTAAATGTACAGTTCACAAAATGAACAATTAAAATACAACAGTGTGTATAGAAAAATCACCAAGAAAGTTATAAGTGCTGTGATGCTGGTATATGTGAGGTCAATATCCAAAAGGGTTTGTCCAGCTATCTTTGGGAGTTATCTGGACCTGCAAAGTGTTTTGAGTTTTCTGTCCTGCCAAATGGATAAGTTTTAGTTGGTTACGTTGTTACCATCCTAGATAAAACTTAGCTGGATAAAAAGAGGTAGGTGGGAAGGTATTCTGGGGGCGTGATTAAAAGTTATCCAGCTAGTGCTGATAATTAGTATTAGGTGGATAAACCTATTTGGCTAACTTTGGTCAGAAAAATCCATCCTAAAGTTAATCGGAGAAGTAAAAAAATTTAACAGGCAAGCAGCACTGATCCCTCCACCCCACTCCTCACGATATTTAAATTGTAGTGGGCCAATAGCCACTCTCCCATCCCCCGAGATGGTCAAATGGTGGATCTCCCCCCCCCCCACTCCCCTCCCCCCCACTCCCAAACGTGGACCAGAAGCCTGGGCATTCTGTTTGCCCTGCATCAGCATCGGTACTTATGTTTTCACTTCCCGAAGTGAAGCAAACAGAACGCCATGAAGCAGCAGTTAAGTTGTGAAACATGGCCATTGTTCATTAGCAAATATTAAAAAAGAGCATATAAGTTTCCACTAATCACTCAAACTGTGAATGGTTGAGCAAGCCGAAATATTTCTAAGATACTAGTGAAGAAATCTACAAGCTGTTATGCTCAGGCTTGTGGACCCTTGGGCCGACGGAAGGATAGTATACCTTGGAGGAAGATCCGTAGGTTCTCCCGTCGGGTGGCGAGGCAGGAACAGAAGAGGTGACCAGCTGACCCTTGGCACTGGAGACAGATGCGACTGTGAAGGCAGATGACGAGTCGTGACGTCAAGGAACGGAGGTGTCTTCGCCACTGGAAGTCTGCGGTCCCCCCAGGAGGAGCCCGTAGGGACCCGGACCGCTGGGACTTAGGTGGACCTTTGAGAGGTCAAGGAACATATGTACGGTGCAAGGGCTGTCTGGAGCTTCACCCCTGGAAGCCCGTGGTCCCCCCTGGAGGACCCGGACCGCTGGGACTTAGGTGGGCCCTTGGAGACGATGGTCAGGAAGAGGTCCAAGGTCAAGTGCCAGAGGATCGTCACTTACCAGTCCGAGGTCACACACCGAGGGATCACCACTTGCCAGTCCGAAGCCACACACCAGAGAATCATCGCTTGCCAATCCGAAGTCAATACCAGGAATCACCGCTAGCCGATCCAAGGCCCGGAACCAGGAATACCAAGACGAAACTGGAACAAGGAGTCAAGACGCTGGAACTCACCGAAGCAAGCAGACTCAAACAACTCCCACAGGAGACGTTGCCAAGTCAAGGAATGGTCAGAGGAAGTCTCCTTTTATACTTCCTCTGGCCCTGTGGATAGGAATCAGCTGCAGGCAATTAAAGGGACAAAGTCCCTTTAAATCTAGAGAAGAGGCGCAGCCTCGTGCTTAAGGATGGCGGCGGCCATCTTGGATCCGGGCTGCGGAGGAGAGCAGCAGTGGCCGCGAGGGAGGAGCAGGGTGGCTCCGATCCCGGCGGCCAGCCCGAAGGCCCGCGCCGCCATGCGGGGGTGCCGAGCTCGGCGCAGGGCAGTCGGCCCCGACACTGCTGCTGGGCTGGTCTGGAAAGGAGGTAGGGGGCTGTACCCGCGGACGGCCGTGGGCGCGGAACACAACACAAGCACTGAGTAATTGCTGGAAAAATGTATGGACTGTAAAAACACCATATCACTTTGAAACAGCAGATGATCGGTAGATTTGGTACTTCATCTAGCTTGCTGATGCGACTTCAATATTAAGATTAATTTAATCTAATATAACTTAAGTTCATATGCATTTGATTGAAAGAAAGCTGGTTAGCTGTTTATGATAAACTAAATAAACTAAAATACTCATGGATAAAAAACCCCAATCCAACTCCGCCACCCCTGACAATACTTGACAAACAAATGATAACTATACTCCCTACCACCCACACCAGGAACCTCGGAGTTATCATTGATAAAGAACTTTCTTTCAAGAACCACATAGCAAATAAAACTAAAGAAGGATACCACAGACTCCTAACCCTAAGACACCTGAAACCATTTCTCAACCCCTACGATTTCAGAACTGTACTACAACTTCTTATCTTCTCCACCTTCGAATATTGCAACTCCTTACTAATTGGAATACCTTTTTCATCCCTCAAACCACTCCAAATACTGCAGAACTCAGCTGCCAGAGTCCTAATTGGAACAAAAAGAAGTGAACACATAACACCAATATTGACCTCACTTCACTGGCTCCCTATTACTGCACGTATTGCTTACAAATCAATGACCATAATCCACAAAATCCTAAACAATGATCATCAAGGTCTTAACACCCTAAACATAATCCCTCAAAATCCTCCAAGAAACCTACGCTCTAATAACTCAGGTTACCTAAACATTCCCCCTATCAAAGATGCGCATCTGGCAACCACAAGAGAAAGAGCCTTTTCAATTGCCTCACCTAAACTTTGGAACACCCTACCTAAATTCCTGAGAACCCAACACGACCTAAAAACATTCAAAAAAGACCTAAAAACACTAATGTTCCGCAAATTCTACATTGACCTTCAGACGTCTGATCATCCCAACTCTCAACTGAACTCTCAGTTGTAAACCTCTTAATACATTCTCTTCACCCTGAACCTGCATACCCCTCCCTCATCCAACATAATAATGCTCTCTGGACTTGATATGCTTATTTCTGATATTGTTCAAATTGTTTTTACTGTTGCACAACTGCTAAGAAAATGTATAAAGTTCACATTGCTTTTCTGTTACACAACTGCTAAGAAAAATGTATACTTTTGTAAACCGTTGTGATGGCTCTACCGAATGACGGTATATAAAACGCAATAAATAAATAAATAAATAAATAAATAAATAAATAAATAAAACAAACCATTTAAAAATGACAAAAAACTGATAAGATATAAAAAATATATTTATGAGTATTGCTGAAGTGAGCGGTAATACTAATACTAATATATTGGATGTTTCCTTTTTTTCTACATTGTTCATTAGCAGCCTTGAAAAGATAAGCACCAATGCCCAAATGTTATTAGATTAGATAAAATTGAATAGCACTGTGATAAAAGGACAAATTTGTTTCTTGTAAAAGCAATGGGATCATTTTAAAGAACTGTATGGATAAAATTGGCATTGCAACTTGAAGACGACTTTGGGACAAAATAAGTGAAACAGTTTTTTACGGCACAGTGCAATGTTATTTTTAGGAGCCCTGACAAGTCTTAAGATGGCCACAAATATGGATAATTGACATTGTTCAAAGCAATGGTAAAGCAGATATAAAAAGTTTTTTTTTTCCAGTGATGGCAGCTTAATGTGGCTCATGCACCTCAAGAAATTATCAGCTATATTTTCTGAAGGTGTGCTGTCTGAGGTTTGCCCTTTTTATACAGATTGGACTACATAATGTGCTCTTGTAAAGTTTTTGTAGAATAGATTAATAGGGTTTGAAATATGGAACATTGAATAATAGAAGTAGAAGAATATTAAAAAAAAATCTAAAACAAAATTTTGGTATTGAAAAGTGGGGGGTATATTTGGATATCAATTGCAATGTGTTTAGGTATGCTTCTGAGTGAGTTTATGTTGCGCTCAGGGGTGGACCCTTGTCCTGGAGCAGTGGAGAACGGCTCCCTGGTAGGGACCAGGAAGCACCAGCTCCCAGGGGACGGAGCACTGGAGGAGACAGAGGCTAGGTTGAGCTTCACCACTGGAAGCCCGAGGTCCCCCTGGGTGGAGCCCTTAGGGACCCGGGCCGCTTGGACTTAGATGGGCCTCGCAGGGTCTCCTGGAGAGGTAGTAGACAGGCATGCCCACGGACAGCAAGGGAGCGCGGTCAGACTCGAGGCTGTAGGTCTGATGGAGCAAGCAAGACCAGAACAGCGTAGGCGATGACAAGGCAAGGGACAGAGCCAGAATCAGGAGGCATGGTCAATGGCAGCTGAGGTCAGAACTGAGGGTCATTCCAAGGAGTAGTCAAATGAGACAGGGGTCAGGTTCCGGAGGTAATGTAATTTTTATTCCAAATATGTATTTTATGTTTATTTATATTATTAACATGTACACTGTGGAGATAGAAACTTGCTTTCTGTATAACAGTATAAAAAAAGCTGTATAAATAAATAAATAAATAAATAAATAAAATAAAATAAAATAAATACGGTCAGACGGAATGGTCAAAGGACAGGACGAGGTCAGTACCAGAGAGACAGTCTGAGGGTAATACCTGGGGAGATGAGACAGACGGATGCTTGAACAGAAGGAAGTTGGAACAGAAGAACGCTGGTACAAGCTGGAACAGAAGGATGCTGGAACAAGGCTGGAACAAGACTGTGAACGCAGAGGCAAACTACTACACTTACAGTGCCGACTTGATTGCCAAGGCAAGGAAGTGCAGGCAGGAACTTCCTTATATTGAACATTTAATCAGGGCACGCCGCGGAGCTAGGACCCGCCCCTGGCCCTACAAGAGACCGGGCGGAGGGCGCGTGCGCACATAGGGGCATGCACAACATTACTGGAGATGCTGAACTCTGGCATGAGGCCTGGTGCGTAGTGGAAGGCCCGGCGACCGCTGCCGTGGGACGCCGAGGCCTGGAGGAACTCGCGGCTGCCACTGGGGAGGCCGACCCGTGTCCTGCAGAGGAGCCAACGAGGTGAGCAGCCCCATGCGCGGGCTGGGCACGGACGGGGCGCGTAACAGTTTATTAGTGCGATTATTTCAGTTCACACAATGACAAAATGCAATACGAGATACATCTGAGGCCTGTTTGGCCAATTAATTCAGTTTAAACTATTGCCAAGTTCATACCTTCTTTAAAAAGGCTTAGTTGAAAGGATTGTTGACTAAACAGTTTATGAGTCTATACTTCAAGCAGGTTTCCAAAGTCTTTTCTGACAACCATTCTAACTGCATTGTAGATTGGATATAACAAATTTTAAGCTAGGTAACATCCCTTTGATGTTGAAATGTGAATAGTGTCTCAAATATTAAATAGTAACAAAAACTTTCTGACACTTAGAAGTGGTTTAAAATGTAGATCACAATGCATCCAGATGCTTTCGAAATAACAGAATCAAAACTTTTTTGTGCACTATCTTATGCTTTCATGTTACATGGAACAGAATGAGAAAATCTGTATAATTATATGTCAGTGGGACTGAGAGAAAGCAAGGAAAGAAAGCACAGCTGCTCACCTGTAACAGGTGTTCTCTGAGGGCAGCAGGATGTTAGTTCCCACACATGGATGGTAGTCCTCAGATATAGGTGACATCATCAGATGGAGCCCCAATGTGGGAAACTTATGTCAAAATTTCTAGAACTTTG
Source organism: Rhinatrema bivittatum (assembly GCF_901001135.1). Classification (NCBI taxonomy): domain Eukaryota; kingdom Metazoa; phylum Chordata; class Amphibia; order Gymnophiona; family Rhinatrematidae; genus Rhinatrema; species Rhinatrema bivittatum. Next base: position 89,294,892 of record NC_042619.1, read on the forward strand.
ACTAGGCACACTGAGCATCCCAGCATGCCCTATACCACGCGACCATGTGGGGTCCTCTCCAGTCTTATAACATAGAATTATAATTAAAATTAAAATAAAAAAAGGAGAAACCCAACTCCGCGGGGTGGAGGGCGGGTTTCGTGAGGGCTAACATCCTGCTGTCCTCAGATAACTCATGTTACTCTGCTTTCTCTGAAGACAAGCAGGATTATAGTCCTCACACACAGGTGAATCCCTAGCTATAGGTTGCTCCCTAACACAAAAGAAGACCAACAGAAACCCAAAGGTGTCAACGGGCACAACAACAACAGTACTTTGGTAACAGAGGGGGGAGACACCTGGACCCAAATAATGGGCCCTAAGCAGGGAGAGTTGGGTTCTACATCTCAAACAGGTTCTGAAGGACAGACAGACTGAACCTACTGTCACATCAGCCATCACTATCCAGACAATAATGAGATATAAATATGTGGAGAGAACTCCACGTCGCAGCTTTGCAGATCTCCTCATGGGAACTGCTCACAAGTGGGCCACCGATGCTACCATGGCTCTGATAAAATCAGCCTTGACATGACCACCAAGATGCAGTCCTGCCTGGGCCTAATAGAAGGAGATGCAATCTGCTAGCCAATTGGATAGTTTCTGTTTGGCAATGGCAACACCCAACCTATTCCTATCAAAGAAACAAGAAGTTGGGTGGACTGTCTATGGGCTTCTGTCCGCTCAGATAGAAGGCTAAGGCTCACTTGCAGTTCACTTGCAGTGATCGTTCATCTTGGTGTGAATGGGGCCTGGGAAAGAATGCTGTCAGGACGATGGACTGGTTAAAATGGAAGTCCATCACCACCTTAGGCAGGAACTTAGGGTGCATATGTAAGACCATCCTGTCATGATAAAACTTAATGTAAGGTGGATAAGTCAATAAGGCCTGGAGCTCAATGCCCCTGCGTGCTGAGATGACAGCCACCAAAAATATGACCTTTCAGGTCAGGTACTTCAGGTCACAGGTGCACAGCAGCTCAAAAGAAGCTTTCATCAGCTGAGTTAACATCATGCTGAGGTCCCAAGACCCAGTGGTAGGCATTTGGGTGGGGCTGTTCAATTGAAGAAGGCCCCGCATGAAACATACAACTATAGGCTGTATAGAGGTGGGCGCACCAATTGCACTGAGATGAACTCTAACGGAGTTGTCTTTAAGCCAGCTTCCAATAGGTGTAGAAGGTAATCAACAGTTTTTGTGTGGGGCAAGAGAATGGATCTAGGGCCTTCTGCTCACACCACACAGAAAATCTCCTCCACTTCAGTCCATTGGACTTTCTAATGGAAGGCTTTCTAGAAACCACTGGGACCTGAGACACATCCTCTGAAAAATCAAGTGGCTGCAGGATTAACCTCTCAACATACAGACTGTGAGTGACAGGGCCTGTACTTTGGGATGCCACAGTCTGCCTAGATCTTGAGTGATGAGATCTGGGAAGTCCCCACACTGATCTGTCTCTGGATGGACAACTCCCATAGGAGTGGAAACCAGACTTGTCTCAGCCAGTGAGGGGCTATGAGAATCATAGTTCCCCTTTCCTCGCAAAGCTTCAAGAGAGTCTTCGCCACTAAGGGAATCGCAGGAAATGCGATCAGAAGACCCTTGTCCCAATGATGGGCAAGGGCGTCCAAGGCTGGTTTGCCATCTAATCTGTACAGGCAGCAGAACTGAGGCACCTTCCTATTGCAGGGGGACGTGAACAAATCTGCGTCCAGTCTCCCCCTGAGGCAGAATATCTGATTCGCTAATCCCTGGTCCAGGGACCACTCTTGGGGTTTGAATACTCGACTCAGCTTATCTGCTACCATGTTGTCCTTCCTGGCCAGGTACATAGTCCTAAGCACCATCCTGTGGGACAGGGCCCACAACAAGATCTGGGCTGCTTCTTGACACAGGAGATACATCCCGTGCCTCCCTGCTTGTTGACATACCTCATGGCTACCTGGTTGTCGGTTTGGATCAGGACATTGCTGAAGGGATAGAAGGTAAAATTTGTCTATTTACGGATGATGCTAAGATTTGCAACAGAGTGGACACGCCGGAAGGAATAGAGAGAATGAGATGCAATTTAAGGAAGCTTGAACAGTGGTCAAAGATATGGCAGCTGGGATTCAATGCTAAGAAGTGCAGAGTCATGCATCTGGGGTGTGGTAATCCAAAAGAGCTGTATGTGATGGGGGTAAACGGCTGTGGTGCACAGAGCAGGAAAGGGACTGTGGGGTGATAGTGTTTAGTGATCTGAAGATGGCAAAGCAATGTGACAAGGTAATAGCTAAAGCCAGAAGAATGCTGGGCTGAAAAGGGAGTGAAATAACCAGTAAGAAAAAGGAGGTGATTGTTACGGTTGCCGTCTGCGGCAGACCCGCAGCATGGCCCCCTCACCTCTCTTCAGTAACTCCAACGCCTGGTCCCTCATCTCTGGAGGTGGCAGGCCGCTAGCTCCGTCCTCAGGCTACCCCTGGTGCCTCTGGCTCAGCTACAGACCCTGATGTCTCCGGTCCAGCTACCACTTCCACTGCTCCACATCGGGCCTCTCTGTGTGGCCTGTGGAGAGTCACTGCTACTCGGTGCCGCACCCCTCCCTAGGCAAGCACATCATTGAACCTTAAGTAGGGCCCGCGGCAGGAACCAAGCCGCTGCCCCGGATGACGACGTCAGCGGAGCTCTGGTATTTAAGCCCAGGCTCCACTCCCTAGCTTTAACTTTGCAACAAGTCTCCTTGCTGGTCGAGTACTCGTTGCCTCCTGAGAGATTCATCTTGTTCCTGCGTTCCAGTTCCTCATCTGACCCCGGTTCCTGTTTACTTCATTTCCGCGTTCCTGCTCTTCTACCCTTCTTCAGATTGCCTACACGGACTTTGATGTTAGGTTCCATATTAGGAGCTACCACCCAAGAAAGAGATCTAGGCGTCATAGTAGATAATACATTGAAATCGTCGGCTCAGTGTGCTGCAGCAGTCAAAAAAGCAAATAGAATGTTAGGAATTATTAGGAAGGGAATGGTTAATAAAACGGAAAATGTTATAATGCCTCTGTATCGCTCCATGGTGAGACCACACCTTGAATACTGTGTACAGTTCTGGTCGCCGTATCTCAAAAAGGATATAGTTGCAATGGAGAAGGTACAGAGAAGGGCAACCAAAATGATAAAGGGGATGGAACAGCTCCCCTATGAGGAAAGGCTGAAGAGGTTAGGGCTTTTCAGCTTGGAGAAGAGATGGCTGAGGGGGGATATAATAGAGGTCTTTAAGATCATGAGAGGTCTTGAACGAGTAGATGTGACTCGGTTATTTACACTTTCGAATAATAGAAGGACTAGGGGGCATTCCATGAAGTTAGCAAGTAGCACATTTAAGACTAATCGGAGAAAATTCTTTTTCACTCAACGCACAATAAAGCTCTGGAATTTGTTGCCAGAGGATGTGGTTAGTGCAGTTAGTGTAGCTGGGTTCAAAAAAGGTTTGGATAAGTTCTTGGAAGAGAAGTCCATTAACTGCTATTAATCAAGTTTACTTAGGGAATAGCCACTGCTATTAATTGCATCAGTAGCATGGGATCTTCTAGGTGTTTGGGTAATTGCCAGGTTCTTGTGGCCTGGTTTGGCCTCTGTTGGAAACAGGATGCTGGGCTTGATGGACCCTTGGTCTGACCCAGCATGGCAATTTCTTATGTTCTTATGTTCTTTGCTTTGCCTGACCATGCCGTTGCCTCTTTCCAGACCTGGACCTCTGCATTGCCTGACTACTCCATTGCCTCTCTCCAGACCCGGACCTCTACATTGCCTGACTACTCCATTGCCTCTCTTCAGACCCGGACCTCTGCATTGCCTGACTACTCCACTGTCTCTCTCCAGTCCTCGACCTTTGCATTGCCTGACTACTCCATTGCCTCTCTTCAAGCCCAGACTTCTGTATCACCTGACTACTCTGTTGCCTCTCTCCAAGCTTAGACCTTTGCTTTGCTTGATTATGTTTGACTATCTCCATGATCAGACTTCAGCCTTGCTTGCCACTACTTCCAGATTGCCGCCAGCCCTGACTCAAGCTTGTTCCACGATACCTCTTCAGCCTACATTCTGGACTTGGTCTATTAAGGCTTCGGCTTGCTCTTGCTCGGGCACCCCCTGTCTGACTTTGTTCCTTTGGTGCCCGAGTCTCCAGGACACTATCTTGTCCAGTGCTAGACTGTACCATCTCTCTACTGCTGTCTCTGGGCTGATCTCGATCCCTCCATCGACGACAACATACGGAGGGCCTACCTAAGTCCAGACGGCCCCGGCACCCAAAGGCTCAACCCGCGGGGAACGAAGGCTCGTATTGGTGAAGCGCCAGCTGGCCTCCGTACATCAGCCCACTTCGCCTGCCGAAGGTGGGGACCTGTAGGTCCCTACCTACGGGTTGCGTCAACCCCACCTTGGCCCAAGAGTCCACCTCAGCGCAACAGTAATAATCCCCTTGTACAGGGCATTAGTGAGGCCTCACCTGGAGTATTGTGTTCACTTCTGGAGACCATATCTCAAAAAGGACAGGGACAGAGAGGCTGGAGGTGGTCCAGAGAAGGACGACAAAAATGGTGGGAGATCTCCATCAATTGACTTATGAGGAGAGACTGAAGAACTAAATATGTATATCCTGGAGGAGGGAAGATGAAGGGGGGATATGATACAGACCTTTAGATACCTAAAGGGTTTTAATGATGCACAATCGACAAACCTTTTCCATTGGAAAGAAATCAATAGAACTAGGGGTCACATAATGAAACTCCAGGGAGGATGACTCAGAACCAACATCAGGAAATATTTCTTCATGGAGAGGGTGGTGGATGCCTGTAATACCTTTCTGGAGGAGGTGGTGAAGACTAAATCAATAAAAGATTTCAAAGGGGCATGGGATAAACACTATGGATCCCTAAATGCTACAGGATGGAAATGAAGAAAAGTGTGCATGGGTGTAACTTGCTGGTGTGGCAGTTACTACCCTTAATCAATATGCCTGATACTTCTGATGCAACTCCAACACTGCTCTCTGCTTCAACGGTAAGAGGTCATGGGAAATTGGACTCAGACAGCAACCAACAAGTGCTCTGACTTTGATGGTTTGGGAAACTAAATATTGGGGTGACCTGTATGGTGTGGCAGATGCTATGCGAAGATGCTAACGTAAGCTTGCTGGGTAGACTGGATGGTCCGATTGGTCCTTTACTGCCATCATTATTTATGTTTCTATGTTAGGACAACTTTGTTGGACAGCCGATATCTGCTTTGGCAAGATCAATCCTGAGAGGACCAGAGATCCAGGATGGTCACATCCATGGTTAAGAAAATGTAGATAGGGAGACTTCAAAAAGAGATCCCTTGTTCCAGATTTGAAAGTACCTGCCACCAGAACAATGAGTCCCGGAGAGACGGGGTGACTCAGATGCAATCCTGGAGACTCTGAGTGGCCTGGCACCACTGCAACCTCAGGGTCCATTGGGCTCTGCACATGTATAAACATGCCAAGGAAGTGACATGGATGGTTGTAGCCATATGGCCCAACAGCCTCAACATGTGACAAACTAATACCTGATGGCTCCATTGAATCTCTGCCACGATGGTCATCAAGGTGACAGCTGTCTGGAGAGACAGGAAGGCCTTGGCCTAAGCCATGTCCAGCAGGGCTCTTATGAAGTCCAATTGAAGTGATGGGCAGAGATGGGACTTTGGGTAGTTGAGAACGAATCTTAGTGACTCCAACACTTGGATAGTCAAGCATATGGACCTGGTGGCCCCTGCCTGAGACATGCTCTTTTCCAGCCAATCCTACAGATAAGGAAAAAATTGCACTCCCAGCATGCAGAGGTGAACCACCACTACAGCCAGGAATTTTATGAAAATCTGTGGGGCTGACACTAGCCCAATTGGCAACACCCGAAGTACTGGAAATTCTGTTTTCCCAACACAAATCGGAGATACTTCCTGTGACCAGGGAAGATCTCAATATGAGTGTATACATCCTTCAGATCAAGGAACATAGCCAGTCCCCTTTTTGCAAAAGGGGGATCAAGGTGCCCAGGGAAACTATCTTGAACTTTTCTTTTTTTAAAAACTTATTCAAGGCCCTCAGGTCAAGGATGGGATGGAGTCTTCCTGTTCTCTTTGGAATCAAGAAGTACGTAGAGTAAAATCCCTAACCTTTTTGCCCTGGTGGTATGGGCTTGACAGCTCTGGCTGTTAAAAGGGAGAAGAGCTCCACAAATAGTACCTCCTGATGCACTACTGGCCCCCAAAATGGGCACGAAGGGCAATTTGCTAGGATACCCAATAGATTCAATTGGTATCCTTAACGGACGATGGACAGAACCCACTGGTCTGAGATTAGACTTGGCCACTGGTCTGCAAAGAACCACAGCCTGCCCCCAACTGGAGGGTCCAATGTCCCAGGTGCAGGCGACTGGCCTATGCCCTCTATGACCCAATCAAAACTCTGTCCCTGAAGTTGACTGAGGAGCTGGCTGGGGCTTGGGGGCTCTCTGCTGTCTAGGATGGCTGCAGGAGCCCTGATGGTGTTGAAGGGAGCAAGGGGGCAGAGGATAATACTTCCTTTGGCGAGAGAACAACCTCCTTGGGCCTGTCTCGCTGCTGGCCTCCTAGAAGAGGAGGATGGGTCCAGATTTCTGGTCGACAGTTGTTGGAGGGTTTCATGGTGATCCCAAAATTGGGCCACAGCATCCCTCACCCTATGTCTGAAGAGATTCTCCCCAGTACACGACATGTCAATAAGTCATTCCTGTACCTCTGGTCGGAGAACTGAGGCCTGCAGCCATGTCTGTTGCGACCGTCGCTGTTCGACGTCCTCACTCCGCCCTCTTTACCTCTGTGGCGACTCCCTCCGGGTCTGATGGATGGTGCTGCCGCGGCGTCTCCATGCCGCCTCCCTCCGGTGTCCTCGGACCGGCTTGATGCTGCAACTCCGCCATCTTGTCCTGATGCCTAGGGCGCACGCACGCTTCCCGACTCTTGTACCAGCAAGGGCGCGAACCTCAGGGGCGTCCCCCTGAGATGACGTCATTTGCTTCCAATATTTAAAGGTCTTTGAAAATGCTAACAAACCGAGTTAGCAAGGGGATTGCTTCGGCTATCCAAGCTACTCTGTCTCCAAGGACTTACCAGAGGAACCCGCTCCTCGGCGGCCTCGCTCTTTTCTTTATTTTCAGATTACAGATAGGAACTGGTACTCGCTCCTCGAGGGCCCATGTTCCTGGACACTCTGAAGATTCTCTACTGCCTGGAAGATATCACTGCTACAAACAATTGTGAGTTACCATCGCTCTCTCAGAGCTTTCCCTGGAACCAGGTACTCGCTCCTCGAGGGCCTAATCCTTTCCAGCTCCTGAGCTTACTTGAGACCTTACGTAAGTTTTGTCATCTAGTTCTGTTCATGAACTCTGCCTACTCTGCCCACTCACTTTCTACAGTTTCTCAACAGCTCAGTCACCATCCTGGGATCGTTGTTCCAGTACCTGGGGGACTACAGCCCTGCCAGGCATATCAGTTCACTACTACCACCTCTGGTGGTTTCTAATAACCTGTTTAATAAAAGAACTAATGTGTGTCTGTTTCCATACTCTAGCCTAGTCGGTGGTCCCTCTCGGGGTATTCTCCCGGCGCCGTAGTCATCTGCCATTGGCCCAGGGATCCACCCATAACTATATCAGATTCAATACAGATTGCTATTCCTTAGCAAGATGATATCTGAGACACTACAAGATTGCTGATTCCTCCCTCTCCAGGAGCCTGCTATACAGAGCTTTCTCTACAGATTGCTCCTCCTATCTGACTGCTCCTCCCATCAAGCATCAGATTTCCAACAGATTGCTAACTCCGCAGTCTAACCCACAACAGATTGCTAACTGCCTAAGAAAACCTCAACAGATTGCTAACTCCCTAGCAATTCAACAGATTGCTAACTCCAGTGGATCCGGCTTAAAATATGGGATGTTGTTAACTCCAGTGGATTCGGCTTCAACTTTGGGATGTTGTTAACTTCATGGATCCGGCACATCTCTCTTCTTTGCAGGCTATAGCGGGCCTGGCCCAATGCATCTCAGAGCAGCAAGAAACTTTAGAGAAACTTACTGCAACATTTCATCAGCTACACACAGAGAAGATACAAGGCATAGCTTCTAATCAAGAAGGTCAGTTACAGGAGGTAACTTTAAAGATTGCTGTACCACTGGCGGCTCCTATCCGCTTTTCCGGAGAAATCCAGAAGACCCGGGGCTTTCTGCACCAGTGCTGCATGCACTTCACCTTACAGCCAACTTTATTTCCCACGGCTCTTTCGAAGACCACCTACATCCTGTCACACTTGGATGGGAGAATGCTGTAGTGGGCATTTATCTTGTGGGAATGCAAGGAACCTATTTTGCAGGACATAGAAGGATTTATGGACTTGTTTAAATCCATCTTTGATGACCCTGCTCGTAATTCTGTTGCCGGGTTTGCTTTGGTGGACTTGAAGCAAGGCAACAGATCATTGACTGAATTCGCTATAGAATTCAAGACTCTTGCAGTGGAACTTCACTGGGACCCCAACTGTCTCAAGACTCTCTTCTGCAGAGGCCTGGATACCCGCTTAAAGGACGAGCTGGCCGCTCGTCAGACACCTGACTCGCTGGACGAATTAATAGCCTTGGCCACTCGGATTGATCACCGGCTCCGAGACAAGGTGAAGGAACTCCGGCCTAAGGTGTTACTTGGGTTGAAACAGGCTAGTACTACCACTGCACCTCGGATGGTTCCAGTAACTTCTGCTATTGATAGACGAACCATGCAACTTGGTCGTGGTCACTTGACCTCCAAGGAGAGAAGATTTCGGAAGAAACACGGCTTGTGCAAGTACTGTGGTCAGCCCGGCCATGATGTCTCTACATGCCCCATTCGTCCGGGAAACGGACGGGCCTAAGTTCCGCGGGAGAACTGTTCTTGGGCCATATTGCATTTTCTCCTCTGCTCTCTCTTCCAGTCTCCGTGATCTGCGAACCGACTACGGTTCAGACTCCTGCCTTGGTGGACTCAGGTGCAGGAGGCAACCTTATTCTCCGTCTGGTGGAAGACCTGAGGAGTCCCTTCGTCAAACAAGAAGATCCTTTACTGCATCACAATTTGAAGTGGGCTTTGGACGTTCCTTTACATCGCCACTTATCTTGAAGATCTCAGTGACGTCCACAGCAGTTCTACTTATGGCTGCTGATATTCATAGCGCCTTCTAAGTTCACATTGGCTCAAAGGCGTTCAACATCTATCCGCATTCACGGATTATAAACTTAGAGATATCTTTCACTTTCCATCCATTCGGAGGATGTGTTTGATGAGCTACAGCACATATTTGATCCGAAGAAGATATCTCTGGCAACCAGCCAGTCTGTTTCCGCTGGTATGCCATCATCTTTAGAAGTGGAATTGGATGCATACCAACATCGCTACTTCCGCTGAAGCCTCAGTGATGTCCAGAGCAGCTACATTACTGCTGAATTCTACTTCAATTCTCATCCATCAACTCTATTGGAGAGTCATCTTTAGGAGTGGAATTGGATGCACACCAACATCGCTACTTCCGCTGAAGCCTTAGTGGCGTCCAGAGCAGCTACATTACTGTCGAATTTTACTTCATTTCTCATCCAGCAACTTCTACTGGAGAGTCATCTTAGAAGTGGGTCTTGGATGTACCCTAACTTCACCGCTTCCGCTGAAGCCTCAGTGAGGTCCATAGCAGCTACTTGTTACTGCTGAATTCTACTTCATCTCTCATCCAGCAACTTCTACTGGAGAGACATCTTTAGAAGTGGATCTTGAATGTACCCCTATCATCACCACTTCCACTGAAACCTTCAGTGACGCCAAAACAGCAGCTCTATCCATTACTGCTGATTTCATCAATAACACTCTGCAAGATTCTTCCATATCTCAAGATCCATCTGTCATCGTTGCAGAAGACGAATTAGAAATCAAGATCAAAGAGATTCTGGATGTTCGTAACAGAGGCAAGACTTTTGAATACCTTCTGATTTGGGAAGGCTTCGGCCACGATTTAATCTCTTGGGAGCCTCAGACCAATATCTTGGACAAAGAGATGCTGCATCAGTTCCACCTCACGCATCCTTCCAAACCTAAGCCTGGTTCCTGAAGAGGAGATCGCTCTTTGAAGGGGGGTACTGCTGCGACCGTCGCTGCTCGACATCCTCACTCCGCTCTCTTTACCTCTGTGGCGACTTCCTCCGGGTCTGATGGACGGGTGGCTGCTGCGGTGTCTCCATGCCACCTCCCTCCGGCATCCCTGGACCGGCTCGACGCTGCAAATCCATCATCTTGTCCTGATGCCTAGGACACGCGCGCGTCCCGACTCTTGTACCAGCAAGGGCGCGAACCTCAGGGGTGTCCTCCTGAGATGACATAATCTGCTTCCAATATTTAAAGGTCTTTGAAAACGCTAACAAACCGAGTTAACAAGGGGATTGCTTCGGCGATCCAAGCTACTCTGCCTCCTCGGACTTACCAGAGGTACACGCTCCTCGGGGGCCTCGCTTTTTTCTTTATTTTCAGATAGGAACCGGTACTCGCTCCTCTAGGGCCCATGTTCCTGGACACTCTGAAGATTCTATACTGCCTGGAAGATATCACTGCTACAAACAATTGTGAGTTACCATCGCTCTCTCAGAGCTTTCCCTGGAACCAGGTACTCGCTCCTTGAGGGCCTAATCCTTTCCAGCTCCTGAGCTTACTTGAGACCTTACGTGAGTTTTGTCACCTAGTTCTGTTCATGAACTCTGCCTACTCTGCCTACTCACTTTCTACAGTTTCTCAACAGCTTAGCCATCCTGGGATCGTTGTTCCAGTACCTGGGGGATTACAGCCCTGCCGGGCATATCAGCTCACTACTACCACCTCTGGTGGTTTCTAATAATCTGTTTAATAAAAGAACTAATGTGTGTCTGTCTCCATAGTCTACCCTAGCCGGTGGTCCCTCTCGGGGTATCCTCCTGGGGGCATAGTCATCTGCCATCGGCCCAGGGATCCACCCACAACTATATCAGATTCATTACAGATTGCTACTCCTTAGCAAGATGATATCTGAGACACTACAAGATTGCTGACTCCTCCCTCTCCAGGAGCCTGCTATACAGAGCTTTCTCTACAGATTGCTCCTCCTATCTGACTGCTTCTCCCATAAAGCATCAGATTTCCAACAGATTGCTAACTCCACAGTCTAACCCATAACAGATTGCTAACTCCCTAACAAAATCTCAACAATGTCATTCTGCGGGTGCCGATTCCCACTCCAGAGAATCTTGATGCATTCTTGAAAACATCGTAGGTCGCATTGGACCTCATGCTTGCCGCACTCCAGGTCTTTATGCACCAGCAACATGAGGGTATCCTGCTGCTGTTGAGCAGCTGCTCAGTCACCTCCTGCACCTTCTTCCAGATGTCCCACAAGTACTGGCTCATGTAAAGTTGGTAGGCAGCAATGTGGGCAATGTGTGGCACCTTGAAATACCTTCCACCCAAAAGCATCCATCGCTCTATGCTCCTTCCTCAGGGGCACCAAGCAATGAGTCTGAGAACAAGTGACACTCTTGAAAGTGGATTCGACTACCACCAACTGGTGGGGCAGCTGACTCTTATTGTTCCGGCAGCCTTCTGGATGAGGTAGATCCCGTCTGCCTTCTTATTAATGGGAACCACTGTGAGGGGGTATTCCCATATCCTCAGCAGCAGTTCCTTAAGGACCTTGTGTACTGAGACTGCTATGATCTCCTTAGGAGGCTAAATGAACTGGAGGATCTCAAGCATTTTGTGCCTGGCATCCTCCACCACTAATAACTGAAATGGAATGGCTTCCACCATCACCCTCACAAAACCTGTGAAGGTCAATTCCTCAGGCGGAGAATTCCTTCACTTCTCTAAAGGAGAAGTCTGAAGGGATACCCTCCTAGTCCTCAAAGGAGGACTCTGAAATCCTATCCCCCAGGAGTCATAGGGTTCCTCATCCTCACTGTAAGCCACAGGGGATGGGTCCATAGGTGCTCGGTCCAGAGGTGCAGGCACCGTTAAAACTGGACAGTGGAGTGACAGCATCTTCGTTGCTGCTGGCCTTGGTGGAGCTTCCTCCTTGGAGGAACCAGTGTCAACCACCATATCGGTAGGGGGAGGCCTTGGTGCCCCGCTGGGCACTGATGCTGTCCCGGGAACCAAAGCCAGCTGGATCAGAAATGCACTGAGGAGCACATTGAGCTTCTCCAGAAGCGGTATGAGGATGGTTGGCACAGGTTCCTGTGCCATAAGTGCCTCAGGACCAAAGCCCTTCAGCACCTGCTCCACCGCCAGCTGGACTTGGCGTTCCAGCTCCTCCTCAAATGCTGCCAATGCCAATACCAACTGGGAGGAAGGAGGGGTGGCTAGATCCTCTTCGGACCCTTGAGGTGGATCGGTGACTGGCATTAGGACTGGTGGAGACCATCGTGGACTCCCGGCATCGATGGAGGACTGGCACTCCTCACCGTGGGGTTGCTTAGGGGGCATCGCAGCATAAGCTGGTGCATCCCCGTGCCTGGCACCAGGCATCAATGGAGACTAGTGCTGATGCTTCTTTGGCTTCCCTTGATGCTCACTCCTTGGTCCTTCGATGCTGATGCTGCTGATGCCAATGCCAATGGCTTGTACTTCTTTGATCCAAAGAGCTGCTCCATCTTGTTGAGTCAAAGCCAACATTCCTTCGGGGTCTTCTGGGTGCATAAATGACAACCCCGGATGTCATGCAAGACAGATATCTCATGCGGATCCATGGTGGACATGGTCCTCAGACACTGGGGACATTGCCAAAAACTGGACGTGGCCATGTTGAACGTAACAAAAGGGGAATGAATCAAAAATGATGGCAGCAGGGCAGAGATGGCTTGTGGTCACCAATGTACCGCCACCATGGGGAATTGACCGTGAAAGTAAACTTACCCGAATTGCTGAAACCCTGACTAGGAGATAGTTTGGGAAGGCACCGAGAGAGTCCTGGTGATGGAACAACAAGAAAAGAAAACCCATGAAAAATGCAAGAAAAGAGGAAAGTTTTCCACAAGGTCAAAAAAACAGCCAAAGTGAGCTCACTCACACCATGAGGCTTACAGCTCCGTGGAAAATGAGAGACTGGAGAAGGACCACGTGTGGATGCATGGTATAAGGCATGCTGGGCTGCTTAGTGTGCCTATCAAAATTCTAGAAACTTTGACATAAGTTTCCACATCGGGGCTTCATCTGATGATGTCACCCATGTGTGAGGACTACCATCCTGCTTGTCCTCGGATAACTTGGATCTTCCTTACAAGATTACATTTATTCAAGTTTGGCTTTAAAGACCTCAATTCAAATTGCAAATAACCAGTATTTGAACTAGGAGTCCATAATTATTTAAAATCTTAATATTTTCAGTTGCAAGAGGAACAAGTCTCATCATGCCCTTATCTTTCTAAAAATTACTAAGTGAAGCGATTTCTCATCTGGCTTGGCTGGCACCTACATACTGTCAGGTAGTTTAAATACAGGCAACCCTCTCAGTGAGACAAGTCATTTTTCATTAATCCCTATTCTGTTGTGATAAACAAATCATTAATAAGTTAATTTGCTAATGTGAAAGATTGAATAATTTTATTATTGGAAGGATGAACTTGTCTGTAAGAGCATCAATACTGACAAATTTTATTATAAGCTCTTGCTGTTTTGCTATGCCCAAGGATTTGGTTACTGATGCAAATTACAGATTACTTTAAGTACATAGTTTAGTTCTATAGTTTTCTTTTAGGAATTATTAAGAAGGGAACAGGGGCGGATTGTGGGAAAATAGTGGCCTGGGGGATTTTTCTCCATACTGGCCCATGGGTACCCAATTACATATACAATATAATTTACAAATATAATTTACATATATATGTACACACCCCTATATTTTGGTATGTACTATTTGCCAAAACTCAAAGAATAACAACCTCACCTATGAAAAAGAATAGCACAAATATTACACCAGAATCTAAAATATCAAAACACCTCCTATCAGGAAAACAGAACAGGCCAAGCTACTACAGATCCCTACAGAGAAACCACATGCTAAAAGAATGCTTCATTTCAGTCTTTGCATGCAGAACACAAACTCTCACCAAATACAGAATAAAGCCACATAAAGTATAAATAGAAATGTGCAGACAAAAACTAAACTGTAAAACGTATCATGCCAGACTCTATAGAGTGCAATAATGGAAAAACAAAAATGTCACCATTCCTCATGAAACAATCAATAAAATCAAGATATATAAATCATGAATCATAATTATAAAATCATACTAATAAAATAATTTCAAAACAGCTGATGAATAGAATATCCAATAATTAAAGACTCAAGCAAATTTAGAAACCTTTACCAAACACCAATAAAATATTTCAAACAGCAGAGACATCACATACTACCCAATAATTAAAATGGTAGTCAATCAAGAAAAATGAACTTAAAAAGCCACATTTACTTACCCTCTCCATCAGTTCTCCTACTCCTTTCCCTTGCAGGCCACACCAGAAGCAGTAGTAGCTGCTGAAACTGTCCTCACGGTCCTCTTCCTTAGGGACCACAACCAGTCTCTTCTCTCTCTCTCTCTCACACACACACACACACCAGTCATACCCTCAAGACCAGTTTCTGTCTCTCATACACCAATCATCTCCCCAACCAGTCTCTCTCTCTCTCACACACACAGAGAAGCACCATTCCTTTCTCACATTTACACATACACACACACACACACAACGTTCCTTTCTCACATACACACAGAAGCACCCTTCTGATTTAAGGCCCCCAGCTGAACAGCTGGTCTCCGGCAGCGGTTAGCAGCACCGGTGTTCACTTTTTCGGCCCCCGCTGGCCTTGATTTTAATTTCTTTGGCCCCCCCGCTTGGTCTCCAGTGGGGGCCAAAGAAATTAAAATCGAGGCCGGCGGAGGCCAAAGAAAAGAAGTTGGGCGCCACCCAGCCAGCCCTCGCTTGAGGCTGGCTGGGAGGCACCCATCTTCTTTTCTTCGGCCTCCGCCACCCTCGATTTTAATTTATTCGGCCCCCATTGGCTTGGTCTCCGGCGGGGGATGGCTGGGAGGCGCTGAGGAAGAGACCACGTGACCAGCTAGACCGGCCCACCGGGGGAAGCCCGATCTCCTGATAGGCCAATCCGCCCCTGAAAGGGAATGGTTAACAAAATGGAAAATGTCATATGCGACTATCGCTCCATGGTGAGACCGCACCTTGAATACTGTGTACAATTCTGGTCGCCGCACCTCAAAATAGATATAGTTGCGATGGAGAAAATACAGAGAAGGGCGCCCAAACTGATAAAAGGGATAGAACAGCTCCCCTATGAGGAAAGGCTGAAGAGGTTAGGGCTGTTCAGCTTGGAGAAGAGACGGCTGAGGGGGGGATATGATAGAGGTCTTTAAAATAATGAGAGGTCTTGAACGAGTAGATGTGAATCGGTTATTTACACTTTCGGATAATAGAAGGTCTAAGGGGCACTCCATGAAGTTAGCAAGTAGCATATTTAAGACTAATTGGAGAAAATTATTTTTCACTCAATGCACAATTAAGCTCTGGAATTTGTTGCCAGAGGAGGTGGTTAGAGTAGTTAGTAAAGCTGGTTTAAAAAAGGTTTGGATAAGTTCTTGGAGAAGTCTATTAACTGCTATTAATCAAGCTGACTTAGGGAATGGCCTCTGTTATTATTGGCATCAGTAGTATGGGATCTTCTTAGTGTTTGGGTACTTGTCACGTTCTTGTGGCCTGGTTTGGCCTCTGCATGGCTGTTCTGGCCCAGTAAGAAACACCCAGGTTTCCCTCTTCCACACAGCTAACTTTTCTTCCCAATCAGTCTTCAGGCAAAAATCTTTTAAGTTTGAAATTATTTATTGTACAGATAACTTTCCATTACTTACAATTGTCACATTCCAAAGTATATGCCCCAGGCAGAGATCTTTGTAGCTGGAGATAGGCAGGGAGAAAGGAGATGGAGTTTCTTGGGATTCAGGGTGAGAAGACAAAGGATTCTGAAGCTGATTAATCTTTAGAATTAAAGCGGTAAGAAGAAATGTAAAAAAGCTAATTGTATTACAGAGGTTGCAGGTACTTATAGCATTGAAGCAGCATGGCTCAGACTAACAGTCTTGGAGAGTGATTACAGGAAATGTCCCCACAAGCTGGGGCTAGAGGGTGAGATCCAATGGTAGCAAGCCTAGGATCCATGTGACACAGGGGGGAGCATGAAAGGCAGTCCCTTGAGCCAATAAGGCACTTAAGAAGACTCAAGTTAGGTTGAGAGGGCATACAAGCTCTTCCCAGAGAGAGAAGGCAAAGGGGGAGGGAACTTCTCTTAAGGGCAAAGTTCCCCTTAAAGGCAAGGCTCATGGGCTTTTATCATGGGTTACAAAGTAAGGACTGCACTAGACACAGTTAAACTGCAGTGTATTTACAGATGCCAACATGTACCCACTGCTGGGGACAGAACAATGGCAATTTCTTATGTTCTTATTTTTTATGATTTTTCAATCCACTTTAGATCAAGAATCAAGGGAGTAAAAGTGTTTTTCTTTACAACAACCCCACTGCTTCTGTGGGAATGCAGTTTTTTGCCACTACAAGTGTAATAGACACAAAACGTAAGCTACTGTATATACTTGTGTATAAGTCAAAAAATTTTATCCTAAAAATGAATCCTTAAAATCACGGTCGTTTTATCCATGGGTCAATCCATATTAATGTCGGTATTGAAATGTGAGATGCATGATTGACTTATTCTCATGCTTCTCCTCCCGAACAGTTATTTCACCCGCTGCTAGGAGAACAATGAAGGCACTTGCAGTTGCGCAGGCATGTCCTCCCCCTCCCAAGCCAGGGTCTCATTGTCCAGATAGCAGCGGGTGAGTTAAGAAATTGGGATGGGGGAAGGATTCAAACTGGAGGGGCAGCCACGGGGGAGGAAGGGAAGGATTCAAACAGGGAGGATAGCCGTAGGGGAAGGAGGGAAGGATTCTGACAGCAGGGACAAAAATGAAGGAGGGAGGGAAGGATTCTGACAGCAGGGAAAGACATGAGGGAGGGAGTGAAGAATTCAGAAAGCAGGGACAGCCATTAGAATAATGACATCTTACTATCAAGAAAATGAGTGCTGAGAAGAAAAAGAGAGCATCTTTCACCACATCACTGAAACTGAAGTTTATAGAACATGCAAAGGAGGCCAATAATTGTGCAGCTTGAAGAGAATTTGACATTAGTGAAAAACTCGTCAGAGACTGGCAAAAAAAATGAAGAAAAGCTGCTAGAAATGCCAAAGTCAAAGAAAGCCTTACATTTCAAAATTGTGCCTTTTGAAGGAATGCAAAAGGATTTGAATGACTCGCTACATTGTGACTCGCTCGAGCATTAGGATTTGTGCCCTTCAAATGGTAAAAGAAGAAAAAAATTCAGTGACCAAAGGTCTGAAAGAATTCACAGCATTGTCTGGTTGGTGTTCGTGGTTCATGAACCGATATGGATTGTGCTTCGTCAGCGCACAAAGTTTTCACAGAAACTGCCTAAAGAGCTTGATGAAAAGATCTGTTCATTCCAGAAATTTATTATTCGGCAGAGAATAAAGAATCATTTTTGATATGAATAAAACTGGTAATATGGATGAAATTGTTGTTCAGTGGACCCCTAGCCGAGACGAGATTGACGCTACCTACAGGAGGCCTCCTGTAGGTCCTTGTCATCGGAGGCAGGTAAGCTCCGTGAGGAGACCCAACTGGACCTTCACCAATACCAGCCCTCGTTCCCCGCAGGTTGAGTCCTTGGGTACTGGGGCTGGCTGGACTTCGGCGCAGGACTCCAGAAGGCGATGAATCCCACGACAACAGCAGGTGGAGTCAGGTGTACCAGAGGTCATGGGCAGGTGGCAAGCAAAAGAACCGAAGAACAAGCAGATGGTTGGGGAAGGCAGCAAGCAGAGGAACCGGAGAACAGGCAGATGGTCAGGGCAGGCACAAGCAAGACGGAATCCAGGGATGAACCGAGGTCAGAATCCAGGCAAGCAGTCACAGAGGAGAAGAGCAGAGCGGGGAACCAGGAACAGGAGGGCAAGGCAGGACCAGGAATACATGGGGCAGGAACAGGAGCAGGCAGGACCAGGAACACATGGTGCAGGAACACATGGAGCAGGAACACATGGAGCAGGCAGAGCAACCAACAACTCTTAACCAGAGCGGGACCTGTTGCTGAGGTGAGGACCTGATGATCAGGCAGGGGTTAAATAGTCCCCTGTCCTGATGTCACCGGTAGGGGCTGCGGGAAGGTTTCCCACCGCTGGCCCTTTAAGATGCAGGAGGGATTGCATGCGCGTGCCTGGGGGGGGGGGGGGGGGGGGGCGGTGGCAGTGTTGGCGGCGGTATGCACGGCAGAGACAGAGGAACTGTACCGAATGGCCCAACCGGGAGCAGAAGCAAGCGCAGGCCGGGGCAGAGGTGAGGGATGCTGGTTGTGGACCCCTGTGGCCGGCGACTGCAACAGAAATGCTGATGACATGTGATATGCCTAGCAACTGCACTGTAGCTGACATTGGTGAGAATTCCATACTTATAAAAACAACTGGTCATGAAAAGACCCATTTCATGGTAGTCCTGTCTTGCCTGGCAGATGGCACAAAACTGAGTCCAGTGGTAATATTCAAGAGGAAAACGATGCCAGAGAACCTAAAAATTCCAAATGTAACTGTTTGGGTTCATTCTAAAGGCTGAGGAGGGAACACAATTGTGGCTGTGCGATGTGTGGGGTACGCGATCAGGCGCAGGGCTAAGAAAACGATCGTCACTATTACTGTGGGATATGTTCTGCGCACATATAACAGAGGATGTGAAGGATGATGCAAAGAAAATGTCGATCACATTAGCAGTGATTCCAGGGGGTCTGACATCAATGCTTCAGCCTTTAGATATCTGTCGCAACAAGCCATTCAAGGACTAATTGTGGCATTTGTGGCAGCAATGGATGTGTTCTAGTCAAGCAAAGTTAACGAAAGGAGGGAACTTGATGAAACCAGACATTGATTTGGTAGTGAAATGGGTAAAGAATGCCTGGGAGTCAATTCCACCAGAATTGGTCAATAAGCCATTCCTGAAATGCAGCATTAGCAATGCTATAAACAGATCAGAAGATGATGCCATCTATGAAGACAAAGATGAATCAGCATTGGCTGATGATTCAACAGGTGGAGACAGTGAAGACAACATTTACGCTGATGGCATCACTAAAGAACAGTTCCACGATTTATTTGGACATTCCGATGATGAAGAATCAGACTTGGAAGGATTTGAATAAAAGAGAAGGATTCAAACAGCAAGGTCAGCCATGGAAGAGGGAGGCAAGGATTCATACAGCAGGGACATTCTCTTAAGTTGTTAAATGATAATGGTGTTTATGAGACACTTCATTCTGTTTTTTAAAAAATAAATCTAAGCGATTTTCTTAAGTTATCAATTTGTTTCTTAATATGATTTCACCATTTCATAAGCCCCTAGGTTTTATCTTTGACTTTTCCACGGGTGACAGATAAATCTTGATTTTGGGGCCCAAAAAATACTCTTGACTTATACAAGAGATCAATTTATACACGAGTATATACGGTAATTGCAAAGGAAAATATTTGGGGAGCAGTTGATTGGAGGGTAAAGAGTAAACCATAGAACTGAAGCAAATATTTGGAATGTGTTTGGAAATGTAAATATTTGATAAATAGTAAGCAGTTCCCAGATAAAAGCATGACAGCAAGAACCAACACCCATATGAAATAACAGATGAACAGGGCTGTAGCAAGGGCAGAGCCCTGAGGTAAAAATACTGCAGCTTAGTGAAGGATCGCCTTGGAAAATGGCTGCTGCCTGGGCCCAGAGCCTAGGGGACACTCAAGGCCTGCAATGGACCACTGATGCATATTTTAGAAGTGTGAAGGAGGGGAGGAGGTCTGTAAGTGGGCAAGGGATCTACTAGACCAGTTTAGAGATTTTTTAGTGTAAGGGGGGTCTGGAAAGGTGGAGTGGTCCACTGGATCACCAAGGCAAGCTTTTTTTTTTTTTTTTTTTTAAAAGGGGGTCTGTGGAGACTAGGGTGGAGGGAGGGGATCCTGGTCTCCCAGGGCTGGAATTTTCAATGAAAGGGGAGGGCTATGGGGAAGGGCTTGCCACAGTCATAAGAATGTGTTGTTATTTTATTTTTACAACTATGTGCTGCCTGCAAGGGTGACAGGGGGTGGGAAAAGGGGTTTATGCAGACCCCTGGGACTTTTGATGGGATTGTCAGGTCCAAGGCTAGGCTACAGGTGCATCAAGACATTATCATCCTGATGCACCCATGGGAAATTAGCTACAACTCCTGAGTTGTAGCTAATTTCATTTCGGATAATGTGGCTTGCAAATACTTTGGCAAGCTATTTTATTTGATTTGCATCGAATAGGATAGCAATGAGCTCATTAGCATGCATGTGTATGCTAATGAGCTCATTTAAATATGCATGGGGCTAGGCCTGGAATAATGCAAGATATTTTAAATACTGTATCTCACATTATTTCTGCATTAGGCTAACATGGCTTAGTGAATGAGGCCCCAAGAGAGATACCTGCCCTGGCTGCTTCACAGAGAGGGTTTCAAATGAATGCAAATATTATTATTTATTAATTCAAAGTTGTAATATCTTATAAACGGGCTGATACAGTAAGGTGCGGTAGAAAGAGGTGCGTTAGGGCCGGGCGCACCCGCGTTTGCCGCACGTACAGTTCGGATCACATACCGCTCGATACTCTAAATGGCATGCAAATGCAAGCCGCGTCCATGAAGCGCAATCCATTTTACTGTATAGGCGCTATACAGGCTATATATATACAGCGCCTATACAGTATCCTGGGTGCGCTGGTACCTGTCATTTCAAATGACATTTGAAATGACAGGTACCAGGAAGTGGATCCCAACTTTAACCAAAAGAAAACCTAAAAACCTAAAATCCCCTCCTCCCGAAGCAAGGCGCAGGGCGAAAAGCGACTCGACATGTAAAGTATTGTGAATAAGTGTAACCAAAGTTAACTTACTTTTTCTTTCTTTCAGCCCTCTCTGCCCTCCTCTGGAGGCGCGCACCACGGCTCCCCTGCCTCCCGGGGGCAGCCGGCGGCTTCCAGCCGCCCACGCCGGCGAAGACGGATGAACGCACACCCATAGTGCACGGGTGCTCAAGCCAGCGAAAGCACATGAACGGGCATGCATGACGTCACGGCGTACGTTCATATGCCGTGACGTCATGCGCTTTGCTGGCTTGAGCGCCCAAATTGATGGGACCCTAAGTCAGCGAAAGCGTATGAACGTAAGCCGTGACGTCACGCACGCCCCTCCTCCCGTCAAGCCTTGCTTCGGGAAGAGGGGATTTTAGGTTTTTAGGTTTTCTTTTGGTTAAAGTTGCTTTGGGAGGAGGGGAGAGAGGACTGGGGTTGCCCCGGAGTCCGGCACCCATGGACGCGGCCAGGGCAAGTGAGCGGGGGCTGGGGGAAAGTTTGCCGTCTACCCTTACCCCTGCCTCTAACGCAGGGGTAAGGGTAGGCGGTAATTTAGCAGGTTAAAGACGCGGCTAAACTGCAGGTTAAAAAGGTGATAGTCGGGGCACACGTTACTGAATGGGAGGGAATTTATTTATTTTATTTTATTTAACTTCTTTTACTATACCGACACTCAAGACCAGGTCTTATCGTGCCGGTTTACATTAAAACATGGGGAAACCAATTAACGTATAAGTAGAAATGAGAAGTTACATTAAAACAGGGAGAGTAAAAACATGGATGTCGGAAGATAGGACAGAATTAAACTATAACAGAAATGGGAGATCAAGAATCAAACAATAAGTTAACAAAATTACAAACTATAAATTAACACAAAACAATAAATTAGTAATACAGAAACATGGATTATAATCAGCAGATATATACTTGGTATGTCAGGTGGGAGGTGGCGGGGGGAGTGGGGGGAGGGGGAAAAAAGGTGGGTTGAGGTTGAGAGGGGAAAGGGAAAAAGGTAGGGAGTGAGGGGAGGGATAAAGGGTGGGTTGAAGGGTGAGAGACAGAGTTGGTTGAAATGGATTCCTTCAACGGTAGGCTTGTGTGAACAGCTAGGTTTTAAGTTTTTTTCTGAAGGTTAAATGGCATTGTTCCTGGCGTAAGTCTTGAGGAAGCGAATTCCAATGTAGCGGACCTGCTGTCGAAAGTGCTCGCTTGTGAATGGAGTTGTGGACTGATGATTTGTTGGGAGGGGCCTTGAGCTTACTTTTGTAGGCAGTTCTTATTGGTCTTGAGGATGTATGTAGTTCCAGAGGGAAGGTGAGTTGGAGAGTGGATTGTTGGTAGACCGATCTGTGGATGATAGTGAGAGCTTTGAAAAGTATTCTATATTGAATAGGAAGCCAATGTAAGATTTTTAGGATAGGTGTGATGTGGTCCTTGCGCCGTGTGTTTGTAAGGATCCTGGCTGCTGCGTTTTGCAGCATCTGTAGAGGTTTGGTCGAAGAGGCGGGGAGACCGAGTAGAAGAGCATTGCAATAGTCTATCTTTGAAAACAGTATTGCTTGAAGCACAGAACGGAAATCCTGGAAGTGTAAGAGCGGTCTTAGATGCTTCAGGACCTGTAGTTTGAAGAAACATTCTTTAGTTGTCGCGTTAATGAATTTTTTGAAATTCATTCTAGAGTCAAGGGTGGCCCCAAGGTCTCTGACATGGCTTGCTAGTGGGGTTATTGTGTTATTGGTGAAGGGGTGGTTATCGCTAGGGGAGATAACCAGGAGTTCCATTTTGGACGTATTTAGGACCAGGTTGAGACTCGAGAGAAGCTGGTTGATGGCTTGTAGGCAGTCGTTCCAGAAATTTAGAGTTGAGGAGATGGGGTCTGAGATGGGGATTATGATTTGCACATCGTCTGTGTATATAAAGTGGGTGAGGTTGAGGCTATTGAGCAGCTGGCATAATGGAAGTAGATATATGTTAAACAGGGTAGGGGAAAGAGCTAATCCGATCGTTTACATCTCATATACATGCCATGGGCGGAAAGGGTTACCCGTTGATTTAAAGAAGCGGTAAGGATGGGTTAAAAGGGATAGTGAATTGCAGGTTGGACTAACGGCCAAATTGTGAGTAGAAAGCGGGTTAGAAGCAGGGTAACCGTGGCCGCACTTTACTGTATTGGCCTGAAAGATAGCAAACATCTAATGAATAATTTTGAATTTCAAACTTTTACATTTTATAAAGTGGGGGTGCCTTATACTCATCCTTCTCCACCAAAATATTTCACTGCAGCCCTGTTGATGATTTACCTTCAACATCTATCTATTTATCTATCTATCCATATTTCTATATCTATAAAACTATATCTAAATCTGGATAATTATTTCAGCTCTTCCATACTTCCTCTGTGTAGGAATCTGCATAGACAGACGGAATGCTGAGAAAACTACAACTATCACATTACTTACTCTTTCCTTCACTTTTACAGTGCTCAAGGGGTCAAGAGTGGCAAAGATAACCAAGTTGTTTTACCCGGTTAGGTTTGACTGGCTAGGTTTGCAGCTGAAAATTCATCTATATCTATCTGGCCAACTATTTGTGTGACCTAAGTTGTTCAGCTTAATTTAGCCAGTTACTGCTGAAAACCTGCACCGAGCAGCTGAACTGAAAATGTGTCCTGGAAATACTTCAAAAGCCATTCCTTTTCTGACCAGTTAAATCTGTGCATACCGTGAATTTGGGAGGATAGGTGGGGGCCAGGGATATTTTCAAAGCCAGCCATTTATCCAGCTAACTTCTGAAGTGAGTCAGATAAACCTTTTGAAAACTGACTCACAGTTGACCAGATGTCACATTATCTCCTATTCCCTCATGCCCATGACAAAAGGCCGCTATTTACACTGAAGGTTAGAACATAAGAACATGCCATAATGGGTCAGACCAAGGGTCCATCAAGCCCAGCATCCTGTTTCCAACAGTGGCCAATCCAGGCCATAAGAACCTGGCAAGTACCCAAAAACTAAGTCAATCCCATGTTACTGTTGCTAGTAATAGCAGTGGCTATTTTCTAAGTCAACTTAATTAATAGCAGGTAATGGACTTCTCTTCCAAGAATTTATCCAATCCTTTTTTAAACACAGCTATACTAACAGCACTAACTACATCCTCTGGCAACAAATTCCAGAGTTTAATTGTGCGTTGAGTGAAAAAGAACTTTCTCCGATTAGTTTTAAATGTGCCACATGCTAACTTCATAGAGTGCCCCCTAGTCTTTCTATTATCTGAAAGAGTAAATAACCGATTCACATCTACCAGTTCGAGTCCTCTCATGATTTTAAACACCTATATCATATCCCCCCTCAGCCGTCTCTTCTCCAAGATGAAAAGTCCTAACCTCTTTAGTCTTTCCTCATAGGGGAGCTGTTCCATTCCCGTTATCATTTTGGTCACCCTTCTCTGTATCTTCTCTATCGCAACTATTTTTTGAGATGCGACGACCAGAATTGTACACAGTATTCAAGGTACAGTCTCACCTTGGAGCGATACAGAGGCATTATGACATTTTCTGTTTTATTCACCATTCCCTTTCTAATAATTCCCAACATTCTGTTTGCTTTTTTGACTGCCACAGCACACTGAACTGATGATTTCAATGTGTTATCCACTATGATGCCTAGATCTCTTTCTTAGATGGTAGCACCTAAAATGGAATCTAACATTGTGTAACTGTAGCATGGGTTATTTTTCCCTATATACATCACCTTGCACTTATCTACATTAAATTTCATCTGCCATTTCGATGCCCAATTTTCCAGTCTCAGAAGGTCTTCCTGCAATGTATCACAATCTGCTTGTGATTTAACTACTCTGAACAATTTTATATCATCTGCAAATTTGATTACCTTACTCGTCATATTTCTTTCCAGATCATTTATAAATATATTGAAAATTAAGGGTTTAAATACAGATCCCTGAGGCACTCCACTGCCCACTGCCTTCCACTGAGAAAATTGACCATTGTCTCTGTTTCCTGTCTTTTAGCCAGTTTGTAATCCACGAAAGGACATCGCCACCTATCCCATGACTTTTTATTTTTCCTAGAAGCCTCTCATGAGGAACTTTGTCAAACGCCTTCTGAAAATCCAAGTACACTACATCTACCGGTTCACCTTTATCCACATGTTTATTAACTTCTTCAAAAAAGTGAAGCAGATTTGTGAGGCAAGACTTGCCTTGGGTAAAGCCATTTCTTTGTCAGCTACCAATTTACAGTGCAAGAAATTTTTCCATTAGGTTTTTGTGTCCTAGAAAATAACTTCGTGCACAGTTCAAAACTCACATACTATATGCTACATAGTAACAATAATTGTTGGCAGGTAAAGACCATTTGACCCACTTGGTCTACCTAATTGCCTTTGTCTACTGTGTTACTGAAGACTCTGCTCCATCTGCAGTCAAATCCTTCTCTTACCTAACATGCTTGAAACTCTTCTAAACGTGCTTGAATTGTATTTTACATTATTTTTTTTATGGGCTTTTGTAATGCTGTAAAGCCTGAAGAAACTGAATTATCCTCAGAGATTGTAATGAAGCATGAACACATAAAGCAAAGTTTAAAATAAGCAATTACTGACTACAGCCATTTAAAATGCAAACCAAGATGCCATAGGGCTGAAGTCAGCATAAGACTTTGTTTAAATTGCATTCTACTGTTTTATTTAAAGGTGTGATTCACCAAATCAATGTAATTCCTTTTAAGATGTGCATATAGTTAACAAATGGGCATTTTTTCTCATTTCAACAAAGATATGAAACACATGCATTGGTGATCAAACAAGTCGACATAGTGAGGGCAAAGGTAGCGCCGGCGCCATTTTGAATATTGGCAAATCGGCCCGAGTGCAGAAGGTCGCTCCCGGACCCCCGCTGGACTTTTGGCAAGTCTTGTGGGGGTCAGGAGGCCCCCCAAGCTGGCCAAAAGTCCCTGGGGGTCCAGCAGGGGTCCGGGAGCGATCTCCTGCACTCGTGACGTCGGGTCACAGGAACCAAAATGGTGCCGGCGCTACCTTTGCCCTGTCATATGGTAAGGGCAAAGGGCCACCAGTGCCATTTCTCTTAACGCAGCCGTGGCCCGAGAGTGGGAGATCGTGCCGAGACCCCCCCACTGGACCCCAGGTAATTTAAAACATTTTGGGAGGGTTCAGGAGGGTGGGGGATTTCTTTTAAAGGGTCAGGGTGGGTTTTAGGGTTGTTTTGGTGTGCCGATTTTCCCACCCTCCCCCCCTCCCCCGATTTACGATTTTTGATGATAAATCGGGGGGAATTGTTATTGTATCGCGGCTCTAACGATTTTTGACGATTTAAAATACATCTGACGATTGTTTTAAATTGTCAAAAAACGATTCACATCCCTACTCATATTATCAAACTCTCCTTTTTGAAAGTTTAGTGCTAGAGCTGTAGATTTACTTATGTCCCCCTACTAGTCATTAATTCAAATGTGATCATGTTATGATCACTACCGCCAAGTGGTTCCACCACCGTTACCTCTCTCACCAAATACTGCATTCCTCTAAGAATTAGATGTAAAATAGCTCCCTCTCTTTATCAGTTCCTGAACCAATTGCTCATGAAGCAGTCATTTATTCCATCCAGGAACTTTACATCTTTAGCATATCCTGTTACATTTACCCAGTCAATACTGGGATAATTGAAATCTCCCACTATTATTCCATTGCCAAATTGATTAGCTTCCCTTATTTCTCTTAGCATTTCATCATCCATCTTATTTTGGCTAGGTGAACAATAGTATACTCCTATCACTATATTTTTCCCCAACTCATATGGGATTTCTTCCCATAAAAATACTACTGTGCATTTAATTTCTTGCAGGATATTTATTCTGTTGGACTCATGCCATCATGAACATAAAGCACCATCCCGCCCCCAAGTTGATCCTATCTATCATTGCGGTATAATTTGTACTTGAGTATAGCACTGTCCCATTAGTTATCCTCCTTCCCTTAGGTGTCTGAAATGCCAATTATTAGAGATGTAATTTGGCTGAACCTTTTGGTTTGGTCTTCGTTATTGGCCCGCCATGGGAAATTTCGTTTTCCCACGGTTCGGGCCGATTTTTTTTGGGCTGCCCTGAAATGAAAATCCCAAACCCACCCCAACCCTTCAAATGTAATTTAATTACAACCCCCCACCCTCCTGACCCCCCCAAAAAATGGCGCAGGCCATCCATTGCTCCTACCGTGTGACAGGGGCCGACCAATGGCACCAGTAGCCCCTGTCACATGGTAAGGGCAAAAAGCCACTGGCGCCATTTTGATTAGTGGCAGCCGACGGCCTGAGAGGGGGAGATCGCTCCCGGGATTCCGCTGGACCACCAGGGACTTTTAGCAAGTCTTGGGGGGGGGGGGGGGGAGTCGGGCAAGTATTGGGGGTCGGGAGGGTGGGGGTTGCAATTAATTTGAAGGGTTGGGGTGGGTTTTTTGTTTTTTTTCAAATGTGCCCTTTCTCCCCCCCCAAAAAATGATAAGAAAACCACATGAAATTTCATGGGTTTTCCTATCGTTTTGTCGGCCCCCATAACGCAATGAAATAGGAAATAGAGACGATATTTCATATTTCGTTGCAAACGAATGCACATCCCTATCAATTATGTCTATTTCTTTATTCAGTGCTAAAACTCTAACTCTCCTATCTTACTTCTTAGACTTCTGGCATTGACATACAGACATTTCAAAGTGTGTTTTTGTTTGTATTAACAGTCTGTTTTTCAGTTGACAGGGATAATTTGGAATCTTTCAACTCAAGTGGTTCTTTATTTTTAGGCACATAGACTACTTTTGCGTTTATTGAAACCTCTCTGTTGGGATGCCCTAACTCTCCTTTTTCTTTAGTACTTTTCAAAGATACCTCCCTACAAACCATGTGCTCCTGAGTGACTGTCAGCTTTCCCCCATTTCTAGAGCACTTCTATGTCCAATGGGCACATAAGAGAGTGAAATCGAGGCCCCTGGAGGTAAATCTGGGCATGGCCTCGCATTGAATGGTGCTAACTTGGTAAGGTCACCCAGGGATGAGGTGGGACCAGCTGATGCCTCTTATACTTCATATGAGCAGAACACAGGCCCCCTGGAGGGAAATAATTCTCCACTTAGGGGAAAACGAATTGGCAGCAATCCACAGTGTGGAGCTTCTTCAAAAAATTCAAGGGGACTATAATGCAATGCAGGGCTGTTCCCTAACACTCACATCATTTGGTCCTGCATCAGCTTTAGGAACATGTGGCAGGGCAAGTGATTGCACCAAGCTCTAGGAAACACATGGAAAAAGATCAACAAGTGATTCAAGGTTCATGCTCATCATTTAGGGCCTTTCTGCCTCTCATGACATGAGAGATGAAATCTACCCTGGGTTGTTCCAACAAGACAGGGGACATTTTTCAGACACAGGCCTTGGTATATTCAGCAGTGATTTACAAGGTAGCCTAGAAGTTCTGCTATCCAGATATGTCTGCAGCATCTAGTGGGTGGCAGAACCCCTGGCAAATGAGGGGCCATTACCAGGGGACCGTGGTGGAGAAACCAGCAAGCCAATACAACATATAACTAACAGTAAGAATGCAATAGGTATGGTAGAGCACAGCAAATTCCTTACAGTAGCTTATTTAGTCTAACAATAGTGGAAGTATCTGGTGCAAGTTTCAATGCATTTCCACTGCTTTAACAGCAAGAGGGACAGAATCGCAGCAATGCTATGATCCTGTTTTTTACAGAACTGGAATGTGTGAACAGCAGTGGCTATAATCCTGGCCCAACATAATAGCTTCTATGGCTGGGTATATAAAAGCTCTGCATTATTCAAAATGATATCATCTTACAATGGCAACCAATGGGTTTTAATGCAAATCTTGTAAAAAATGATTGTTGATTATGTTATTCATTACATGATTTTCTGTATTGTTCATGGTGTTCTGCAGTCATATTAAAAAGAGTTAAACTGATCTCTGCCTTTGTGCTGTTATTCAAAGGGAAGAAGCATTGCAAGGTGAAGGGGAAGGGACCTCTTCCTGCACATGTGGAGCCTAATTTCTGCGTATAACTCACTGTCCTTTCCCACATTAAAATGTGTGCTCCGTCTATACAAAAGGCTGAGCACACACTTTAAATCAGGCTTGTGTGCACATTTTCCAGTCAGCACACTTTTTAAATTCCCAATGCATTAGCATAACATTAGCTTACTGTATTAGGAGTCAAAATGTTTTGGAACATAAGTGCTGACTTTCTGTTATGCGTGCCGGCTGCGGCAGACCTGCGGCTCACCCCCCTCACCTCTCTCAAGTGAATCCAGTGCCTGGTCCCTCATCCCTGGTGGCGGGAGGCCACTGGCTCCGTCCTCGGGCTGCCCCGGATGACTCCTGGTCAGCTATAGATCCTGGTGCCTCCGGCTCAGCTACAGATCCTGATGCTCCGCGTTGGGCCTCTCCGCGTGGTCTGCAGAGAGACGCCGCTACTCAGCGCCACGCCCCTCCCTAGGCACACACATCACTGTGTCTTAGGTAGGGCCCGCGGCAGGAACCGAGCTGTGGCCCCGGACGTTGACATCAGCGGAGCTCCGGTACTTAAGCCCGGGCTCCGCTCCATAGGATTGTCTTTGCAACAGGTCTCCTTGCTGGTCGAGTACTCGTTGCCTCCTAGAGATTCTCCTTTGTTCCTGGTTTCTGATCCTCACTGACTCTTGTTCCTGGTTTCCTCGTTCCTGTGTTCCTGATCCTCAACCTATCCTCGGACCGTGACCTCTGCTTTGCCTGACCACGCCATTGACTTTCTCCAAGCCCGGACCTCTGCTTTGCCTGACCAGCGCCATTGACTCTCTCCAAGCCCGGACCTCTGCTTTGCCTGACTACTCCATTGCCTCTCTCCAGACTCGGACCTCTGCATTGCTAGACTATGTTCTTGACTTTCTCCTCATCCAGACCTCAGCCTTGTTTGCCACTGCTTCCAGATTGCCCTACGACACTTCTTCAGTCTTTGTCCTGAACTTGGCCTATTCAGGCTTCAGCTTGTTCTTGCTCGGGTGCCCCCTGTCTGACTTTGGTTCTATTGGCACCCGGGTCTCCGGGACTCCTCTTCGTCCAATACAGACTTCTTCTTTCCTCTGGTGCTGCCTCTGGGCTGACCTCGATCCTTCTATCGAAGACGACAAACGGAGGCCCACCTAAGTCCAGCCGGCCCCGGCACCCAAAGGCTCAACCCGCGGGGAACGAGGGCTGGTATTGGTGAAGTGCCAGCTGGCCTCCGTCCATCAGACCACTCCTCCTGCTGATGGTGGGGACCCCTAGGACCCCTCCTACGGGTTGCGTTAACCCTACCTTGACCCAAGGATCCACCTCCGGCAAACACTTTCAGTGCATTGTTTTAACTCATGGCTTATTATATTGGCCCCTTAGATTGTAAGTCTTCTGGGCAGGAAACTATCTATTGTGCCTGACAGTAACTTGCGTTAAGCTTGAATTTGGAAAGGTGATCAATTAGATCTAAAAACAATTTACTTCAGTGTATGCCCTCACATACACTGAAGTAAAGGGTGAAATAAATATTTTCATAAGCATCAAAGAAGAAAACTGGGCCAACAAATGCACTGCTGGAGATGCGGAAGAAAAATAGCACCTGAATGTAACATACTCACTTCAGTCTGCAACAGAGATGAGATAATAGGGTCCTCACATAGGAGTGACTTTTCAAAAACATGTATGTGCTTTCTCACTGAAAATGAGAAGCTGAAGAACATCTCCAGAGAGTGTGACCTTTCTGTTTCTCTCAGTTCTTCTACAAAGACTCCCACTAGTGCCTTATGGACACACCTATACAGATTAGCAGAAAAGAATGCCCATGCCAATCATTCCACTACTAGCTCTACTCCCACTGCTGGAAATTTCCACATTATATTTAACGGTAAATTCCTTGCGAGCCTTACATTTGTGATACTGTTTATTATACTGTTGTGCTCCACCTTGGTCACATTTGGAAAGTAGGCTATATAAATTAAATACATATATATATTTGTGGGAGGTTTTAAAGCATAAAAATAATTTTAAAAGATTGATAGCTCTTTTTGGGATCAATAATCAATTTTATTATGAAAGGTGGGTGTCCATACACTATATTATATTTGCTTATTATTTCATCTCTTTTGCAGATTTGAATGATTATACTACATTCTACTGCTTTTTTCCCTTGGCAAATCGACATTCTCCACATCATGAAATGGCAAACATATGTAACTCTCAGTTATGCATCATGCTACTGAGTAAACACATAGGGAATAGAGTTGGCAGAATGAATGGATTTAGAAAGAGCAAGAAAGAGAGACTGGAAAAAATGGGCAGATGGTGTCATGAGGGAAACAAATATGATGATGTGTGGTCTAATGGAGGAAACAGGTAAGACGGGAAACTGATGTATGAGAGGACTTGGAAAGCGAACCTCAAAGAAAGGGACAGATAGAAGAGGAGCACAATTGCTTAACATATAGATAAGTATAGTTAAATGGGACAAAGCCAACATGGATTTAGCCAAGGGAAGTCTTGCCTTACTAACTACTGCATTTTTTTGAGGGCGTAAATAAACATGTTGATATAGTGTATCTGGATTTCCAGAAAGCATTTGACAAAGTCCCTAATGAGAGACTTCTTAGGGAACTAAAAATAATGGGATAGGAGCCAGTGCCCTATTGTGGATTGTAAACTGGTTAAAAGCTGGAAAAAAGAGTAGAGTTAAATGGTAAATTTTCCCAATGGAGAAAGGTGAACAGTGGAGTGCCCCAGGGATCTGTTCTGGAACCACCGCTTTTAATCTATAATAAATAAAAATGTAAATGTTTGTTTGTTCAAAATCTTAAATCTCTGAAAGTTCTTCACCGATTGCTTTGAAATTTTGACACAACGTTGCATTCAAATATGCGCGTGTTTTTATATACCTATATTATATAGATGTCACACCTGTGACAGGTAAAAACATGCTTTTTGGGAAAAACAGCGCCATCTGTTGGACATAAAAGCAACACACGCTATCTACAATATAAATGGGCTCTGACCGATGGACCACAAATGCGCAGTAGAGAGCAGCTCTACCGCGCATGTGCGGACCATAGAGCTCTGCGCTATGTGCTGGGTGTCACAGAGGGGAGGAGGAAAGGGCAGACAAGTCACCGCTCTGAGAAATGGCTCAGCCTGTTCCTCTGCCGCTGGGGAAGGGGGGAGGCAGTAAGGACTGCCGGACAGTTACACACAGGAGGAGGAAAGGGTAGAAGAGTCACCAAGCCAGTCCGTCCACCACTGGGGAAGGGGGGGAGAGAGTTGGGATGGCCGGAACAGAGCTAATGCGCATTGTGAAATTAAACCAGACTGAGCCACGGCAACGCACTCCGAGAAACGGCTCAGCCCATTCCTCCACCGCTGGGGAAGGGGGGAGGGAGTAGGTACTGCCGGACAGTTACATACAGGAGGAGGAAAGGG
The DNA here is from genome assembly GCF_901001135.1 of Rhinatrema bivittatum. NCBI lineage: Eukaryota > Metazoa > Chordata > Amphibia > Gymnophiona > Rhinatrematidae > Rhinatrema > Rhinatrema bivittatum. The sequence goes on from NC_042619.1 coordinate 89,327,578, forward strand.
TAAAAGAGTCGCCGAGCCAGTCTGTCCACCGCTGGGGAAGGGGGGGGGGGGGAGGGAGATGGGACGGCCGGAGCAGAGCTAATGCGCATTGTGAAATTAAACCAGACTGAGCCATGGCAACGCGTGGCCGGGTACAGCTAGTCTATATGAATAAAAATGTAAATGTTTGTTTGTTAAAAATCTTAAATCTCTGAAAGTTCTTCACTGATTGCTTTGAAATTTTGACACAACGTTGCATTCGAATACGCGCGTGTGTTTATATACCTATATTATATAGATGTCACACCTGTGACAGGTAAAAACATGCTTTTTGGGAAAAACAGCGCCATCTGTTGGGCGTAAAAGCAACACATGCTATCTACAATATAAATGGGCTCTGACCGACAGACCGCAAATGCGCAGTAGAGAGCAGCTCTACCGCGCATGTGCGGACCATAGAGCTCTGCACTACATGCTGGGTGTCACAGAGGGGAGGAGGAAAGGGCAGACGAGTCGCCGCTCTGAGAAACGGCTCAGCCCATTCCCGCTGGGGAAGGGGGGAGGGAATAGGGACTGCCAGACAGTTACACACAGGAGGAGGAAAGGGTAGAAGAGTCGCCAAGCCAGTCCGTCCACCGCCGGGGAAGGGGAGAAGGGAGTTGGGACAGCCAGAGCAGAGCAAATGCAGTAGAAAGCAGCTGTGAAGAGATCACAAGCAGCTGCAGCCTGCAGCAGCCAAAGCGCAAAGAGCTGAACAGAGAACAGCTCATCCTCCTCCCCCGCCCCCTGAGTCCCGCAGCTAAGGAGAAGCCAAGTAAATATCCCACAACTGCAGGTGGGGAGGGGGAAGGCAGTGCTGTCAAGCCGCCCATGGGTCTCAGCCACCACGGGAAGAGTTTACATGGTCATCGCCCCACCCCCACTCCCAGCAAAGCACCGTGACGAAAGTGAAAGCCAGAGCCCTGCTTCCTCCTCCCTCTCAAGCCCCCGATCGGATTTCTTAAAGGCACAGGTCTCCCAGAAAGAGCAAAGTAAGCTAGGCAACGTGTCCCAAATCTGTAGCAGTGCCTGCCACCTGCCCTTTGCGAGTGGGGGGACACAGAGTGTTTTCTTCACTCTCCCAGACACAACAGGCATGGGAACTTTGCAAGCTCTTGAGAGTGCAGAGCAAAAACTTAGGTGGAGAGGGGACAAAAATATCGCCCGTTTTAACTGTGTGAGAGAGAAGTGTGTTAATGTGCGCTGAAGGCGAGTGTGAGTGCCAGAGAGAGAGGGAGACTACGTGAGGGATTGTGTATGTGTGTGAGAGGGATTGAGCATGCATGTGTGAGGGACAGAGGGAGAGTGTATATGCAAGAGAGAGAGAGAGGAAGCCTATGTAGGGGGCTGTATGAGAGAGAGAGTCTCTACCCCCCCAGCTCTCCACTTATAGGTTAGAGTGGAAGGGGTTGAGTGTAGAGGGGAATGGGAGAGCAAAGGAGTTGGGGCCTCTAAGGATAGAGTGAAAGGGGTCTGAGCCTGTCCCTCTGCCACCGGGGAAGGGGGGGAGGGAGTTGGGATGGCAGGACAATTATGCCTCGCGAGATCCCCCTCGGCCACCGCTGCAGCTCCTACCACCGCCACCGCCTCTGGCCCTTCGTGGTGCTGGTTGGGGGGGGGGGGGGAGGAGCGGAGCAGAGCAAAGACGTAGGAGGAGAGGGGACAAAAATCTCACCTGTTTTAACGGGCTTAACGACTTGTACTAAATATTTTACGATTCCATTTCAATATTTCCGATTGCATTGTTAAATTAAATTTTCATAGATTTTGATTTATTTACATTTTGATTTAATTATTTCGTGTGACATTGCGTTGGAATTGAGCTGTGTCGTTTACCATACCGTTCATTTAGTGAGTATAGTTTATTTTTTTTTTCTTTTTTCATTCTTTTTCATTTCTAGAATTATGTGGTTTACATCTAGACACGGATTGCTTCTCACATGGTGTTCTGATTTGGAAGGTGGACCCTTGATCCGGCAATGAGGGTAGCTTGGTCGTCGGAAGGCGAGGCCAATCACAAAGGTCGCTGGAGAGACTCGATGACGATCTGGATGCAGGCGCCTCCTGCAGGTCGTTTAATCCAGATAGCTGGCACCTCCAGCAGGTCATGGAAAATAGAAGCTGGCGCCTCCAGCAGGTCGTGGAAGTAGAAGCTGGCGCCTCCAGCAGGTCGTGAGAGCAAAGGTACCAACAGACAGTCCAAGGATCAAGAGCCAGAACACTCCGCAGCCAGTCCAAGGGTCGAGAGCCAGAAAGTACCACAGCCAGTCCAGGGATCAAGAGCCAGAATCTTCCGTAACCAGTTCAGGGGTCGAGCGCCAAGCAGGAACATCAGCCAAACCAGGAATCACCACACGGAGGAACAATCAGGAACTGCAAGCAGGAAACACCACCAGAGCCACGAAGCCAAGGCAAGGTCTGAAGGCTCAGACCTTGCCTTAAATAGTATACAGAAGATGGAGTCAGCAGGAAGGAACCCCCCCTAACTTCCTGTAAGGGTTCCTTTAAGGCCAGGCTCTTGCCGCCCGCGTGGCCCTAGGAGGTTTCAGGGGGCGTGGCTTAGCCACGTCGAGAGGACGCCGCGGCCATCTTGGAGGGCAGCAGCACTGCCGCGGAGGCGGGCTGCCGATGCCGGCCCCAGCGTCTGTGCCTGGCCCTGCCGCGAAGGTGAGTGACCGGCCCCCGGTCGCGGTTTGCCGCGGCCGGCGGTCACAACACATGGACAATTATATGTTGCATGTTCTAGAGTTGGCAAACCAGACAATCTCTATATCTGCATAAACAATGGAACAACAAAAAATATTGTATACCCACAAGCATTTTGAAATTAAACATATTAGAAATGTGCGCTTTCTCTTTTCTTTCTTTTCCATTTAACCAGACTGAGCCACAGCAACGCGTGGCCGGGTACAGATAGTACATTTATAAATGACCTGAAAATGGGAACAACGAGTGAGGTGATCAGATTTGCCTATAACTCAAAATTATTCAAAGTTGTTAAATCACAAGAAGATTGTGCGAAATTGTAAGGGGAGCTTGCAAAACTAGGAGACAGGGCATGCAGATAGCAAATGAAATCTAATATGGACAAGTATAAAGTGATGCACTTACAGACGAGTAACCCAAATTATAGCTACACAATGCAAAGGTCCACATTAGGAGTCACCATTCAGGAAAAGGATCTAGATGTCATTGATAACACATTGAAATCTTCAGCTCATTATGCAGCAGCAGCAGCAGCCAAGAAAGCAAATAGAATGCTAGGAAATATCAGGAAAGGAATGGAGAATAAAACAGAGAATATCATAATGCCTCTATCACTCCATGGTGCGACTTCATCTTGAGTATTAAGTGCAGTACTGGTCACTATAGCTAAAAAAAGATATAGAAAAGGTACAGAGTAGGGTGACAAAAATGATAAAGGGGATGGAACGATTCCCTTATGAGGAAAGGTTAAAGAGGTTTGGACTCTTCAGCTTGGAGAAGAGATGGCTGAGGTGAGATATGATAGAAGTCTATAAAATAATGAGTGGAATGGAAAGAGTAAATGTTAATCAGTTGTTAACTCTTTCAAAAATTATGAAGATCAGGGGACACACAATGAAATTACTAGGTGATACATTGAAAACTAATAAGAGAAAATATTCTTTTTATTCAATGCATAATTAAGCTCTGGAATTGCTGGATGGAATAAATGATAGCTTTATGGAGCAATTGGTTCAGGAACCGACGAGAGAGGGAGCAATTTTAGATCTAATTCTCAGTGGAGCACAGGACTTGGTGAGAGAGGTAACGGTGGTGGGGCCGCTTGGCAATAGTGATCATAATATGATCAAATTTGATTTAATGACTGGAAAAGGAACAGTGTGCAAATCCAAGGCTCTTGTGCCAAACTTTCAAAAGGGAAACTTTGATAAAATGAGAAAAATTGTTAGAAAAAAACTGAAAGGAGCAGCTACAAAAGTAAAAAATGTCCAAGAGGCGTGGTCTTTGTTAAAAAATACCATTCTAGAAGCACAGTCCAGATGTATTCCACACATTAAGAAAGGTGGAAAGAAGGCAAAACAATTACCGGCATGGTTAAAAGGGGAGGTGAAAGAAGCTATTTTAGCCAAAAGATCTTCATTCAAAAATTGGAAGAAGGATCCAACAGAAGAAAATAGGATAAAGCATAAACATTGGCAAGTTAAATGTAAGACATTGATAAGACAGGCTAAGAGAGAATTTGAAAAGAAGTTGGCTGTAGAGGCAAAAACTCCCTCACAGAAAGCCTGTGAGGGAGTCAGTTGGACCGTTAGATGATCGAGGGGTTAAAGGGGCACTTAGAGAAGATAAGGCCATCGCGGAAAGATTAAATGATTTCTTTGCTTCGGTGTTTACTGAAGAGGATGTTGGGGAGGTACACGTAATGGAGAAGGTTTTCATGGGTAATGATTCAGATGGACTGAATCAAATCACGGTGAACCTAGAAGATGTGGTAGGCCTGATTGACAAACTGAAGAGTAGTAAATCACCTGGACCGGATGGTATACACCCCAGAGTTCTGAAGGAACTAAAAAATGAAATTTCAGACCTATTAGTAAAAATTTGTAACTTATCATTAAAATCATCCATTGTACCTGAAGACTGGAGGCTAGCAAATGTAACCCCAATATTTAAAAAGGGCTCCAGGGGCGATCCGGGAAACTACAGACCGGTTAGCCTGACTTCAGTGCCAGGAAAAATAGTGGAAAGTGTTCTAAACATCAAAATCACAGAACATATAGAAAGACATGGTTTAATGGAACAAAGTCAGCATGGCTTTACCCAGGGCAAGTCTTGCCTCACAAATCTGCTTCACTTTTTTGAAGGAGTTAATAAACATGTGGATAAAGGTGAACCGGTAGATATAGTATACTTGGATTTTCAGAAGGCGTTTGACAAAGTTCCTCATGAGAGGCTTCTAGGAAAAGTAAAAAGTCATGGGATAGGTGGCGATGTCCTTTCGTGGATTGCAAACTGGCTAAAAGACAGGAAACAGAGAGTAGGATTAAATGGGCAATTTTCTCAGTGGAAGGGAGTGGACAGTGGAGTGCCTCAGGGATCTGTATTGGGACCCTTACTGTTCAATATATTTATAAATGATCTGGAAAAAAATACGACGAGTGAGATAATCAAATTTGCAGATGACACAAAATTGTTCAGAGTAGTTAAATCACAAGCAGATTGTGATAAATTGCAGGAAGACCTTGTGAGACTGGAAAATTGGGCATCCAAATGGCAGATGAAATTTAATGTGGATAAGTGCAAGGTGATGCATATAGGGAAAAATAACCCATGCTATAATTACACAATGTTGGGTTCCATATTAGGTGCTACAACCCAAGAAAGAGATCTAGGTGTCATAGTGGATAACACATTGAAATCGTCGGTGCAATGTGCTGCAGCAGTCAAAAAAGCAAACAGAATGTTGGGAATTATTAGAAAAGGAATGATGAATAAAACGGAAAATGTCATAATGCCTCTGTATCGCTCCATGGTGAGACCGCACCTTGAATACTGTGTACAATTCTGGTCGCCGCATCTCAAAAAAGATATAATTGCGATGGAGAAGGTACAGAGAAGGGCTACCAAAATGAGGAAAGACTAAAGAGGTTAGGACTTTTCAGCTTGGAGAAGAGACGACTGAGGGGGGATATGATAGAGGTGTTTAAAATCATGAGAGGTCTAGAACGGGTAGATGTGAATCGGTTATTTACTCTTTCGGATAGTAGAAAGACTAGGGGGCACTCCATGAAGTTAGCATGGGGCACATTTAAAACTAATCGGAGAAAGTTCTTTTTTACTCAACGCACAATTAAACTCTGGAATTTGTTGCCAGAGAATGTGGTTAGTGCAGTTAGTATAGCTGTGTTTAAAAAAGGATTGGATAAGTTCTTGGAGGAGAAGTCCATTACCTGCTATTAAGTTCACTTAGAGAATAGCCACTGCCATTAGCAATGGTTACATGGAATAGACTTAGTTTTTGGGTACTTGCCAGGTTCTTGTGGCCTGGATTGGCCACTGTTGGAAACAGGATGCTGGGCTTGATGGACCCTTGGTCTGACCCAGTATGGCATTTTCTTATGTTCTTATGTGCTTCGCTTGCTTCACCTGTGGTGGCTTTGCATTGCTTGGCACTTGCAGTAGACCAGAGTCATGTGGCATCACCATTTGCTTTGGTCGTGGTGGAATTGCTTTACGTGGTATTGACACTACTGTTCTGTGTGTTGAAGGTGCTGTCTATGCCAAAGCACTGCATGAAGATGCATGTACATTCATGTTGAGGTGCATCATGACAGGGTGCATCGGTTGCTTTTGTTTCCTACACCAATTTAGTGTGTCCAGTTAACTCAGGTGCCAGTTTTGTCAGTGCGGATGAATGCACTGTTGCCCCTGTCATTAAAGCATTGTCCTTACTTTTGTTGAACCTGGCTTTGGCTAGTTTGGGCTGTTTGTCCGTCAGCCTGGAGTCCATCAATGTCTCGGGGACCTTCAATGAGGCTCATTTTTGTGTCTCCCTGTGGTGTGTTTTCGGTCCTAGCGAAGACTGTATGGAGTGCCGTGGGGAAAGGCATAGCTTCCTAATGAAGAAGATCCAGCCTCCATTTCCCAAAGTCTAGCTATTTTTTCAGTTCTCTGATGCTGGGCCTGGGGAGACATGCGCCTGCAGTCTCTGCATGTGGACTGCTTGGACATAATATGCCCATGAATATTGAAAGCCTCTCTTTTTCGACATTGTCGAGCACTGAAAAGTGCTGTTTTGGAAATCGTTTCCACTATGATCACTGAGGTGAGAAGATTTGCATCTGTTCAGTGGCATGGAAAAAATGCAACTGAGAACTGTCAACTGAGGTAACTGCGTGGAAACACTGTGCATGAGCAGAGCATCAAAGCTCTGCTACTCTGAGGAAGTTTTGAGCTGCACGCTGCCAGCTGACGTTGCACCCCAAGACAACATGGATAATTCACTTGTCTTAAGAACATAAGAACATAAGAAATTGCCATGCTGGGTCAGACCAAGGGTCCATCAAGCCCAGCATCCTGTTTCCAACAGAGGCCAAAACCAGGCCACAAGAACCTGGCAATTTCCCAAACACTAAGAAGAACCCATGCTACTGATGCAATTAATAGCAGTGGCTATTCCCTAAGTATAATTGATTAATAGCCATTAATGGACTTCTCCTCCAAGAACTTATCCAAACCTTTTTTGAACCCAGCTACACTAACTGCACTAACCACCTCCTCTGGCAACAAATTCCAGAGCTTTATTGTGCGTTGAGTGAAAAAGAATTACCTCCGATTAGTCTTAAATGTGTTACTTGCTAACTTCATGGAATGCCCCCTAGTCCTTCTATTATTCGAAAGTGTAAATAACCGAGTCACATCTACTCGTTCAAGACCTCTCATGATCTTAAAGACCTCTATCATATCCCCCCCTCAGCCGTCTCTTTATCCTTGTTTATAAAAACCTCCTCCTGAATCCACTTATTAGCTGTTAGATAATTGTAATACATATATGCTTTATATGTGTCAATGTGATGTCTGCATGAGGATCTGCTAAGCATCAGCATAGAAGCAACCTGATTTAATTGGATTTGTTATGGTCAGAATGTTTAGGTCATGGGTTCTTAGTGAGGACAGCAAACAAGCCCAGTTTTCAGTATATTCACAATGAATACCAATTGGATGCATTTTCATATGTATGATCTAAAAACAAAACTAATTTGTATAGCTTGCTTACCCTGAAAACTGGGTCTCAAGAAGCAGAGCTGAGAACCACTGGTCTAAGTAATGAGTCCCTTTGGAACTTCTAAATGCCAATATTTCTTCAGGAAAGAGAAACCAGCATAATAAAAGGGAATCTTTATAATTTTCATGCAAATTTAGCAGTCTTGCTCAGTTAAAAAAATGTTCTAGTCCAGCTCTGGCTGGCTTTGAACAGTGGACTGCTCATGTAGCCATCTCTTCTGGGTAACAGGCTAGAAAATAATACCCACAAGAAGCATTATATAATTGTAGCAACTGCTGAATCGTGAATCTTATTTATTTTTTATTTAAAATTTAGATAACACTTATCAACATTACTAAGCGATTTACGACAAAACATTCACAATTCAAAAACATAAAATTAAAAATAAAAATAATAAAACAGATAACAATAAATAATAAATTAAATCAATAAAGCATCACTAAAATAAACAATCAACATAAGAAATTGAACTGCTGTCTCAAATGATTCTCTTAGGTAATAGCTGGCATAAATATGTTAACTGTGTATTTGTTAGAAATTGAGAGGATATAGATTAAAAGCTTGCTGATACAGAAATGCCTTCAGCATCTTTTGAAATGTTGTTAATACAGTTTCATTTTTTATCTGCTGAAGAAGTGCATTCCAAAGTGTCGGGCACTGTATGTAAAAAAAGCAATCCCTTGACTCATCCAGGCATATGAGCTTAAAAGGTGGAATATCTAAAAGTATTTGAGATGCTGATTGCAAGGTTCTCACAGGACAATATGGTTTTAACACAGCATTCACACTATGTGGCGCAATGCCTATGACTCTTTTGAAAATTAGCATAAGTATCTTGAATTTCACACGCCATACTATGGTTAGCCAGTGGTGTTTTATTAGATGTGGCATGATATGCTGTTAAATAGGGACCCAATCAATGATTCTAACAGCAGAATTCTAAATATACTGTAAAGCCTGAATAGTATTTTGTGATAACCTTAAGTATAGGGAGTTGCAGTAGTCGATTGATGACATCACTAAGGAGTGAATTACAGTTTTCAGATCAAGTTCATTAAAAAATGCATCTCAAGTCTGAAGTAAGAATTACAAATCACCTTCTTAATCTGGGAGCGGATAATCTGATATCCATAATGATACCTACATTTCTTACTTCTTCAGAAATAGCAATACTGCTTCCCTCAACATTCAAGTTTTTAGGAATTTCATTGGGGGGTACCTAGCTAAATACAGGATCTCCATTTTGGACAAATTTAAGACTAGATTCGTGTTAGTCAACCACTGGCTAAGTTGTTTTAGACACCTGGAGACTTTATTTAGGTCATTATCATGCAACAATGCGGATCCCTGTGGAACAGTTTTTAGCTTGAAGGGATTGATTGTGCTCCTGGAGTTACAACTCTATAACTACGTTCATGAAGGAATGATGAAAACCATTTCAAAACTACATTATCAATTCCAATTTCTCTTGACTTATGCAATAAGATCTCATAGTCAATGGGGTCAAAGACTGCGAAAAGACCTAAAAGCACGAGAAAAAATTCAATACCAGAGTCAAAATGAGTTTTTAGATTCTCAATTATGATGCATATCTCAGCTGGGAATGTTTATTCAAATAAGTCCCATAGGACCAGAATGGGAGTTCTAACATCGTTTTCTTGTACAAGATGAGATGCCAATGTAGATGTATATAGAATTAGAAGAAGTGAAGCTCTTAAACTTCTTAATAAATTAATGAATGCCATTCAAAATTCTCATTAAGACCATTAAACTGGACCGAATACAAGGTAAAGAACCAAAACTGCTTGAAGAAGTTTAATCAAGCAACGTAATCTTCTTCTCTCCAGGTTGGCATGACTTGTTCCATAATTTAGTCCATTTTAAATCCGAAAAGACATCCTGAAATAATATACAGTGGGATACCAAAGGTGTCTGAGTTTGTGATAATGTAAACAGCTATAGTGCTCAATTAATCGGACACGAATAGGTCGCTTGGGCTGGCCAACATAGATATATTCACAAGAAAAGGTAATAACAGAATATGAATTACAATCTGTGTGTGTGCATAAAGCACATTCTAATTGCATCCAGGTTGAGTCTATATGTGCTTGAGCACGGAATACACATGAGCCTCATATAAAATGCCCCACTGGGCCATTATCCACTTCTCTAATGGGAGGCACAACTGCTTGAACTGTCAAGTTTCTAATGTTCTAGCCTCTGGTATATAGGCAATATATGGTTGCACAGAAAACATCTTGTGGAGCACTAATATGTGCCAGTGTCTTAAAATAGAAACTATAGCCTCAGCTGATTTGGTTGAATACTGCATCACACAAACCAATTTGGTATCTGAAGACTGTTGATTATAAGTGAAGAATAAATCCTTATTTGAATAAAGGACACATAAATATGCTCACTTGACTACTCTCAAGAGATACCTCCTATCGAGAAAACTGCTACCAAGGTCTCTAGCACGGACCTTAAAGCCGAAAGTGTCAGATCTTAAGTGCTACAATCTTAAAAACCGGCTCAAAGGTAATCCCAATTTTAGTTTAGCTGAATGGAAGCTTTCATAATGCAAAATGTTATTACATTCTGTGGGTTTCCAAAAGAGGGACATACTCAACCAGGGCTGGTGCTTAAAAATAGTATTTTCAAAAAGGCAATGCTTTGATAATCGCAGTGCATTGTAAAACGTAGATATGAATCCAAAGAATTCAACCATGTTACAAAATCTTGTAACCATGTATATGATGCTTGCTAAATAAAAAGTATATCATTAATATACCTGCACCAAAGGCTCATAACCTGAAATCAGTGAGATGTATTAATATGTGTCGCACATCAAAATGAAACACTGTATAACTATGCATAACCTATCATGATTCAGATAGTAAAGCCTCAACATGAATGACTAAAGAACTATGCAAAGTAGCAATGCAAACAAAGTCAGTTGTAATTAAAATTTGATCATTATGACAAACATTTGGAGGACCTTTGTAGAAGCCCAAGAGCTTACAATGCAATAAAGCTTACATATTGGTTCAATAACTGTAATGTACAACCTATATTGTTTTCTAATAATGTTAATTACATTTAGATAAACTACGGCCAGAGGATATAATGTCCCTTGCCATAGTTTACATAGGGAGTCAGTAGGACCCCAGGATTTGAACTCAATGAAGATCTCTCTCAGTTTGTTTTTCACAGTTCAAACTACTAGTTCACACCTCTGCCCTTTACATAGATTAGACATTCTTTCCCTGCTTAAATGTAAAATTAGTTAATTTACAGTTGGTCCAAACTGCAAATTCTCTTCTTCCAATTATACTCAGGGATCTTTGTTTTCAGTTTGTATTTTATTTTCCTGGGAATATATCAGTGTTTATTACAATAAAAACAAAAAAAGGAGAAATTGGAAGAAAAACAAGACTTGTCATTTCTCCAGGTAAATACATTTGTGTTCTTGTTGTAATAAACACTGTTAAATTCCCTGGGAAAATAAAATGAAAACTGAAAATGAAAGTCCCTAGTTATATACTGCATGGCTTCTGAAATCCATGCCTTTCACTCTCCAAATTTCTTTTGAAATTGGTTTATTTTTTGACCTGATATCATCACATAGTAGGACCCACTGCTTCCCTCCTCTTTGCACTGCACTTTTGAATGCAATTTGTGGTATCCTGCAGAACTGCATAAAATCTGAGACCTTGCACAAAGAGGAGAGGCAGTGGAGAACACTGACAGTAGTGACATGGAGAATTTGGGGCACTACTTACTTTTATTTACTACTTATTTTTCTATCAGTCTGTTTTATAGTGCATGACCCAAGAGTGTGGGGTACTCTGGAGGGGAGCAAAGCATTAAAGAGAAACATATGTTTTCACTTCCACATGCAAAAGGTGGGTCTTTTTTTAATTTTACATATATAACACATTTGATTGAGTCATAGCCTACTGTCTAACCTCCAAGTAATAGCAACTCTTTTGTTTGTTCCTAAGCTGGCAAACTACTAACCCAATCCCTTTTATGTGCTACTCTTTCATCCTGTGGATAAATCTAAAAGATTTCAGCACATTTCCTCCCAGTTAAACTGAAATTAGTCTCTTCTACTAGGCTCCTACTGAGCTGCCATGGTACTTAACAGAACCCTGACTGAGAAAATCCCTTTTCAGTCCAGGCAAATCACCTCAGTACCTGCTTTTCAGCCTAGTTCTCTGCCATTATTTAATACATAATACGATCTTGCTATTGAGGGTCAATTATTCCATTGACTAGGCTTTACATTAATTCTTGATAATTAAAAGAGGTACTTATGTGAATCTGGATGCACACTGAAAGGAACATTAGTCCTTTTCTTGTCTTGGCAAGTCCATTGTTCCTAGCCAGGCCCAACCAATTAGCATCTTTTGGCAATCCTTGTCAGCTGAGGTTTGGAAAGAGTGAAAAGAGGGTTACTCAGATGCTAATTTAGATACAATTGTGACAGTGTGGTTTAGAGGGAGCTGCTCCAAAGGCACCATCAGGGTTTAATGAAGCAAACAGCTTGGGTTCCAGTGACCCTGCAGTGGTAATTAAAAAAAGACTGCTGTATGCTGCCATGCTAATAGAAGAGTGGCACCATTAGGATCTTCCATAAAAAGCATTTTTTGCAAGAGAAATAATTATTCATTTAATCTGGTCATTAAAGAACTCTCTCATGCAGACTTAACATGAATTAGCACTTTCTAAAAGGCAAAATGTGGCATAAAGCAGATGATTCAATGATTCTAAAGGTCATGGTTATAAATATGTATTTATATAGCCAGAATTGGTGTATTAAATGTTTGGGAATACTAACAATATACACAATTAAATTAAGAAGAGATCTTTCCTTTGATGTTTCTAGCATACATGGCCAATTTCATAAAAACAAAATAACTATGATAATAAGTGCAGCAATTCTAAAATAAATACCAGCAACAAATATGAACACAAATGAAGCCAAATTCAGTAATTTAAAGATTTTAGCTTCGTTTAGTCCTACCACTTTCAAACAAGTGGCAGGACTAAATAAATAATAAATTAATGAATATAATTTGGTTACAGATTCAAGAATCAGACTCCTATATAACTACTTTTAGCTCTATTTCAACTGTTAAAAACAGAACATTTTCTCCTTGGGAGGTTTACACCACCATTTGGTCTAATACCAACAATCTAGACTTATTCTAAACCAGGGCTTGAATTGGGCTGATATAGTGTACCAACACTTTTTGCATCACATTTCAGCCAAGGGGAGGAGACAGAAAGCTGAAGCCCAGTCTTCCCCTTCCCTGCCTTCCATTCATATCCACAGTGGCAACAGGAACAGTACTGGTATCCCTTTTATTCCAATCCCCCTCTCCACGATGGTCCTGGGCAACGTTCCACCAAGGTATCAAAAGCATCAGCATGGACACTGGCCTCAATATTGCTCTTTTCCCCTTCCTTTCCTTTATGGCACTAGCACTAAGTGTGGACATAGGGTTAGTGCATTGCTTGTCCCTGCTGCATACTTCCTATTTAGAGAGGAAAAGGCTGATTTTCAAAGAGTTAAGGAGATGAGCTACCAAATTGGCCCTTTTGAAAATGTACTAGGGCTGAGTTCCTAAATTTAGGCTCCTAGTTTTTCTAGGCTGTCTAAAAAGAGGGTGACTATGGGAGTGGAGTAAGGAAGGAAAAAAGTGAAGTGCTTAGCATATTCTTTCAGCATTATGTACTTAACTTAGGCCTAGATTTTCATTTTGCTATAAATTTCACATGAATAGTGCCTGGATTAAAAAAGGGGTGAGGATAGGGTAATTTTTGAGTTACCACAATGCACTCTATTTTACAGCATCACATAGGCATTTTTACCAGATAGTAATTTCCATGTTTTGGGCAAGAAAGCAAGAGCACCTATTTATAAGGTTCTCATATTAGTCAACTATTTATACCACTGTAGGAGGGTCACTAGTAACTTGAGTTAAAGTTTTGGTGGTGTTCTAGGGTTTGGGGGCAGTTTTACATGCACAGTCAGAGCTACGAACAGCACAGTACACATCAGTGAAGATTTTATGTGATTTGGAATGAGGAAAGGGACACAAAGATAAGAATTGTACAATGTACTCTCGCCTTACCTTGATGCACTCTCTACCTAGTTGCTATCAAGCTAGGACAAGAGTACATTGTACAAATCTTATCTTTGTGTCCCTTTCCTCACTCCAAATCACATCAAATCTTCACTGATGTGTACTGAGCTGTTCGTACCTCTGACTGTGCATGTAACACTGCCCCTCCAAACCCTAGACCACCACTAAAACCTCACCTCGAGTTACTTGTTGACCCTCCTCCAGTGATATAGATAGTTGGCTAATATGTGTGCTACCCTAGAGGCTCTCTCTCTCTACTCCACTCTCCCCTCTTGCCCAAAATAGGATTTGCAATATCACAAATCCTGTTTCTAGCATAACACCAGGAAAAAAGGTGTATTTATTTCCAGTGTTAAAACATGCAATAACATGCATTACGATATTGCACGCAACAATAAACACCCCTTAATTTCATAAACTCCACCCCAATTCCTCCCCTTTGACTAAATTTTCAAAATTTGCATACACATCTTGCGATGCAAAAAATAATGCATGCACTATGACGTTATCACAGACGTTAGGGCCCTAACACCAGTGATAAAGTTCTAACCTAACGCATTTTAATGAATGACCCTGTTTGGTCCCTAAATCTAGTCAAATGAATAACAGGCCAAAATGTATGCACCTAAGTTTAGGTGAATTTTCAGCTACAAATTTAGGATCCTAACTTAGGTGCCCAAATTTAAGGGCTTAGCTTTTTTTTTTTTAATAACATCATTCTCAAAATATATAGGGGTGGGAGAAGGAGCTACCAACGCAACTACCAGTACATGCGCCTCATGTCCTTGGTACATGGCTGGTTTTCTGCTCTTCCTCACTTTAGTACTGGAGTCTAAGGGGGGAAAAGTGAACGTAGGTAGACAAAGAAAGGGGGCAAGAGAATGAAAGGAACCTGCTAGGGAAGAGGGAGGAGGCAGAAGAAAATGAAGAGGAGACAAGACTTGATGAAGGCAAAGGGAAGGAGAAAGAGAACAGAGATCTGAAGAGTCAGACATGTAATGAGAGAGTGGGAGGAACCCTGGAGGAAAAGAGGAAGGTGATGGGGAGAGAGAAAGGTATACAGTTGAGTGGAAGGTAAGAAGAGTGACAAGTGGAGAGTGAAGGGGAAGATGGGGTAATAGCTGAATAAATAGTAGCGGGAAGAGAGAAAATTTAAAAGCATAAGATCAAGATTTGAATAGGGCACTGAAACAATGATAGAGAAGGAGATGGGGAAAGGAGAGACCAGAGGTCAAAGAGGAGGATAAATACCTCCATTTCTCCCACTTTGTCTCCTTCTGCCGTACTAGCATCATAACATCTTCAAAGTTGTGAAAATGAGTTAATTGGGTCTCTTTATGACTGGTAGCTCAGCACCACCTCTATTCTGGTTCAAATCCCATTCATTCACACTGAAATTGAAATAAAAAAGTTGAGGATATATTTTTTCAGCCACTAACGCCACCAAGCAGTTGGTCAATATCCCTAGGAGCCCAATATCCAAAGAGGGTTCAACACTCAATTTAAAGCATCTTAATTAGGAGCCTTATTTAAGCACCTATTTTCAGGCATTTAAGACATCTTAAAATGGCTGAATATAGTCTTCTAATTAAGATGCCTTAAATGGCTGAATCTTAATTAGGAGATATATTGATTTCCTAAATTTAGGCGCCCAGAGCTGGAAATGAGCACTGAATGCCTAACTTCATTCCTCTGCCTCTTATCTCATGCATATTCATTGTGACTATTCTGAAAAATCAGACTGGTTAGGTGTGCCTCCAGGCAGGGCTGAGTATCACTTACACGCCGATATAGAAAAACACGCAGGAGAGCCGGCAAGCGCCCGCTCTCCCGGCGCATGATTCAGGAGGGTGGCCTATGCAAATTAGGGCCCGTGGTAAAAGGAGGTGCAAAGGACACTAGAGCGTCCCTAGCGCCTCCTTTTTGACAGGAACGGTGGCTGTCAGCGGGTTTGACATCCGATGCTCGATTTTTCCGGTGTCGGTTCTCGAGTCCACTGACAGCTACGGGTTCGGAAAGTGGACGCCGGCATAATTGAGCATCTGTCTTCCGACCCGCGGGCCGCGGGCCAATTTTTAATTTTTACTTTTTTGTTTTTACTTTTGGGACCTCCAACTTAATATCGCTATGATATTAAGTTGGAGGGTGTACAGAAAAGCAGTTTTTTCTGCTTTTCTGTACACTTTCCCGGTGCCAGCCGAAATTAACTTCTGCTTTTGGGCAGGTGTTAATTTCTGAAAGTAAAATGTGCGGCTTGGCTGCACATTTTACTTTCTGTATCGTGCGGGAATAACTAATAGGGCCATCAACATGCATTTGCATGTTGCAGGCGCTATTAGTTTTGGGGGGAGGGGGGGGTTTGGCTGCGCGTTTTCGATGTGCTATTACCCCTTACTGTATAAGGGGTAAAGCTAGTGTGTCGAAAACACGTGTCCAAACCCGGGCTAAAGTGCGCTGTACTGTATCGGCCTGTATGTTAAAGAACTGAGTGCTTTTAGTGACTTGGACAAATATCACAAAATAAAATAAAATCAAGCTCAAGAGAGGAAATCAGAAACAATAAAAATGAAAATCTGGCAGAAAGATGAAGCAATAGTAAGAGTCATCTTAGGTGCTCCGAGCTAATAAACAAGATCTTGTAGACCACTCTGAAGTGCTTTTTCAATATCTGTGACAATCTTTGGAATAATACAAATATTTAAAGATGCGTTAGAGGTGCATTTGAGAGAATGAGGTCATGCCTAACATACCCTGGCTTAAGAATTATGTTCATTCATGTTGTGGTATGTACAAAACAAACCCATTTGGAGAAGCTAACCTAGAGCAAATCAAGAGGCCTCAGTTTTATACACTGACTTTCAGCAGTAGAGCAGAAAAATAAGATTTATGGTAGGCTGGATAAAGAGCAAATGAGAATGTTAATGGTAATAAGAATGTTGATCTTTTTATTCACATGAAACAAAATTTAATATATGTAGCCTCCTGAAGAATTTTATCTCAGATGTGCAATATACAATAAATGTGGTAAATAGTCTTACTATTTTGCTGATGCATTCAATGCCATCAGTAGTGTTTATCACCAATGCTGCACTACCATTTGTGATAGTCATTCCAAACATTCCATCCTTTGATTTATTTGTATTTGTTTTTCTGGAGGGTTAGAGTAGCAAGAGAATAAGGAGCAAAGCAGAAGGATAACACTATATAGGCAGCAAAGGCCATCACATAACAGACTGGCTAAGACAGCAAAATCTATTCACCCCTATACAGCTCCATTCCTGCCTCCCCACCCCTACCTAACTTGTGAACCTAAACTCCTTCTCCTCTCCCCTTTCTGCCTACTGAGCCTATCTATGTGTCACGGCAGCTGCAGCTGCATCCTGTCACTATGCTGCTCATACTCCTTGCAATGGCCCCTCCTCCTGTGCAGGTTTCCTTTCCAAACAGGAAGAAGTCCAGAGGAGCTGCCATGGGGGAATGTGAGCAGCTCCCGGTCCCCAAGCTTGGTGATGGGCTACAGCTGCTGCTGTTTGCTGGTAACAACCAGGTCTAGGGTATCCCAAAGTTCCTCTGGAGCACACAGATAAAGGGTAGTGGAGGGAGATAAAGGAGAAGGGCATGGAGGCAAAATTGTAATCAAAATGGCGCAGGTGCAAGGTGGGAGAGAAGAACCAAAATGGGTCCCAGTAAGAGAGGAAAAAACAAACACAGGTCCCAACTGTGGATTCATTTCTCTCCTTTAGAACCACTTTAATTTTAGAAAATTTGCAAACAAGCTGCAAATGACACCTTTTTATTGAGCTAGCTCAAAATATTTGTTTAGACAAACTTTTGAAAGACACATTCCCTTCATCAGATCAGATTGAGCTCCTGTCTTTTGAAAACATGCCCTGAGATCATCCTGTTTTTATTTTGTTCAGATATGCATAGGCAAATTAGCAAAATGCAAGCCAATATCATGTATGGGCGTGTATGTTATAAAATTGCCGTGTCTCTGGTCATGTGCCAATACACATGTGTACATGTGCACCCGTGCGCCTGTTTGAAAGTTACCATCCATTTGCATGCACAAGTGGACATGCATAAATTTATCCTATAAACTGTGTAGTGAGTTGCTGCACGGTTTATAAAACACAGCGTTGTTGAGCTCTGAAATTACATGTGTATGTTTCAGTACATGTGAATATCTGAAATGCCACGAAAATGCTTTCTTTCTTTACCTATTTTATAAGCAGACACACATAAATTTTACATGCGAAAAAACATGTATGCATAAAATCCTGATTTATATGTGGAGGCAGGTATATTTTATAGAGATGTGATTCGGCCGAACTTTTTTGGTTTGGCCTTTGTTATCTGTCCACTGCGGGAAATTTTGTTTTCCTGCGGTTCAGGCCGATTTTATTTTGGCTGCCCCAAAACAAAAACCGAAACCCACCCCCAACCCTTCAAATTTAATTAATTACAACCCCCACACCCTCCCCAAAACTTGCCGAAAGTCCCTGGTGGTCCAGCGGGGGTCCCGGGAGCGATCTCCCCCTCTCGGGCGTCGGCTGCCAGCAATCAAAATGGTGCCAATGGCCCTTTGCCCTTACCATGTGACAGGGGCTATCGGTGCCATTGGTCGGCCCCTGTCACATGGTAGGAGCAATGGATGGCCTGCGCCATTTTGATTACTGGCAGCCGATGTCCCGAGAGCATGAGATCACTCCCTGGACCCCGCTGGACCACCAGGGACTTTTGGCAAGTCTTGGGGGGGGGGGGGGTCGGGCAAGTCTTGGGGGTTGGCAGGGATGCAATTAAGGGTTGGGGTGGGTTTTTTTTTTTAAATGTGCCCTTCCCCCCCCAAAAAACGATAAGAAAACCAAACGGAATTTTGTGGGTTTTCTTATTGTTTCGTCGGCCCCCCCGAAACGCAACAAAATAGGAAATATCGTCTCTATTTTCTTGCAAACGAATGCACCTCCCTAATATTTAAAAAAATGCACATTGTACTTGAAATCACCAGTTTGCCAATATCTTTGCCAGTTCACCCATTCCATCTCCAGTTCACCTAGATCCTCTAGTACTTCATCCTCAACTCTCTTCAGTTCACCCAGACCGCCCACCCAAAAACAGGAGACAACAGACAAATCCAATTTCACTTGAGCAAATCAATTAGCAGGTGTAAATTGCGTGAATAAATTGGCCAGTGAAGTTTGCATAATCTCTTTTAAAATAGCAATTTCTGGGTGTACCTCTTGACCCCATCCTGGAATGCCCCAGACTATCCCTTTTTTGCACTGATAAATATGTACATGACACCAAAAATACACATGAATTTTGATGTTTCTAAACTAGCATATACTCAAATACAGGTTGCTTGTGAGCGTGTATGCTAATTATGCATGTGTAACTCATTTAAAAATTCATAAATATAATCTTGTAAAATATAAATTTCATTGATTATATTGAATTTAGATTCTTTTAACCTTTGAAACAAAAGGATAACATATTCACACTTAGTGCCAAGATCTCTATGCAATATCTCCTATTTTGTCTTATTACAACAACATAATGTGATCACCATGGCCTTGATGTAATAAGACATGAATAAAAAATGTGCGTTGAATTTAAGACCACATTGCCTTTACTCATATACCAAAAAATGTTAATTTCTGATGCAGTAAGCTAATAGTATGCAAATCATCAAGAGTTAAGTGTGCAAACATAAAAATGTGTGCAAACAAAATGAATAGTGTGCATAAAACACATATAGGAGGTAATTTTAAAAGGAGTTATGTGAGAAAAAATAACATACTATGAGGGTAAGTCAGTAAGTAAGTCACAAATCTCTCTACTAAGGTAATAAAACATATATCTGTAATGTTGTCATATTCCATAGATGGCAGCACCTTAGAAGTGCTTATGTACATAAATAGTTATTTAAACTGTGCATGCGCAGGGGCTGTGTACACAAGGAAAATGGCTGCTGTGTTGACAGATTGTATGGTCGAAGAACAACGTGCTGTTGTCCGATTTTTATGGGCTAAGGGCTTAGTGGCAAAAGACATTCATAAAGAAATGTATCCAGTATATGGAGAGAAATGTCTCTCACGTAAAGCAATTTATAACTGGACTGATAAATTTGCACAAGGACGTGCCAACGTGAACGACGAAACCAGACCTGGTCAACCTGTAGAGATTGCGACAGAGGCAACTGTGAAGCAGGTTGAAGAGATGGTTCGCGCTAACCGGAGGGTAACAATTGACAAAGTTGCCAAAGAAATTGGGTGTTCTCACGGATTAGCATATTCCTTAGTGCACGATGCATTGAACGTTTGCAAAGTCTGTGCAAGATGAGTTCCGAAACAGCTGACCGAAGACAATAAGAACAACCGGATGGGTGTCTGTTTGGAAAATCTCTGCCGTTATGCAAACGAAGGTGAATCAATGATGGCACGTATTGTTACTGGTGACGAGTCGTAGGTGCACCACAATCAACCAGAAGCGAAACGCGATTCCATGCAGTGGAAGCATCCACTATCACCGATGCCGAGAAACGGAAGGTGGAAAAAAAAAAGTCTGTGACCAACTGATTAGAAAACTAAGATCAGCCAGCAAAGGTAAAATAAAAAAATTAATTACTTTTTAGTGATTGGCACATGTAATCTTTGGGAATGTGCAAGAATAGCACTTTCTCTATGCGGATCTCACAATGTACGAGATCAGCATGGAGAAAGTGGAAGCCCACGGGGCCTGCACAGAGGAGGCAGCAGGATGGGCTTCAGTGTCAGTAGTAGCAATCGGTGCCTCCCCAATAGCCATGTGGCAGCAGTGACAGTGGCAGCAGAGGAATGAGAGAGGTTCTGAGATTGCTGGCAAAAGAAAGAGAGTGGGATCTGCCTTTAGTATGAGCATGTGTATGAATGGGACTCTGCCTGGGAGTGTATGTGTGTGAATGCATGGGTGCCTGCCTGGGGGGTCTGTGTGTGTGAGAATGAATGTGTGCAAGCCTGGGGGATGGGGAGGGAGTGTGAGAAAATGAATGGGAGCCTGCCTGGGTGTGTGTGTGTGTGAGCCAGTGAGTGTGAGAGCATGAGTGTGTATGAGAAAATCCAAGGGAGTAAGAGTTTGTGTGTGTGGAGGGGGAGAGAGTGTCTTACAGCCTGTCAGTGAGAGTGAGAGGTTATGGTGGATATAAGAGCATGAATGTGTGTGTATGTGACAGTGTATGTGTGAGAGAGAATGTACATGTGAGTATGTGTGAGAGAGAGAGGATAACCTCCTAATCCTCGACAATATCAGGGTGACTGGAAATCAAGAGCTTCCACAGAAGGGGACAGCAGGGGCTTTTTAAAATCCTTATTAGTTTTAATTATTGAATGTTATTTGATATATGTGCTGTTTTGAAATATTTTATTAGTGTTTGGGATATTGTAAAAAATGTATATGATTTTAATTAATAGAAATTATATTTATCAGTAGTTTTAAAATATTCTTTTATTATGGATTTACTATTATAACTGATGCTTTGTTTCTTGATTTTATTTGTTTTATGAGGAATGATGGTTCTATTTTTCTATTGTTAATACACGGAGTCTGGCTTCTTGGAGTTTCCATTTCAGTTTTTGTCATTTGTGCTCCTTCATTTTGTATTCTGTATTTGGTGAGAGTTTGTGTTCTGCATGCAAAGACTGAGATGAAGCATTCTTTTAGCATGTGGTTTCTCTGTAGGGATCTGTGTAGTAGCTTGGCCTGTTCTGTTTTCCTGATAGGAGGTGTATTGATATTTTAGATTCTGGTATAATATTTGTGGTATTCTTTTTCATAGGTGGGGTCGTTATTCTTTGAGTGCTGGCAAACAGTACTGTGTTGATACGGGAGGACCATGCCGAAATATAGGGGTGTGTACATATATATGTAAATTATATATGTAAATTATATTGTATATGTAATTGGGTACTCATGGGCCAGTATGGAGAAAAATCCCCCGGGCCACTATTTTCCCTCAATCTGCCCCTGTGCACGCTAACATGTATACACAACTTAGTGCACCTCAGGGCGCATAGATACAAAAGGCAACAAACACACTGTAGTGATAACTTTTCTTGGTTTAATTTAAAATATTTGTGACTAGCTTTTTACAGCTAGATTCCCTGCATCACATCTGTGCAGCACCATTGAACTGACAGGACTGAAATTAAACATAGCACCGTTATGTATACCCATCTATTGATGTTTTTTTTTATATCAAGAGCACTTATCTTCAGTTGTATAAATTAATAAATGTTCACCTCATTCATCAAAAGGGAGCACTTTCAAAAGACAAATACTTCACTACAGACTATGCGTGCAGTTATTATGGAAAGGAAATGTAGTAAGGAATCATCTGAGAAAGAAACCCTGTTCAAATGTTTAGGACTTTTCTGCTGAGCAATAGTGCCAGTTGGTATTTGCAATGTTTTCTTTGTTTGGAGCTTGTAATCTTAACAATAAGCCAGGACAGCTCAGCCCCTTTGAGCCCTGTACCAAATGAAGCCTTAACTCCCCAGTCAGAAACTGCACCAGCCATGAGATGTCTGGAATTTGTCATGTGCACTCATCCTTAAAATGGAACAGCTGTTGTGCAAGGCTCTTACAAGACACCTATAGGGATGCCAGGCTTTCCTAACACCTTTATCTTACAACCCGATACTAAGTCTATTTGCTGCTACATTACTATTCAGGAGGATAAAGTTAGAACAGATTTGAACTCAAACTGCTTTATCACAAACTTTAATTGTTTTGGATTCCAACTTTTCAAAATTTTTATGGAATTTTAAATGCATGTGTTCTGTTTGCACAAAGTACATGTGCAAATTTCATGTCTAACAACTACTGAGGATAACTTTCCAAACTATTTGTGGTAGAGAATTCATGCACATAAGTGGATGCATGGAGATTTACCCTATTATTTTATAAACTATTGCAGTGGGAGCTACCATGCAGTTCGGCTCTGAAAGTATGCGTGCATGTCTCAGAATGCGCAAAGATTTCCAAGGTGAGGAACGTGCTTACTTTTTCTACCTATTTTATAAACAAATGCGTATATATTTCACATGCAAAAAGCACATAAAACCCTGATTTAAATATGGAGGCAGGTATATTTTAAAAATGCACACATACTTGAAATTACCAATTTGCTGATACCTCCGCCAGTCAACCCAGTCTGTCTAGTTCATCAAGAGCTTCCTAGTAGTTCACCCTGAATTCCCCTCAGTTTATCCAGACCTCCCACCCAAAAACAGCAGACAACAGATGAGACTGATATCAATTAGAAGCTGTAAAACTGTGCAAATAATTTGCATTACGTATTCACGGAAATCTCTTATAAAATACCGTAG
Organism: Rhinatrema bivittatum; assembly: GCF_901001135.1. Taxonomy (NCBI): domain Eukaryota; kingdom Metazoa; phylum Chordata; class Amphibia; order Gymnophiona; family Rhinatrematidae; genus Rhinatrema; species Rhinatrema bivittatum. The sequence goes on from NC_042619.1 coordinate 89,350,887, forward strand.
TAACTTATGCATTGGCCTGGAATGCAGGCTTAGACTGATTGATTTTTGTGCAGATAAATATGTACGAAACTGATATTTATAAAATATTATGCACACATATATAGGCTACTTACACATGTATATGTTCATTTCAAAATTTACTCAACTGCTGCTAAGATACAATGGAGGTCAATTTTCAAAGTGGTAAATATTCAAAACTTATCCAGCTAGAAACTTTAGCCAGATAAATATATCTAGCAGTGCAGCTTTGCCACTGAAGACATCTGGATAAGTTTGAGTTAACTGGATAACTTTATCTGGATAACTTTAGACCTGCTCAATAGCAGGTCTAACTTATCTGGCTAACCTAGGGCCAGCTTCATTAAGGCTTTTCTCCCATTTTGTGTCTATGGGAAATACTCTTAGAGATAAATTTCAAAAGGCCAGCGTGTGTCAAAACTGGAAGATACGCGCACAAGTTGGGCTGACACGCGCTGAGCGGATTTTAAAAGCCGACCGCATATACGCATACATGCTGTTATATGCACAAATGAAAAGTTCCAAAAAAGGGGCGGGATGTGGGTATGGTCTGGGTGGGGCATGGACGTTCCTGAATTTTACATTGAAATCTGCAGGCCTGGATCCCCTGCCGTGTAACTTTACTTCTGCTATGGATGACATGCAAGTAATAAAATAAAGACAAAGAGATAGGGTTTTAAGGGTCAGGGCTAACAGGGTAGAAGGGAAGCTTTTAAACTAGGGGGGGGGGGGGGTTTAGAATTGGGAATGAACTGGTGAAACTGGTAATGGCACCGGCACGCGGGTCTTTTAAAATCCCCCCACTTACATGGTCGAAGCGGCATTTTGGGCATAGACGCATGACTACTTAAAATTGCATGCAGAATCACACATGTGCATATGGTCAGGTTATTTTATAACATGTGCGCATATACATGCGTATGTTATAAAATGGCTGCGTCCCTTGGCACAGGCTGACGAAAACAAACACGTGTACCCGTGCGCCTGTTTAAAAGTACCGACCCTGTGAATCACATGATAGGGGCAAAGGCTGGGCGATGCCATATTGGAAAATAGCATTCACCAGTCCAGGGCCTAAGGGGTGCTTTGAGCTGCCACTGGATCACCAGGGAGGTTTTTTTTAGATAAGGGGGAGTCCAAGGGTGTGAGGTTTCTGGGGGTAGGTCACTAGACTACTAGGGAATATATTGTATGGTAGGAAGGGGGCCAGGGATTGGGTGGGGGGGCCTGCATGATGCACTATTTTTTGAGAGAAAGAGAGAGAATTTATGTATTTATTTATTTTATTTATGTATCACCATCATAACGGTTTACAAAGTTTCGGTGTTTAACAGAGTTTCCAAAAGGTTTCTGTGATTGTTAACATAGATATTGTAGGCTTTATAAATGTAATTCGGATGTCAAGCTATACAGTTTCGGTTATGTGTTATATTACGTGCTTGCATTGGTTCAACATGTTTGCATAGGGTCAGTAGGAGGGAAGTGATGTTTTAGAGTCATTGGGTGATTTGGTAGGCTTTGGTAAGCATCCAGGTTTTTAGTTCTTTTTTGAAGGTTTTTAAATTTTGCTGTGTTCTAAGTTCGATTGGGAGGGGGTTCCAGAGTTTGGGGCTTCCTAGGAATATGGCTCTCTTTCAAGTTGAGTAAGTTGTTTGGAACGAGCAGGTGGAATCTTTAATAGATCGTTATTAGCTGAGTGGAGGTTTCTGTTTGGAGAGTGCATTTTAAGGATGTACTTAGCCAGTTTGTTTGTTTTTCATATATTATTTTGTATAATATGGATATTATTTTGTATTCTATCCTAAATTTTATTGGGAGCCAGTGTAGTGAAATAAGTGTAGGAGTAATGTGATCATGTTTTTTAGTTCCAGTGAGTATTCTGGTGGCTGTATTTTGGAGGATTTGGAGTGGTCAGATGGTGTTGAGAAGTAAGTTGAATAGCAGGGAGTTTCAGTAGTCCAGGTTGGAGAAGATGAGTAGTTGAAGGACTGTTCTGAAGTCGTTGGGGGAGAGGAAAGGTTTTAGACGATGTAGGGTTAGGAGTTTGTGATATCCGTCTTTGATTTTAGTAGTGATGTGATTCTTGAAGGAAAGTTCATTGTCAATTATGACTCCTAGGTTGCGGGCATGATTGACAGGTGAGATTGCAGATTTTTGGTTCATTAGGTTGAGTGGTGGTAGCTGAGGAGCATTTTTCTTTCTATCCAGTATGATTATTTCTGTCTTATCGAAGTTTAGGATGAGTTTCATGTTGGTTAGTAGTTGCTTTATTTTGGTGAGGTAAGTGGCTGTTTTTTTGAAGGTGTCTTCCAGAGTGTTATGTATTGGGATTAATATTTGGATATCATCCGCATATATGAAGTGGGTCAGTTTAAGGTTTGAGAGGAAGTGGCATATCAGGAGCAGATAAATGTTGAAGAGTGTCGCAGATATATCTATCCCGATATGCCACTTCCTCTCAAACCTTAAACTGACTCACTTCATATATCTCCCACTCTATATATCTCCCACTGTAAGAGGGGCACTTTCAACTCAGGGTGGGTTGTTTTTTTTGGGGGGGGGCAGTGTTACAAGGATCTACAGACTCTTGCACCCTAGGCAGACCAATGTAATACCACCACCCCCCCAAAACTCACCCTGAGTTGAAAGTACTCCTCTTACACTCTTACAGTGGGAGATATAGAGAATGTCAGATTGTCTCTCTAACAGAGGATCTCCCTCTCTTTCTCTCTTACTCTACTACATTTTGCGCTAGGAGATCTTCATTTCCATTAACTCCTCCTGATCTCCTCCCACTTGCATACTAAATATAACATTTGCATACTAACATGCATCGTGCTATTTATTGCGCTTTAGGGCCCTAACATGAAATGATAAATAATCCAGTTAGGAACTAAGTTAGAGGCCTAAATTTAGGAGCTCAGTTTCTTTGATTATCTGCTCCCTAATTTACTCGTTATGTAAACTATAATTGTTTTTATGACTGTTTTTATGTAAGCCGTCTAGGATATTAGATGTGTGGGCGCAAACGTGCACATGTTTGCTATTGTGAGCACATGGATGTGTCCATTTTATAACATACGCGTGTATATGGGTGCATGTTATAAAATTTTATAACACGCGTGTATATGGGTGCATGTTATAAAACTTGCAGGACGCATGTACATATGTGCACAGTTTTATATGGGTGCGTGCAAATGCCGCGTCTACCGCATAAGTGGGGGGATTTTGTAAGATACGCACGATGACAGCAATATCCATTTCCACAATCCATTCCCAGTTTGCCCAGTTAAACGATAGATTTCCTTATCCCCCCAGCTAATTAGCCTTTCATTTACCCTACCTGCCCCAACCTTGAAAGCCTGCTGAGTTGCCTAGGTTTTTTTTTTTCTACTTACACCTCCTCCATAGCAGAAGTAAAGCTACGTGGTAGGGGACCCTGGCGTGTGCTTGTAAGTGCTTCCATACACATTTTTACTTATGGATTCAAACCGCCTATGTTCTACCCAGACTCCACCCATGCCCGCCCACTTTTTGTTCTTTTGCATTTGTGCACATACTGGGAGATATGCGCTTACGCGGCCACTTTTTAAAATCCATGTGGCACGCTGGCCGGAGACACGACCATATCTCCCAGCTTTGGCACGCATAGGCCTTTTAAAATCTCCCAGTTAGATATTGAGTCCATATTCAAAAGCCATTTAGACAGATAACATAATAGTAATTCATCTAAACAGCTTACCTGGCTATATTCAGCATTTATCGGGCTAAATTCTGGCTGGGTAACTAGTTACCTGCTAGAAAATAGCTGGATAAAGAAGGAATTTTGTGGGCAGGTAGGAGGTGTTCTGGGGAGAAGTGGAATTAGCTGGTTACCATCTACGGCTAACTCTGGTCAGTCTGTAGTGCTGACCACGCCGCTGAATATACCCTATTAGCAGGGTTGGGGCTAACAGGGGAGAAGGAAGGCGAATAAACTAGGGGGGTTTGGAAATCCTATTCTATACTTTGGTGAACTGGGAAAACTAGTAATGGCGTCCAGGTGGGCGCCCACCTCAGCACCAATGTTCATCAAACGGAATGGTTTCATATCACACAAAGGATACGGAGAAGAAGCACGAAGACCCAAGTTTTGCAGTTCAAAAACACGGACTTTGATGAAATGGGGAAGTACCTAGAGGAAAAACTAGAAGGCTGGGAGAATGGGAGAGATGTGGAACAACAGTGGACCAAACTAAAAGGAGCACTTACCAAGGCAACTAATCTATATGTCAGAAAAGTAAAGAAAAGCAAAAGAAGAATGAAACCTATCTGGTTCTCCAAGGAGGTGGCTGACAAAATAAAGGCTAAAAGAACAACGTTCAAGAAATATAAATGATCCCAAAGGGAGGAGCACAAAGAAGAATATCTGGTACAACAGAGAGAGACAAAGGAAGTAATCAAGAAGGCAAAATGTCAAGCGGAAGAAAGGATTGCCAAAGAGGTAACACGAGGTGACAAAACATTTTTCAGATACATCAGAGAAAGGAGGAAAGTCCAAAATGGTATAGTGAAATTGAAAGATGGAAAAGATCAATGTGTGGAGAGAGACGAAGAAATGGCAGAAATATTAAACAAATACTTCAGTTCGGTGTTCACTAAAGAGGACACTGGAGAAGGACTGTCGCTAGTTAACAAGAAATGCTACTACCTGGAGATAATTCAATAGACATACACTTGGTAAATGTGACTCCGACAGTGCGCTATGCTTCAAAGGCAAGAGGAAATGTAAAAAAAAAAAAAGGATTTGCATTCACAAAAAATGCGGGGAGTAGCTTGCTTGTTACGGTGGTTACTACCCCAAACCAAACAAGCCTGATGCTTCACTTTCAATGCATATCCAGTGTTGTTCTCTGCTTCAACGGCAGGGGGAATGAAGAAAAGATGATTTTTATATTCCGACAACAATCAACAAGGACTGAATTCCACAGTCTGGGTAAACAAATAAGCATGGTGTAACTTGCTTGCTACGGCGATTACTACCCGAATCAATTAAGCCTGATACTTCACTTTCACTACATATCCAGAGAAGCTCTCTGCTTCAACGGCAGGGAGAAATGAAGAAAAGTGGATTTATATTCATATAACAACCAACAAGGACTGAATTGCACAGGCTGGGTAAACAAATAAGCGTGGGAGTAGCTTGCTTATTGCGGCGATTACTACTACTAACTAATTAAGCTAGATACTTTACTTAGGAGCAGTCAAGCACTGCTCTCTTCATTAATGGCAGGGGTGGAAGGGAAATAGAACCAAAAGGTTACATTAATAGCGGGGGTGGAAGGGAAATAGAACCAAAAGGTTACTAACGGCCAAGAGTAATAGATAAGTATGAGAGAGAAAAAAAAAAAGCGTGGAAGCTTGCTGGGCAGACTGGATGGGCCATTTGGTCTTCTTCTGCCGTCATTTCTATGTTTCTATGTCAGTGCGCATGCATTTTAAAATCCCCCCACTTACGCGGCAGAAGTGGCATTTGTGTGCATAGGTGCACAACCACTTAAAATTGCGTGCACATGTGCATTTGGTCAGACTATTTTATAACAAACACACACGGCCCGCCTCTTTTTTAGCTTTTCATTTATGCGTGCAGTGACAAGTATGCATGTATCTGGCGGTTTTTAAAATCTGCTCAGTGCGCGCTGGCCCAACATATTCACTCATCCCCTAATTTTGGCACGCGTCAGGCTTTTAAAATTCACCTTTTACTGTGTCTATCTAGACTTTGGATTGGATTTATGGAATAGTTAAAGCCTTTGAGTGATGAAACTGAAGCCCAAATTATATTTTAACTTAACCTGCAGTGTAAAACCAGGTACCTCTTCTGTTAGAGTTGTATGTAAATAAATCTTTACTTGAAACACTATTGAGTGTGGCTTATAAACTAACACTTGCTTTTCTTTCTTCCCTGGTCTTTATGATGGCAATTTAAAAGCCATTTACTTGGGTAAACTGGCATTTGAAAACTTGTGTACCTCAATCTGGCGAAAAGTATGCTTGAATTTCCACAATATGTTTCCTTTTAGCTGGATTGGGGGGAAGCCTTCGCAGGGGGCATGTTTTTGGAGAAGTTCCAAAAAATAATGCGCAGATTGAAGTTTCAGATTAAACACGTGTTATTTTATAGCAAAATTCTGTCTGTGCTAAAAGCAGGTGCAAAAGACTGCAGGGATAAGGGAATGTCAATGTGGCAGTGTTTTAGGCCTGAGAATAAAGGTGGTAAGGAAGATATTCACAGGATGTCCACAAACCAGACAATTTTCCCTAGCATCCTGCATGGATGCGAGAAATTGCCAGCTCTCTGTGCTAAATGTCATCACACAGTAAATTCAGGAGCATAGAGACACAGGGACAAGTATTAAATTTATCTGTTGTATAGAAAACCATGTAACCAATCCATCCACAACAAGGAAAAAAATCAGAGCTTTCTTAAAATAGAATTCTGCTAGCTGCCATAATCCCATCATTAAAGAAAAATACAGGAATCCCTTCCCAATGTAATAAAGTTAAATTGGCTACTTAAGAAATAGACCTTTATTGCAAAGTGGAGTATCCCCTGAAGAAGTGACCTAGGCAGTGTGCTTTTCCACACAGACATCTGCAACTACTCAGGAATGACCAGAAACATTTTTCAAATTGATATTAACCACAATAGCAAAAAAGAAAAAAAAATCAATGGAAAAATGCATTTTGAGATTTTTTTTGCAACAAAGCAACTTTCATGCCAGAAGATATCTGTACATTTATTACATTTGGAAAAGCTTATTTCTGACTTCCTCTTTTTGGAATCTCAATTTAAAATTTTTTTTAATTTTAACCCTTTGCACACCTTTAGATTTTCTCTCCTGTGTTATGCATCCTCTTCTCCCAAACATAATTAACTAAATTGGAATAATACTTTTATTTTCACAGGTAAGCAAATACTGTATTATTTGTAAGTGGCAAAGCTACAGACCAAGAGGACTTTTCAGGGTCATGAGAGAAAATAACACCTTTATTCATTCTTCACTCATTTGCACAATGCCATGTATTCTACTGTAAATCCCCCTTCCCAGAAGTTAAGCTTACCATAAAAATACATATGAATTGTTACATCCCCCAAACTTTATGACACCATGGATTTTTCTTTCACCTGCCTTCTGGACTCTGTTCTGTGATCTTGGCACTTGCCTGCCTTCTGGACTTTGTTCCTAGTTTCTGGTTCTCCCCATTCTCTGGTCTCTGTACCTGGTTTCTGTCTGGTTTCCTAGATACCCCTTTCTCTGAAAATTGCCCTCCTTAATCTTAACAATTTATCTTCTCTACAGGATGTATTTATTGCATATTTGTAGTTTATTAATATGCTTTTTTGGATTTTTTCTTTGACAAAAGCATTAGACTGCCAAAACAGAAACTTGTCAAAGCATACATTAATATTTTTTGTTTTATTTCCTTTCTTTTTTTAAGAACCTTTTCTATTTTCTTGGAGATTATTTTTAGGTTGTTTTTATTTTATTTTCATTAAATTTGGAAAAATATCCGGACAATAACACATCTTGACAATACAATAAGGGGTCATTTTCAAAGACTATCTCAGGCGTGTTACATGCATAAGTGGCCTCTGCATGCAGAAAGCAAATTTTCAGAAGGATGGGAATACATGTGCACTATCGCTGCCATTTAGAAACATGTTTGTGGAGAAAGAGGGTGCTTTGATAGTGTTCCGGGGTGCGGTTTGGAAGTACGTGCATGTCTATGTATTTTATCAACAGAATAAATATGTCCACAAAAAGATGTTAATCAAGTCGCAGGCATTATATCTAACTTTTCCTTTGCAGATTGTGGGTGGGGGGCTCTGGAACAAGTGGTGGAGGGTGTGGGTGAATTCACGGAGGATTTGGGTGAGCAGATGAAGAGCTGAGCAAACTGACGGAGGGCTCAGCAAATTGATGCATGGAAGTTTACACACACAAATAATTATTCTTATATATTGGCCAACTTTATGAAATCCCTGTCTCCGTGCATAAACCGAGGGCTATTACGTACACATGGTGTAATTATTTAAGGCACATAATATTAATATGCAAAGTTTTATAAAATAGGTGAATAAACTCTATTGATCCCTGCATTAAAAAAACTGTGTGTGCTCTGACATCTACACGTGTACTTTCGAGATGATTATTCGTGGTATTTTATAAACAGTGTGGCTCCTGCTGCACAATTTATACAATACAGGCGTGAATTTATGATGCACCTACTGATGTATGTTTAGAGCTATTCACACAATTGAAAATTATCCTCCTTTTGTTCACCAAAAAGAGAGAGAACAGCTCTCATAAAAATTAACGGCCCAATTTTTAATGGCTCACAGGGGTTGCACGCGCTGCGTGCATTTTAAAAGGGGCCCAGCCGCGGGCGTAACCCCTGTTACGTGCACAAGAGCTGGGCCTCGGCAGAGGGGCAGTCCGGGAACGGGGTTAGTGGCGTTCGGTACAGTGGCGGGTAGGATAGGGGAAGGGGAAAAAAGGTTAGGGTAGGGGGTTGGGAAGTTCCCTCCCAATCCACTCCTTAATTGGAACGGACTGGGAGGAAACTGGGGAAGCTGGACGATGCATTTCCACGTGATTATGGCCTATGTCTGCCCCCCCTGGTGTGCGCTGCCCGCAATTTTATAACATGCGTGTCCATGTATGTGCGTCGGGTAGCACGCACACATGGATGCATGCATGTTCTTTTTTAAAATCTACCCCTAAATGTGCCCAAAAGCCTAAAATATAAATAAAGCCAATAAACCAATGTGGCAGACAAATAACCCAAAATTAGGTCATAAACAAATTGAACCTTTTTTTCCTCTCCTAAATAAGAGCGGACAACTGATTCAGGTCCCAAAAAACATGTGAAGCATCAAAATATTTAACTTACATTTACAGGGAAAGTTTACAATAAACTAGCATCTAATCATATAATTTATAGTTTTTAGACTCAAAACTGCTTCTGTCGCAACTGCATACATTTAGAAATATTACAAAAATGTTGGACTTTAGAGTCCAAAAACAAAGAGCTGAGCTTCTTATAAAAATCTTAAATATCCAGTCTCAATTATAGTCTAAAAACAGTTACTAGGAAAGTTGGATTAGACAAAATCTGGAATTCTGGCGATTCCAGCAATTGAAAAAGATCTAGTAGAGTCTCTTACAGGCCGATACAGTAAAGTGCGCTCAGCCGAGCGCACTGTTTTATCCGCAGTTGGACATGTGATTTCCACCTGCGTCCACTACCCTTTATACAGTAAGGGATTTAACGCATCAAAAATGCACATCCAATCTCCCTCTGAAACTAATAGCACTCATCACATTCAAATGTGATGAGGATACTGAAAAAAAAAAAGCATTAATTTCTGAGCAGCATGAAAAAGTGTCCAGAAAAGCAAAAAATACTGCTTTTCTGTACACCTGCTGACTTAATATCCTAGCGATATTAAGCGATATTAAATCAAGGGAAATAAAAATGTTAAATTTAAAAATTAAAAAAGTTAAAAAAAAATGTGCCGGACGGTCAGGTTAGGAAAACAGACACTCAATTTACCAGCGTCCGTTTTCCTAATCCATGGCTGTCAGCGGGTTTGGAAAACCGGTACTCATAAAATTGAGCGTTGGTTTCCTGAACCCGTTGACAGCCACCTCTCCTGCGTTTCCACTGCCTAAGAGGCACTAGAGATGCACTATTGTCCCTAGCACTTCCTTTTTAGCACGACCCCTGATTTAAATACAGGATCGTGCGCCCAGAAGAGATGGCTGGGCACGCGTTGAACGCGTGGGTGCTCAACACTTGAGTGCCCATTTTCCCGTGAAGCTTATCGAATCAGCCTATTTGAATTTTTTAATCTGTTCCTGTGACCAAGATGGAAAGCAATATGCTCTCAAAATATATGAACACGCTTCTTTAGGCACAGGTAAACATTCACACAGATATTTAAAAAATATTTCAAGTGTTGAAACATGTTTAACAGCAAGAACATTACTAGCCCTAATATTCCGATCTTAATTGGAGGTTGCATGTGTATAGTTAGCATATACATATGTAAACAGCATGTACATGCCTATATGCTATTTCATAGACCTCAAGAGTATGCATGGAATTACAGTATAAATGTTAACTGATAAAAAAATGTTGAGATTACTTACCTGATAATCTCCTTTTCCTTAGTGTAGACAGATGGACTCAGAACAAGTGGGTATAGTGTGCTCGTGCTAGCAGTTGGAGACGGATCTGACGTCAGCACGGGTACATATACCCCCACAGGAAGTGAAGCAACTCAGTAATCTTCCTTGCAAAAGCTGTTATGGATATATGTGTACTGACGATCAATGAAATAGTGAAACAGGATTCCCCTGACCGATTGATAGTAGCTGGAGACCACCAGCGCTTCCAACCGGAAGGCATCGACACCTGGTAGAGTGGACGCTCTTATGTAAGAAAATGACATGGCGTACCTTGAATTGGTGAAACCCATGTACACCGGCAGCCGGGCGGGATGCTGAGTCCATCTGTCTACACTAAGGAAAAGGAGATTATCAGGTAAGTAATCTCAACATTTCCTAGCGTGTAGCCAGATGGACTCAGAACAAGTGGGATGTACAAAAGCTTTACTCCCGGACTGGGCGGGAGGCTGCCTGAGGACCGCGTAGGACTGCCCTCGCAAATGCTGTGTCCTCCCCGGCCTGAACATCCAGACGGTAAAATCTGGAAAAGGTATGGAGGGAGGACCATGTTGCCGCCTTACATATTTCTGCGGGCGACAGCATCCTCGATTCTGCCCAAGATGCTGCTTGTGCTCTGGTAGAATGAGCCTTGACCTGTAAAGGTGGTGACTTTCCGGCCTCTACGTAGGCCGCTCTGATAACTTCTTTGATCCAACGGGCTATGGTAGGCCGAGAGGCCGCTTCCCCTTGCTTCTTTCCGCTGTGAAGGACGAACAGATGGTCCGTCTTTCTTACTGCTTCTGTCTGTTCCAGGTATCTGGGTAGCAATCTGCCGATGTCGAGATGGCGTAGCAAACGCCCTTCTTCTGATTTCTTCAAGCCCGCCGTGGTTGACAAAGATATGGTTTGGTTGAGATGAAATTGTGAGACTACTTTAGGTAAGAAAGAAGGAACCGTGCGAAGATGGATAGCCTCTGGAGTGATTCTGAGAAAGGGATCCCGGCAGGACAGCGCTTGTAGCTCCGAGATGCGGCGTGCGTAACACACCGCCAGCAAGAAAACCATCTTCAAAGTTAGCGAACGGAGAGACAGGCCCCGAAGGGGTCTGAAGGTGGATCCCGCGAGGAAATCCAAAACTATGTTGAGGTTCCACAGGGGCACTGGCCACTTCAGTGGCGGACGAATGTGCTTGACTCCCTTCAGGAAGCAGGAAACATCTGGGTGCGTGGCAATGGTCTTGCCATCCCTCCTGGGACCGTAGCAAGACAACGCAGCCACCTGAACCTTGATGGAGCTTAGGGAGAGACCCTTCTGAAGCCCATCCTGCAGGAAATCCAGAACACTAGGAATTGTGGTTGCATGTGGATTGGTGTCATGAGTGTCGCACCAGGCTTCAAATACTCTCCAGATCCTTATGTAGGTGAGGGATGTGGAAAACTTGCGAGCTCGGAGGAGTGTATCTATCACCGGCTCCAAGTAACCTCTTTTCTTCAGTCTAGCCCTCTCAATGGCCAGACCGTAAGAGAGAATTGAGCTGGATCCTCGTGGAGGATGGGACCTTGACGTAGCAGGTCCCTGAGAGGAGGCAGGGGAAGAGGCTCCCCTGTCAGTAGTCTTCTCATGTCCGCGTACCAGGGTCTTCTTGGCCAGTCTGGTGCCATTAGAAGAACTAGGCCTCTGTGCCTCTGAATCTTGTGTATAAGGGCGCCCAGCAGGGGCCACGGAAGAAAGGCGTATAGCAGAGTCCCTGGAGGCCATGGCTGAACCAGGGCGTCGATCCCGTGAGAGAACGGATCCCGCTTGCGGCTGAAGTATCTGGGTACTTGAGCATTGGACCTGTCCGCTAGTAAGTCCATGTCCGGAGTCCCCCACCGATCCACAATCATCTGGAAGGCTGTGGGGGACAGCTGCCATTCTCCCGGACTTAGGTTTTCCCTGCTGAGGAAGTCTGCCGCGGTCTTGTCGCTTCCGGCAATGTGGACGGCGGAGATGTCCTGGAGATTCGCCTCTGCCCAAGCCATCAGCGTGGTTATCTCTAGGGACACCTGTTGGCTTCTGGTTCCTCCCTGTCGGTTGATGTATGCCACTGTGGTAGCGTTGTTGGACATCACTCTGACTGCTCTGTTTTTCAATCTGTGAGTAAATTGCAGGCAGGCTAATCGGACTGCCCGTGCCTCTAGGCGGTTGATGTTCCACCCCGACTCTTCTCTGTTCCACCGCCCTTGGGCGGTGAGCTCTTCGCAGTGTGCTCCCCATCCGCTCAGGCTGGCATCTGTGGTGAGCAGAGTCCATGTGGGGGAGGACATCTTCGACCCCCTGCTCGTGTGGTCGGACTGCAACCACCACCGTAGCTGGGTCCACACTCTGGCGGGTAGAGGTAGATGCACGGTGTAGTTCTGTAAACGTGGGCTCCACCGAGAGAGGAGAGAGTGTTGTAACGGTCTCATATGGGCCCTTGCCCATGGTACCACTTCCAGGATGGATGCCATGAGACCGAGAACCTGCAGGTAATCCCAGGCTATGGGCCGGCTGGCTCCCATCAGGGACCTTAGACGGGTCTGGAGCTTTAACCTTCTCTTGGTGGGTAGGCTGACTTTGTCTGCCTGGGTGTCGAACTGGACTCCCAGGTATTCCAGTGATTGGGAAGGCTGTAGGCAACTCTTGCTTAGGTTGACTACCCATCCCAGGTTTTCCAGAAGGGCGATCACTCTGTTGGTTGCCCGATGGTTCTCCTCTCGTGATTTCGCTCTGATCTGCCAATTGTCTAGGTAAGGATGGACAAGGATTCCTTCCCGTCTGAGCGCCGCTGCTACTGCTACGATCACCTTGGTGAAGGTCCGCGGTGCTGTGGCTAACCCGAAGGGCAAAGCCCGGAATTGGAAGTGTTGTCCCAGAACCTTGAAGCGTAGGTAGCGCTGATGATCCCGATGAATCGGGATATGCAGGTAGGCTTCTGACAAGACTAAGGCCGTGAGGAATTCCCTTGGCTGTACTGCGGTCTTGACTGAGCGCAGAGTTTCCATGCGAAACCTCTGGACCCTTAAGTATCGGTTGACTGACTTGAGGTCCAATACGGGCCGGAAAGTGCCCTCTTTCTTGGGTACCATGAAATAAATGGAATAGTGCCCAGAATCCATTTCCCATGCAGGTACTGGGATTATGGCTTTCAAGGACAGGAGCCTCGCCAGGGTAGCTTCCAATGCTGCCTTCTTGTGGCTTGGACACGGAGATTCCACAAACCTGTCCGGAGGGATGTGATGGAAGTCCAGATAATACCCCTCTCGGATGATGGCGAGGACCCACTGGTCCGACGTAATCTCGACCCATCTGGGGTAGAAGAGGGTTAACCTGCCCCCTATGGCTTTGGCCCCCGGATGGATCGGCCGATTTTCATTGTGGGGTGCGGCCGGGACCCGAACCCGAGCCGGCTCCCCTCTTGTGCTGCTTGGTCTGAAAGGACTGGTTACTGGCCTGAGGACGAGGTGCCTGATAGCGACCCCTATAGGGAGTGAAGCGTTGGGAGCTTCTACCTCTGGAGGGCCTCGGAAAGGTGCGCTGGTTCCTCTTGGACCTGTCTTCCGGCAGTCGAGGTACTGGAGAGGCGCCCCATGTGCTGGCCAGTTTATCTAGGTCACTGCCAAACAGAAGTGATCCCTTGAATGGCATTCTAGTGAGACGTGTCTTAGAAGGGGCGTCGGCTGACCAGTTCCGTATCCAGAGCTGCCTCCTGGCTGCCACTGAGGATGAGACTCCCTTGGCTGTCGTACGGACTAGGTCGGAGGTGGCATCCGTAAGGAACGAGAGAGCTGACTCCATGTCAGCTGCCGGAGCATTGTTCCTGACCTGTGACAAACAGGAACGCGTTACCACTGTGCAGCAGGTTGCGATTCGCAGAGACAGAGCTGCCACCTCAAAGGTTTGTTTCAGGATGGCGTCCAGGCGTCGGACATGAACCTCCTTGAGGGCTGCCCCCTCTCTACTGGAATGGTAGTGCGCTTGACCACAGCGCTAACCAAGGCGTCCACCTGAGGGCACGTCAGCAGATCCTTGATTGCCGGGTCCAGGGGTACATGCCGGACAGGGCCCGACCCCCTTTGAATGAGGTCTCCGGTGCATTCCACTCTAAATCGATCAGCTGTTGCGCCGCTTGTAGGAAGGGGAAATGGTGGGCTGTGGGACGAAGACCCTCCAGCAGGGGGTTCTGCAAGGATGCCTCCATAGTACTGGGGCCTGGAATAGCCAACTCCATCAGGCACTGAGAAACCAGGTCGGAGAGATCTTCCTTGGGAAAGAACCGCCTCATAGTTCGGTATGGCTCTATCTCCGAGGGAAGTTCCCCCTCCTCGGGGAGTTTGGACTCGTCCTCCGAGACATCAGGGTCCGCATGAGCTGGACAGTCCGGAGGCGGGTGCCCTCGATAAGGGCGAGAAGGTCCAGGGGCAGGGTCAGCTGAAGCGACAGCAGGGCCTGGACGGGAAGCTGACTGCATCTGAACAAAGGCATGGATCCCCTTAAGTCCAACCAGGAAATGGAAGCGGTTTCTAGCCGTCGGGGTACCAAGTCCCCCGGAAGTCCTGGCTGTTCAGGACGCCCTGCTAGATCCAGGGTGGCCCCTGGGGAACTATCGGTAAACCTCGGTTGCGACGGGTCCTGGCCCGAGGCTCCCACGGCCTCCTCACATTGGGCACAAAGGGAGTCTGGCTCCTCGCTCTGCGTGGCTCTAAGCTGGCATGCTGAGCAGAGGCCAAGAGCTTTCACGCCGGAATCAGGAGGTGCCACCTCTGAGGACGCGGGGCGTTGAAATGTTCCATCGCGGCTTGCGAATGCAGAGCACCGGTGCTTATGCTGCCAATATCAGCAATATGCGCTCAACAATAATATGCGCTCAATAATATGCGGGCAGCAATATGCGCTCAATAATATACAATATGCGCTCAATAATATACGGTCAGCAATATGCGCCCAGTAATATACAATATGCGCTTAATAATATGCGCTCAATATACAATATGCGCTCAATAAATGCGGACAGCAATATGCGCTCATTAATATACAATATGCGCTTAATAATATGCGGTCAGCAATATGCGCTCAATAATATACAATATGCGCTCATCAACAGGCGCCTAACATGGGCGCTTAATACCTGAACAAGGCAGACAAAATGGCGACCTCCACGGCGTGCAACATGCAGGCCACGCCGCCGATCCTCGTACCTCGGAGACCAAAAAGTAAGAGATGTACGCCTTACCTGATCCTCGGCGCTTCCTGGCTGTAACCCGGGCGGTCTCTGGCTGCGGGGGGAGAGGGGAAATACCTTCACCGCCGCGCTTGAGGAAATGGACCCGCTGCCTCTAAGCCGCCAAACTCGTCTCGCTCGGGGCTAAGTCCATGCCGGGATCGAGGCGCCTCTCAGCCAGGCCCGAGCCCTACTTGCTCAGGGGCTAGATCCTTGCCGCGATTCGGCCACTGGACCGAGGCGTAGACCTCCGAGGGATCACGGAAATCACCCCGGGAAACTCAACTGGGGGAGGGACCCGAGGGTATCACCGCAGGAGTGCGGGGCTCGTCTTCTGAGAAATTTGTAAGTAGAAAGTAGAAAGTAGAAAATAGAAAGTAGATTTGGAAAACACGCTCAGCGAGCGTGCAGGAGCTCCAAACTGCTTTGGAGATGGAAATTACTGAGTTGCTTCACTTCCTGTGGGGGTATATGTACCCGTGCTGACGTCAGATCCGTCTCCAACTGCTAGCACGAGCACACTATACCCACTTGTTCTGAGTCCATCTGGCTACACGCTAGGAAAGGGGTGGTTTAGGGGCTTTCCAGGGAAGGGTTTGGAAGTGTGCTACCAAGTTTGTATTTTGTAATCAACTTGCACAATTGAAATCGTACTTGACTTTTCTCAGTAATTTTTGGGTGGGGCATCTGATGAAGCTGTGTGGCAGACTCCTTCACATTCTTCAGAACATCCCACATATACTGGCTCATGAAGAGCTGATAGGATACTAAGCAGGCACTGCACATAACTACCTGAAAAACCTTTCTCCCATCTATGCCCAGAGTATGAGAGTATTTCCCCTCAGTACAATGAGGAATGGGTTCTAGATCTCTGGGCCTTCTTGACAGCAGATTCTGACTGGTGGACATGATACATCATATCCGCCTTTTTATTCACTGGAGCCACTGAGAGAGTACTCTCCCACATTCTCATTTGCACTAGCTGAAGGATCTCATGGACAGGGACTGCCACAATATCTTTAGGGGTTTCACAAATTGGAGGATGTCAAACATTCTAGTTCTGGATGCTTCCTCCTTTTGGAATGTAAATGGAATGGCATGAGCCATTCTCTTAATAAAAATGAGAGATCCTTGGGAGGAAACCTTCTCCTTTCCTGGGGACATCTGTTGACTCCCTCCTGGTCAGTAAAGTTCTTAGATCCATAGTGGTACCCCCATGAATAATCGGAATCCAATCCCAATTAATAGGTCAGGGGAATGGACCTGGACCTCACTCAGCTAGCAGATGACCTCAGACATGGGAGCACCTCAGCAGCTAAGTGGAGGCCGCAGAACGTATTTGGATATTGGAACACCGCCACTTAGCTGGATAAGTCCCATCTTATCCAGTTAAGTGGCACTGAATGTCAGGTCCTAGGTGACTAAAAGGAGAAGAAAAAAGAACTCATTAAGACTGATTCCTGTACTTTCTGCAAGCAGACTGTTCCTAACAACAGGAGAGATAAAGAACTGTAAATGGTGGGCTCCATGGAAAAGATGAGATTCAAGGAGCCTCCACATGGATACATGCTAGTATACATGCTGCACATTACCAACAGGATACATTCAAATTTTCAGAAACCTTGAAAACAAATTTGCATGTAAATGCCACTTAGCAAAGAAGCCCCTAAGAGAAACATCCACAATAATGCTCACCAATCTTTGACACTCAGTGAATCTCTTTAAAATCTATATAAGTCTTAAAGAGCTTTAATGTTCCAGTTAATTCTGTTGTATACTATTTTAACGACTTTTCAGTCTAAAACAGCTAAGCTGAGGGCTAGGAAAAGTTGCAAGTGGCTCCTAAGCCTCTGGCTGGTTGCCATTGTTCTACATTTCATGCATATATAATTCATAGTAACATAGTAATGATGACAGAAGGTCTGCCCAGCAAGCTTCTTATGGTAGTATCTGCTGTAATGTGCAGGTTACTCCCATGTTTCTTTTAAGGATAGCAACTGCCGCTCTGTGCAGTTATCTGTAAGCCTTATGATAACCCATAAAAATTTACTACTAGAAACATTTTTACTGGGTGATGAGACTTCTTGGAAATTCAGACAGTGCTGCTTGATGTTTTTTGCTTATGGACTTGGCCTTAGAAGCAGTCCTATGCTTTTTCCCTTATCTCTACATATCAGTACCTCAGACTGTAAAAGCCAGGGCCCATGTTGATTGTCATCTGAATCCAATTCCTCTTCTCCCCCCCCCCCCCCTCCACTGCCATAAAAGCAGAAAGTGATGTTGCAGTTGTGTCAATGTTACCGTTCCCAATGGCGTCGCGGCTCCGTCCCCGATCTCGACGGCCCGGCCCGGCCCCGCGTTAAGCGGGGTGTTGCCGTCTCGAAAGGCCCCAGGCGTACATCTCCGGGGCAAGACGCATCTGATGAGAAGCTCCTTCTCCAATGACGTCGGGACTCCCTCTCCCCGACGCGGACAATCTAACCTCGCGCGACCGGGCTTGGGCCACGCCCCCTGTGACGTCAGACGCCGATCGGGGTCAGTTTGCGCGGGAGATTGGCTTCTTATTCTGAGCCTTCTCCCGCGCTCATTGCTTCGGCCACGTTAGTGTTTCTCCTGACGTTTCACTGAGTTCTCGCTGTACTTTGCTCTCTGCTTTGATCTTGGACTGTTTAAGGATTACCCTGTTCTGCTGCCTGCCTTTTTGATCTTGGATTGCCCTTGGATTTCTCTGCTCTGCTGCCTGCTTTGATTTTGGAACTGTTCACGGATTACCCTGCTCCGCTGCCTGCATCTGACCTTGGACTGCCTTACGGATTACCCTGCTCAGCTGCTTGCCCTGACCTTGGATTGTATCACGGATTACCCTGCTCCGCTGCCTGCATCTGACCTTGGACTGCCTTACGGATTGCTCAGCTCTGCTGCCTGCCCAGACCCTGGATTTGCTTTTGGATTACTCTTCTCTGCTACCTGCATTTGCCCTTGGACTGCCTTACGGATTACCCTGCTCAGCTGCGTGCCCTGACCTTGGATTGTATCACGGATTACCCTGCTCTATTGCCTGCCTTGATCTTGGATTGTCTCACGGATTACCCTGCTCCGCCGCCTGCATTGACCTCGGACTGACTTACGGACTACCCTGCTCTGCGGCCTGCCCGGACCTTGAAATGTCCTCACTTCGTTCCGGACGGACACTCCTGCTCGAGGTAAGCGCACTTCGATCTGGTTCCACTTCATCAGTGTAACAGTCAAAAGCATCAAGGTTTATTGGTTAAGGCTAGTAATCCCATGATTTCTATTAAGGGTAGTAACTGTGACTCTGTGCAGGTTACCACCATGCTTATCAATTCCCCAGACTGTAAAAGTTGGGAACCTTGTTGATTCTTGTCGGAATCCAGCTCCCCATTTGCCCCTTCCATTGAAGTGGAGAGCAATATTGCCCAATTACATCAAAAATATCAAGGATTATTGATTGAGGTAGTAACTGCTGCACTAGCAAGTTACCTCCATGCACCCTTCATATCCATCCTCCAGCCTTTAGGGATCCACAGTGTTTATCCCGTGTCCCTTTGAATTCTTTGACTGTTTTTGTTTTTACCACCTCCTCCGGAAGGGCATTCCAGGCATCACCACCCTCTTCATGAAGAAATATTTCCTGTTATTGGTTCTGAGTTTAATTTTGTGACTCCTAATTCTACTGATTTCTTTCCAGTGAAACAGGTTAAAGTTCATGTATCATTAAAACCTTTCAGATATCTGTAGGTCTGTATCATATCTCCCCTGCATCTCCATTCTTTCAGGGTATAGATATTTAGAACCTTCAGCCTCTCCTCATAAGTCTTCTGATACTGACCCCACACCATTTTGGTCACCCTTCTCTAGACTCTTTCATCCTGTCTCTATGCTTTTTGAGATACAGGCTCCAGAACTGAACACAGTACTCCAGGTGAGGTCTCACCAAGGGCATTATCACTTTCTTTTTCTTACTAGTTATTCCTCTGTCTATGCAGCCCAGCTTTCTTTTGCTTTTAGCTATCGTCTTGTCACATTGCTTCGCCATCTTCAGATCACCAGACATGATAACCCCAAGATCCTTTTCTTGGTCCGTGCACATCAGTCTTTCACCCCCATCACATATAGTTGTTTTGGATTACTGCATTCCAGATGCATGACTTTGCACTTCGTGGCATTGAATCCCAGCTGCCAAATCTTTCACCACTCTTCAAGCTTTCTTAAATCACTTTTCATCCTCTCGCTCTATTGCAGATCTTAGTATTATCTACAAATAGACAAACTTTACCTTCTATCCCTTCCACAATGTCGCTCACAAAGATATTGAACAGAGCCAGTCCCAAACCTGATCTTTGTGGCACTCCACTTAACACCATTCTCTCTTCAGAGTATGTTTCACTTACCATTACACGGTGTCAGTCAACCAGTTTGTAATCAACTCCACTATCTTGGTGCCCACTCCTAAGCTTCTCATTTTATTCACAAGCCTCCTATGTGGGACCGTAACAAAAGCTTTGCTGAAATCTAAGTAAATGACAGAGTGTTTTTCTTTGATCCAATTCTCTGGTCACCTAATCAAAAAAATCAATTAGATTTTTCTGACAGGACTTTCCCTTGGTGAAGCCATGCTGCCTCGGGTCCAGCAGCTTATTGGATTACAAGCCGTAAAGCCCGTTAAAACGGGCTACATCCCTCTGTCTCTCACCTCCCCCTCATTCTCTCTCCCCTCACTCTTCACCACCCCCCTCCCCCACCCACTCCTCTCCACCCTCCCTCTCCTCTCACTCAGTCCCCCCTCTCCCTCACTCCCTCCCACTCAGTCCCCCCTCTCCCTCCCTCCCACTCACTCAGTCCCCCTCTCCCTCCCTCCCTCCCACTCACTCAGTCCCCCTCTCCCTCCCACTCACTCAGTCCCCCTCTCCCTCCCTCCCTCCCTTCACCCACCTCCATTTCCTCCCGGCGCCGTAAGCGCGACTTCCCGCAACCCTCACCCGGCTCCATTAACTCCTCCCGCTCCTGCCGGCAGATCCCGGGGGGGGGGGGGGCGGGAGTGACACCCCCCCCGAGATCTGCCGGCAGATCTCGGTGGGGGGGGGCGCGGGAGTGACACCCCCCCCCCCCGAGATCTGCCGGCAGATCTGGGGAGGAGAAGCAGCGGCACCGCGCGCGCGCGCGGCGCCGCTGCTTCTCCTCCCGCTCCTGCGGCCCCACCGCCATTTTTTTTTTCTGATCGACATCCTTGCCCGCACATGCGCAGTAGAGCTGCGCTCTACTGCGCATTTGCGGGCCGTCGGTCACAGGCCATTTATAAGGTAGATAGATAGTTCATTATCCTTTCTGTCAACAGAGTCTCAATTAATTTTCCCATCCAGAGGTGAGGCTAACCAGCCTGTAGTTTCCAGCCTCCTCTTTGCTACCACTTTTGTGAAGCGCAACCACAACCACTCTTTTCCAATCTCGCGGCACCACTCCTGTTTCCAGGAATCTATTGAAAATATCTTTTAGTGGACCCGCCAGGACATCTCTGAATTCCCTCAGTATCCTGGGATGTACCTCATTCGGTCCCATGGCTTTGGCCACTTTCAGTTTTCCTAGCTTTTCCCTACATTTTCTTCTGAAAAGATGTTGTGTCTACTCCATTCCGATTTATGGTCTTGTCCACCAGCATCAGTCCTTTTCCAGGGTCTTCTTTGGTGAACACCAAACTGAAGTATTTGTTTAATATTTCTGCCATTTCTTCATCTGTCTCTACTCATTGCTCCTTGCCACCATTCAATTTCACTATTCCACTTCGGGTCTTCCTTCTTTCTTTGATAAATCTGAAAAATGTTTTGTCATATCTCTTTACCTCTTTGGCAGTCTTTTCTTTTGCTTGTCCTTTTGCTTTCCTGATTTCTTTCATTGTCTCCCTCAGTTTCACCAGGTAATCTTTCCTGTATTTCTCATTTTGGGATCTTTTATACTTCCTGAACACTGTTCGTTTTGCCTTTATTTTTGCAGCCACCTCCCTTGGTGAAGCCATGCTGCCTCGGGTCCAGCAGCTTATTGGATTACAAGCCGTAAAGCCCGTTAAAACGGGCTACATCCCTCTGTCTCTCACCTCCCCCTCATTCTCTCTCCCCTCACTCTTCACCACCCCCCTCCCCCACCCACTCCTCTCCCCCCTCCCTCTCCTCTCACTCAGCCCCCCCTCTCCCTCCCTCCCTCCCCCTCAGTCCCCCCTCTCCCTCCCTCCCACTCCCTCAGTCCCCCTCTCCCTCCCTCCCTCCCACTCACTCAGTCCCCCTCTCCCTCCCACTCACTCAGTCCCCCTCTCCTCCTCCCTCCCTCCCTTCACCCAACCCTCCCTTTCCTCCCGGCGCCGTAAGCGCGACTGTCCCGCAACCCCTCACCCGGCTCCATTAACTCCTCCCGCTCCTGGCCGGCAGATCTCGGGGGGGGGGGGCGGGAGTGACACCCCCCCCCGAGATCTGCCGGCAGATCTCGGTGGGGGGGGCGCGGGAGTGACACCCCCCCCCCCCGAGATCTGCCGGCAGATCTGGGGAGGAGAAGCAGCCACCTCCCTTGAGAATTTGGTTCTCAAGGGAGGTGGCTGCAAAAATAAAGGCAAAACGAACAGTGTTCAGGAAGTATAAAAGATCCCAAAATGAGAAATACAGGAAAGATTACCTGGTGAAACTGAGGGAGACAATGAAAGAAATCAGGAAAGCAAAAGGACAAGCAAAAGAAAAGACTGCCAAAGAGGTAAAGAGATATGACAAAACATTTTTCAGATTTATCAAAGAAAACTGAAAGTGGCCAAAGCCATGGGACCGAATGAGGTACATCCCAGGATACTGAGGGAATTCAGTGATGTCCTGGCGGGTCCACTAAAAGATATTTTCAATAGATTCCTGGAAACAGGAGTGGTGCCATGAGATTGGAAAAGAGTGGTTGTGGTTGCACTTCACAAAAGTGGTAGCAAAGAGGAGGCTGGAAACTACAGGCTGGTTAGCCTCACTTCTGGATGGGAAAATTAATAAGTTTCTTTTTCCTCATACTTTTGTTTATTTTTCTAACATATAGATTTATTGCCTTTGTAATAGCTCCTTTTAATTTAGCCCACTATTGTTCCATCTCACTCATTTTCTCCCAGTCTTCTAGCTCATCCCCATTTTGTTAAAGTCTGTATTTTTGAAATTCAAAACTTGTGTCTTCACGTGACTTCTTTGATTCATATTTGCAATTCCAAACCATACCGTCTGATGATTACTGGTGCTCAGGTGGGCACCTGTCAAGACATTAGTGACACTATACCCGTTAGAGTGCACTAGGTCAAGTATCACACCCTCCCTCGTGGGTTCCATTACCATTTGTTTGTGTGTTTCTCTCAAAGTAAATTCTGCTGGGCAGTTGGTATATTTGCAGACCATGAGGAAGGAAGTAGAGTAAAAATATGCTGATTATAATAGCAAACAAGTAAGAAAAAAGTTGCAGAGCAAGTCTTATGAGGTGTTTTATTTCTCATAACACTAATTTCTTGGGCACTTGTCTTATCCATTTGCTTATACAGGCTGCACTACTCATAGTGACCACAAGTTGTCAGTAAATTCTATTATAATAAGAAACTGCCTCCTTTTGGCTAATGCTGGCATCGCAGCTGAAAAAGAGATTTTGCCTAATTTTCAGCTAGACCCTTTAAGTTTTCTGGGAACATGTCATTCTGGTTTCTGGCTTTTAGCTATAGATCTGCCTGTCCTTAAAATTGGTTGCTCTAAGTTAAATGGTTTGAGAGATAATGTGAAGATAAGGAGGATAACTGGCAAACAATGCACATGGCAGTATATATGTGCATTTATGGCCACTAGCAAATCTATGCTAGTATTTTATATACCGTGTGTATGATATACACACATTTTATAAAATACATATAACTCTACCACGCAACATATGCGTGAATACATGCAGTGCATTGAACGCATGTGTTTTTCCTATCTATTCTACAAATATATGGGCCTATATTTTATGCGCAAAAATAAAGTGGGACTTACTCGTGTAAATCAGGATTTTTGTGTGTAAATCAGTGTATTTTAAAACATGTGTGTGTTTTACCAATTAATCCACCAGTTCATGTGCATATTTTCAACTTTTATAAAATACAGAATATGTGAGTTAAGGCTACTTAACGTGAATATCTACTAATTGTTTACACATGTAACGTATTGAAAATTAACCCCACAGTGAAAAGAAATGATGGTTGAAAACTTTATGTAGCTCACATTTAACATAAACCTGATGTATTTTGCATATATACATATTTTATATTTATATCGCTCTATGTATACACATATGTATCTATATATCTACTAGCAAAAAGTGCCCAGCATTGCTCAGGTTGTCTGGTCTTTAACAGTGTACATGTGTGTGTCTCTGTCTGTGAGTGTGTGGAAATGTGTGCGTGTCTCTCTGTTTGGGGGAGTCTGTATGTCTGTGTGTGTATGTTTGGGTGGCCTGTGTGTGTGCCTGTGCCTGTGCCTGTTTTATGTGTATGGGAGCCTGTGTCTGTGTGTGTCTGTCTGAGACCCTGTGTGTGTGCCTGTGTATTGGGGTCTGTGTATGTGTGTCAGACAAAGCATATTGTCTTTGCACAGTGCACTTTCCACTGTTCAAGGTGCTACCTGGTAGCTACAGACATAACAGTGTGATTGACCGACTGACACAAGCATTTTTTATATATATATCTATATCTATCTATCTATCGATAGATAGATATATAGATATCAGATATGGATTAGTATAATACATGAAGGAGCTGAAAGGGAATGGAGACTTACTAAACTCATGCAAATGAGCAGGTTTATATTTTAAACAGGGGGTAATCAAGTTAAGTCTAACAAGAAAAGGTTTTTAATTATAAAGATCCAATTACTATAGCTTTGATGTACATCCCAAATGCACATCTTCAAGTCTACTTCTGCATCTCCTTAGCATTTGTCTTCTTAACTAACTTCATTTTTATGCTGCAAAGCTGTCTGCTTGCTCTTCCTGAAAACAGTCACTTTTCAAGTGCATTGGCCCCTGCATTCCTACCAAAACCCTGAAGACAGGAGAGCTGCTACAGCTGTCTGAGTTTATTTACACACATTCTTGACTGAAATTGAATTAATGAGCACAATTTAACTCAAGCAAAGAGTTTCATGACTCTTGTTTCTTTTTGCCCCACCTGACATGTCTCTTCAGCTTACAATTGTCCTAGAATGGTCCATGGTAGAACTGGTATTACATGCAGTGATTACAAATGTAACAAATGTTCTTGATTCACATAAAATAGAGGCATGAAGCTTAGCTTAAGACATGTTTTATACAATATCTAAGACTCTTGTAATAAATGTCTATATTGATTGGCGTGGGAGTCAGCCCTTTATGCACGCCGGGGTTTGGACAGGCAGCAAGCCGGAAGTACCAGGACAGGCCAAGGGTCGGAGCAGGCAGCAAGCAAAGATGGTCAGGTCCAAGCAAGAGGGAGGTCCAAGTCGCAGGCACTTGTGGTCAGGTTCAAGCAAGAGGTCAGGTCCAGGAGACAGGCACTAGATTTTAAGTTCAAACAAGAGGTTAGGTCCAAGCAGCAGGCACTCATGGTCAGGTTCAAGCAAGAGGTCAGGTCCAAGTGGCAGGCACTTGTAGTCAGGTCCAAGCAAGACGTCAGTACCAGAAGATCAATCCAAAGGGAAGGCAAGGTTGGAAAAGGCAAGAACGAGGCAAGGCTGGAGAATCAGGAACCAGGAAAACACAGGAATAACAGGAACACATGAGCAACATGTTCTGCATGATACAGGACACCCATCGCTGAGGTGTGTGAATAAAGTCCAGGGCAGCCTTAAGTAGAGGAAGTCCACTGACATCAAGAGGTGCTGCAAGGGCT
This sequence comes from Rhinatrema bivittatum, assembly GCF_901001135.1. Taxonomy (NCBI): domain Eukaryota; kingdom Metazoa; phylum Chordata; class Amphibia; order Gymnophiona; family Rhinatrematidae; genus Rhinatrema; species Rhinatrema bivittatum. The sequence continues at coordinate 89,376,271 of NC_042619.1, forward strand.
TTCCCACTGCAGCCCCTTTAAGGCTCCATGTGCGCTGCATGCACCCATATAGAGAGGCCCCGGATCCTAGTGGTATCTTGGCAGGGAGTGCTGTTCTCATCAGTATCTGTTGGTGGTGTTGTCTCTGCTGCAGGAGGAATTGGAATGATGGTGATGAGTGATGCTGATTTCGCGTGGGTCCTGTTACCGGCAAATGCAATAGTGCCCTCTCTAAAACTTTCTCCCCAGATTTCTGGGCTTAGGCTTCTTGGGAAAATGTCTGTGGAAGACCTGGAACAATTGGGGGGGCTTGAAGGTTTGAGGCAGTTTTCCAGGAGTTTTCTTCTGGCCAAAATTTCTTCCATGCGATGAGGTACTGGATTTGATTCCTGATCCTTTGGGAGTCTGGGATCTCCTTGCTGCGTCCGTCGGTCTCAGAAGGCTTCGACCTCTGTGCCTCATTTTTCTTCCTTCTCGCTCCTCAAGCGAAGATGGCTGCTGCCGCCTCTCTCCGGTGTCCCCGGATCGGCAACAGCGACAGTGTTCGCCAAGATTTTCCTGAGGGCCTCCTAGGGTACGCGCGCACATGCCACCTACGTCTTTATCCACGTCATGGCGGGAACCTCCGAGTGACATCATCACATCCTGGTATTTAACCTGCTCTTCGTTTGCTAACAAACTGAGTTTAGCAAGGATTGGATTGCCTCCAGTCTAAGCTGTTCTGCCGCTTCCCAGCTACCGCAGGAAGCTCTTTCTGCCCTTCGGGGTAATTCTTCACTAACCTGGGTACCCGCTCCTCAGGAACCCTTCTGCTCTATTTCAGGTACCTATCTTGGGATACCGGGTACTTGCTCCTCGAGGGCATGCTCTCCCTAATCTGGTGCCTGCCACTGAACAACTTCTGCCTGCCAGGACCTTCTACAATACAGCTTCTGCTTCAGTGAGTACTAACCCTTTCAGTCTATCTCACCTTCAGCGCTCTGTGCCTACATCCGGGACCTGTACCTGCTATGCCTCGCTGCCTATCATCTACTCGAGTGTGAGACTGGTCTCCTCTGCTGAGGACCCCTGGACTATTTCTGCTGGGTTACCTTCACTGCTGCCCGCTCCCCGGGCAGTACCATCGAGCTGTACAATAAATACAACTTCTCTGTGTCTGCATGTATAGAGTCTAGCTTAGTACTGCGGTTCCTCACGGGGTTCCTCCCTGTGGGAGTGGCCATCACTGCAGTAGCCAAAAATCCACTCCAACACCTCATAACCATAACACTCCTCAACTTTGTACTAGGTTTTTCCCTCTGCCGTGACTTAGGTGGGCCTGAGAGGTGATCTGGATGACCAAGATAAGATTGCAGGTTTCTGCAGGGATGCATGGAACATGTCATGAATCTGGAGGGTTGTGGGTAATTTGAGCTTGTAGGGTACAGGCCCCATCTACTGCTCAATAGGAAATGGTCTCACAAATCTTGGGGAAAATTTCAGTGAAGGCATTTTAAGGCGTACGTTTTTCATGTTAAACCAAACCAGGTTCCCTGGCTGGAGTGAAGGTATCTCTTGTCTGCTTGCCTCTTGGAACATTCCGCCATTTGTTCTAGGAGATGATGTGTTTCCTGCCAGGGCATTTGGAGTTCGTGTCCCATTACATTAGCTACAGGGCAGGTGACAGAGACCAGGACAGGCTTTGGCATACGAAGGAGGCAACCAAATACCACATAGAAAGGCAAGGAGCTGGTTGAGCTGCTGACATGATTAGTGTGGCAGAACTCCACCCACAGGAGTAGAGATGCCCAATTGTTCTGATGTTGGTTTATGTAGGCCCTTATGAAAGCCTTGAGAGTCTGATACACCCATTCAGTTTGTTCATTACTTTTGGGGTGACAGGCTGATGTAAAGCCTAGAATAACACCAACTTATTTCACAGGCTCTTCCAGAAGCAGGCTGTAAACTGTACTCCTTGATCCAAGAGGATGTGGAGAGGAAATTCATGTAGGTGAAAGATGTGCTGGATGAAGAGATTAGTCAACTCAGGTGCTGAATGAAAACAAGAAGCGGCATGAAACTGGCCATCTTTGAAAAACAATCCACCGCCACCCATATAGTGGTGTAGTCACTTAAGAGGGGAAGGTCAGTGATAAAATCAGTGGCAAATGGGTCCAGAGTTTCTTGGGGAGCTGGCAGTGGCTGTAACATCTTCCAAGGTTGAGTTCGTGGACTCTTGTTCATTGCATATGTGGGACAGGACTCTACATATTGCTTCACATTAGCTTTCTTCTGTGGCCACCAGTAATGGCGAAAAATTAACTCCAGGTCTGAGTGATGCCAGGATGGCCCACCAAGCGTAAACTGTGGGCCCATTAAGAAATTTCTGGTGTAGATGTTGAGGGACGACAGTCATCCCAGGTGGGATTGTCATTGCAGCATCAACCATGATACTTGCAGGGTTGATGGTATGTAGTGGGGGCTCCAGGGAGCCTTCAGGATCAAAGGAATATGAGAGGGCATCTGCCCTTCTATTCTTCTCTGCAGGGCCGGTATCACAGCTCAAAGTTAAATCAGTAAAAAAATAATGATCAGCATGCTTGCTGCGAGTTCAATCACTGCACTTGTGCTAGGGGTTCCAGATTTTTGTGGTCTGTGGAGATAGTCACAGTGTGTGTGGCTCGTTGTAACAGATGTAGCCATTCTTCTAAGGCTAGCTTCACAGCCAGCAGTTCTTGATCTCCAAAAATGTTATTCCTCTTTGCGGGAGTAAATTCTTTAGAGAAACAAGTTCTTGATCTCCAAAAATGTAATTCCTCTTTGCGGGAGTAAATTCTTTAGAGAAATTTAAAAAAATCATTTACCTGCTTAAAGTGCTCTTATTCGGGTAAATCCTATGGACAATTCAATGGCATATATTGCAGCAATTTTCAAAAGCCCACTTGCACAATTAAAGTGCATTTATTTATTTATTTGTTGATTTTTATATACCGACATTCATCGGAACATCATGCCGGTTGTTGAGTGTGCCATGGTTGTTGTGCTGGGAGAGGATAGTCCCTATCCAGACAGTAGAAGTGTCTAACTCCAGTATGAATGGTTTGGAGGGGTCTGGGTGGTGCAGGCAAGGATCATCTGTGAACTCCTCCTTGAGGCGCTGAAATGCCTGGATGGCAATGTCGGTTCAATTCTTGGTATCAGGACCCTTTTTAGTAAGGGCGGTAAGAGGTGTGGCCAACATAGATTAGCTGTAAATGAATTATTGGTAATAGTTTGCAAATCCAATTTGCTCTGAGGCTTATGGGGATAATTCACAATGGCTTTCAGTTTCTCTAGGTCCATGCTTAGGCCTTGTCAAGAAATGATATAACCAAGGAATGGAAGTTCCTCTTGTTCAAAAGTACATGGTAAGGGCAAAGGGCCATCGGCGCCATTTTGATTAGTGGCAGCTGACGGCCCGAGAACAGGAGATCACTCCCGGGACCCCCACTGGACCACCAGGTACCTGTAAAATGTTTTTGGGGGGGTCGGGAAGGTGGAGGAAGCTAAGGGATTAGTTTTAAAGGGTTGGGGTGGGTTTTTTGTTTATCGGCTCGGGCGCAGCCGATAAACAAAGTCTGGGTCAGAGGGATCCTGAATACTGGGGGGGGGGGGGGAGAGAGACTCTTGTAAGAGCCAGTCTTATACTTTCTATATATCCCACTGTACGAGGGGCACTTTCAGCTCAGGGTGGGTTTTGGGGGTAGTGGTGTTACATTAGTCTACTTAGGGCACAAGGGTCTGTGGACCCTTGTAACAGTGTCGTCCCCCCCCCCCCAAAACCCACCCTGAGTTAAAAGTGCCCTTCTTACAGTGGGATATATATAGAGTATCAGATTGGCCCTTAAAAAAGTCTCTCTCTCTTCTCCCCCACTCCCCACCCGGTAAAGGCTCCAACACATATGCACAGTAGGGATATTTGAAATGATACACGTGCACTGGCACGCACAATATATAATCAAGCATATTTTTGCCCGCATGCCCATATGTGCGTTATGGGTGCACGCGCACCCCTTTTAAAATTTACTTGTAAGGGGGTAATTTTCAAAAGGATTTAAATGTGTAAATGTGACTAGTTTTGTAGCAATTTTAAAAAATCATTTACCTGCTTTAAGTGCTCTTATGTGGGTAAATCCTATGGACAATTCAATGGCAAATATTGCAGCAATTTTCAAAAGCCCACTTGCACAGGTAAAGTACATTTATTTATTTATTTGTTGATTTTTATATACCGACATTCGTTGGAACATCATGCTGGTTTACATTGTAACAAATTAACAAGAGAGTGAAATACAATAAACAGGGAAGGGGAAGGGGGAGCAGCAATGAAGGAGGAGAGAGGACAGCAGTAGGAAGGATAGGGAAAGAGAGATTTTATAAGAACATTCGAAATATAAATTAACAATAAACAATATATGAACAGGTGGGTATTTGAAAAAAAATATAAATTAACAATAGACAATATATGTACAAGTGGGCTGGTAGGTACTAGACCATTGATGTCAGTGAAAGGGATAGAGGGGGGGGGGGAGAGGGAGGGACAGGGAAGGACAAGCTAAGGATGGAGGAGGGGAACTAATAACACAGTATTTAGTATTTACATGTGTAAAACCTATTTTTTAAGTGTGAAAATGCTTTTGAAATCAGGCCTTATATATGCTAAAAGGTTGTGTGACTTTGCTTCATTTAATTCAATAATTATATGTCAGAGGTATACTTACTTCACAGAGCAGGTTAAGGGAGAATTTCATACATATAGACCAAAGGCAGTAAGAAAATGTTTCTTCAGCATGTGGAAAGATTTTTTATGTACTATTAATACATGGGGAGTGGATGGGAAGGATGATTGGTGAGAGGTTGGAAGAATGATGGGTGACAGTGGAGATGGAGGTTGAGAAACTGGAAAATATAAGATGAAGGGGGGATGAATGGAGAGAGAGACAGAGAAGAGGAAAGGAAGGAGAATGATAGAAGGGGATATGTACTGAGAGAGGGAGATGGAAGAGGAGCAACAGGGAGTTGTGATGATAGAGGGGGAATGACAAGGTTGGGAATGATGTAAGATGAGAGCCTGGGACATAGAATGTGGGAAATGGAGACCTTAGTGAAAGGTAGAAATGGAGAGGGAGATGAAAGAGGAAGAGAAGGAAAGTGGGCAATAGATGATGAAAGACACAAATGAAAAGGTGAGATATGAAGAAATGTGAGAGAGAGATAAGTGGGAGAGGTAGAACCAAAGAAATGAAAGCAGAGTGGTTTAAGAGAAGCAGGGGGGAGTCTAGATATTGTGAAACAGAGAAAGAGGGATAGGACAAGATGAAGAGAAAGGAGTTTAGGGAGAAGATGGTGATGGAGGGAACAAGAAAGGCAAATACACATCCCTAGCATGCAAACAATAAAGAGATGTGACTATGTGAACACAACTCCATGTTGCAGCCTTGCATATCTCTGCTATAGAGGTTAGCTTTAGAAAGGCTACCAATGTAGTCAAAGCCCTGCCATTATGAATCTTGATATGCCCTTCTAAAGTCAAAACTGCTTGGACATATTTGAAGGATATACAAACTGTTATCCAATTAAATATGATATAGCAATTCCAGGCTTGTTGGGAGAAAAGGAAAAGAAGAGTTGCTTACCTGTAACAAGTGTTCTCCTAGGACAGCAGGATGTTAGTTCTCACACATGGGTGACATCATGAGTTGGAGCCCGGAGAGGAAATTTGATCTCAAAGATTTTAGAGGTTTCAGCATATCTTACTGAGCATGTGCAGCTGTAGTGATAACTCTGCCTCCTAGGCAGAGTCCCTCACTACATGATATAGCTAATTCATGGAGAAACCAACTCCCAGGGGAGGCAAGAGGGTTTCGTGAGAACTAACATCCTGCTGTCTTAAGAGAACACCTGTTACAGGTAAGCAACTCTGCCTTCTCCTAGGACAAGCAGGATGGTCCTCACACATGGGTGAATACATAGCTCCAGACTGTCCAAGCAGGATGTTATGACCGCTGGCGGCTGCAGCCGACCCAACTCACATCATGTGTTGCCCTGCTGTCCTCTCCGGGTGAACTCGCAGCTGTGGCTAGCCGCTACCGCCATGTACCTCCTGGCTCTCAAGACTACTCGTGGCGACTGGCACGCCGCCGACCTCCATGCCGACTCCAGGCCTTCCTGGCGCGCGTTCGCACTATCAGGTCTCACTTTAAAGGTCTCACTTTAAAGGCACTATGGCAGGAACCTCAGGGGCGTCCCCAACTGATGACATCACAAGCTGGGGATTCATAAGCACCTCCCTTGGCCTATGCTAGCTGACTTGGCAACGAGTTCCATCGCCTACTGGTGTTTGCTCCTGTCTCCTCGGACCCGTGGTTCCCGCCTTGGATCTCTACCTGTGGCTCTGGACTCCGACTCGGGTACCCACTCCTCGGGGGCCTGCTTGCGCTTCCTGTGGGAGATCTGGTCTCCAGGCTTCCCCGCATCTCGGGGTAGTCCCTGCGCCTTTCCAGAGGTCCTGCCTGATGGCTTCCCTGCTCCTCGGGGTTGTCTCACGAACTGCCTATCTCTGTCCCTTTGGAGATATAGTCTCCAGAACTGAACACAATACTCCAGGTGAGGCCACCAAGGCCCTGTACAAGGGGATCATCACTTCCTTTCTCTTACTAGATATTCCTCTCTCTATGCAGCCCAGCATTCTTCTGGCTTTAGCTATCACCTTGTCACATTGTTTCGCAGACTTCAGATCATTAGACACTATCACCCCAAGGTCTCTCTCCTGCTCCATGCACATCAGCCCTTCACCCCCCATCAAATACAGTTCTTTCGGATTTCCACATCTCATATGTATGACTCTGCACTTCTTGGCATTGAATCTCAGCTGCCATATCTTCGACTACTCTTCCAGCTTCCTTAAGTCCCGTCTCATTCTCTCCACTCCTTCCGGCATGTCCACTCTGTTGCAGATCTTAGTATCATCCGCAAAAAAGACATTCTATACATTCTAAAGTTCTCCATATATAGAAAGAAAGATTATGGTTGTGAAAACTCTAAAGAATGTAGAGATTGCTGTACAATTGAAAGTAAAGGGCTACCATACGTTTAGCAGTCTTCCATTTATAGAAAAATGGTGTTTTAGAAATTAGAACACCAGAGTATGCATGGGTGGCTGTAGGATTTAAAGTAAAGGGTCACCAAACATTCTAAAGCACTCCATATGTAGAAAATGTTGTTTTAGTTGTTAGCACACCATAGTATGCATGGATGGGTGCAGAATTTAAAGTAAACGAGTACAAAACATTCTGAAGTCCATCATAATTGTAAAAAAGGTGGTTTTTTTGTTAGACTATCATAGTATGTATGGATCGCTGCAGGATTTAAAGTAAAGCGTTACCACAAATTATGAGGGCCACCATATGTAGAAAAAAGGGTGCTTTTGTTGTTAGAACACCATAGTATGCAGGGATGGAAGTAGGATTTAAAGTAAAGGGATACCATATACTGTACCCTACAATGGCTTTCTAAGTAGTTTGCAACAGCCATTATGCATCATGCATAAAACTTTAAAATATTTTACATTGATTATTTCAAGCACTTACCAGCATTAAAAATTCCTTATTAATCTGTATTAATTTATTTTATATTTATTGCAGTTTATAAATGCACAGTATATCATGTAAAAAGCAAACAAAACAATCAGATCCAATCATGTAATAAAACAAAAATTAATGTATTCTTTCATGAATCTTCTTTGCAGAAAAGCCAGAAATAATCAGAGCTACAATAAAACAGCATTAATCATCAGAAAAGGTGCAGAGCAGAGCTAGGTCAATTCACATTTCAACTAACATTAAAAAAAATATATTCAAATTCTGGTGTCACCTCAGCAAAAAATATCCCTCCACTGCTATTTTGTGAAGTAACACAAACTCCTGCAAAGAAAGATCCTTGCCATACCATACAGTCATAGCACTGACTTTCAGGATTCAAATAACAGCAACCTTATGAAAAAGAAGCAATGCAAATACTACACCAGGCCCTAGAACATTAATACATCACCTACTGGAATAACAGAACAAGCTGGACTACTATAGAGAAACTACATGCGAGCAGAAATAATTGCACTTCAGTCACACGCAAACACACACACACACACACACACATACATACACAGGCAAAACAGAGACCGACCCTTACCCAGTATAGAAATAAGAGACTACAAATTAGAAACAGAAACAGGCAGACAAAACCAAAAGAGAAAGCCTGAGAAACTAGACACTGAACAGAAAGAGCAAAATACAAAAATATAAGAAATGCACATTCCCAAAGATGGTATATTCAAATTGTTAAAATCTCAAAATATTTTTTTTTCTTTAACTTTGTTGTCTAATCTTTGTATTTTTCTAATCAGTTGGTCCTGGTCTTTTTTTTCCCATTTTCCCCTCATTGCTCATTTCCTAATTCCTTTTCAGGGCCTCTCTACTACTATCTTCTTCCCTTCCTCACACACTTACACGCTTTGGGGTGGATTTTAAAAGGGTCCGGGGGCGGGACCAATGCCTCCGGCACAGCGGCCATGCCGGGGGATTGCACGCTGGCACTTGGCCGGCGTGCGCAACCTTCGCCTACCCAAAGGCAGGCATAAATAAGAAAATAAAGGTGGGGGGGGGGGATTTAAGTAGGGCTGGGGGGCGGGTTAGATAGGGGAAGGGAGGGGATGATGGGGGGGGGGGGCGGAGGGAACGGGGAAAGCCATCGGGGCTCCCCTAGGGCTCGGCGCGCGCAAGGTGCACAAGTGCACTGTATGGCCCACCGATCTTCCTGCTTGGGGGGGAGAGGGAGCAGAAGCTGTGCATGATGCTTCCGCTCCCTCTTCCCCCCCAAGCAGGAAGACTGTTGGGCCATATGATCCACCGCCTCCCTGGGTGTGCCGCTCCGTGGCTGTGCAAATGTACGAAATGCACAACCAGTTGCGCTGGATCCCGCGACGGCCTTGCAGTTCCAGTGCCCCTCTTCTGGTTCCGGTTGGGTGGGCCTGGGTTCAAACTGGGTGGGCAACTGCCCACCTAGGCCCACCCTTGGCTACAACACTGCCTATGAGTCTTCTGGAATAATATTCTTTAGACAGATGAGTAAATATTGAACTTTTTGGTCGCAATAATAAAGGTTTTGTTTGGCAAAAAGAAAATACTGCCTTCCACAGTAAGAACCTCATCCCGACTGTCAAGCATGAGGGGGAGGTATCATGTCAGGCTGTTTTGCTGCTTCAGAACCTGAATCACTTGCCATCATTGATGGAACCATGAATTCTACTTTATATCAGAAAATTCCAGGTGAGAATATCAGGCAATTATGAATAAGCTGAAGCCGAGTCAAAAGTGGGTTGTGCAGCAAGACAGCGACCCTAAAAAATTCAAGTAAATCTACTACAGAATGGCTGAAGTAGAAGAAATATTGGGATGAATTTTAAAAACGTTGCTTGCACTAAAAGGCCCATAAATGTGAGTAACTGGGCCATGTGTGAGCAACGTATATTTTAAAAGCCACAAATTAAACATGTATTATGTGCGTGCTCAAGCAAAAAAAAAGGAGCAGATAAGAGGCGGAGTTTGGGTGGAGCATGGGTGTTCTGGGGCAGCCATAGAGGGAGGCAGGCTGTTAGCCATGTATGCTTACTGTTGCGGTCTCTACCGCTTCCCTCCGCCTAGGGCTCAAACCTGCCTACCTCCGCCTTAGGAATCACCGCACTCCGCCCGCTCTGGATCCCGGGGGCTTCTCTCACTCCACGTGGCGGCCGCCATTACGTGCCTGCTTCTCGTCAGTCTCGCGCGTGCGAGGACACCCGTCTTGAGCGCTCAATCCCGGAAGCCTGGCCCCGCCCGTGCTGCTGATGTCACGCCCAAGCACCGATATAACCGGCGCTCAAACTCTCTCTCATCGCCTTGCAACGAGGTTCACAACTCCATAGTTGTTCTTAGTTGCGTTCCTGGTGATCTCCACGTTTCCTGCTTTTGACTCCGGTCTGCTTCCGACTCCACTTCAGCCTGCTGCCTGCCTCTGACTCCGGTTTGCCTCTGACTCCGCTTCAGCCTGCTGCCTGCCTCTGACTCTGCTTCAGCCTGCGGCCAGCCTCTGTCACCGGCCTGCTTCCGCTTCAGCCTACAGCCTGCTTCAGCCTCCGGTTTGCTACCGACTCCGCTTCAGCCTACAGCCTGCTTCAGCCTCCGGTTTGCTACCGACTCCGCTTCAGCCTACAGCCTGCTTCAGCCTCTGGTTTGCTACCGACTCCGCTTCAGCCTACAGCTTGCTTCAGCTTCCAGTTTGCTACAGACTCCGCTGCCGCCCGCTGCCCTGTACAGCCGGTCCCCTGCTTCCCGGGTACCTTTGACTTCCTTTCCCCCTGTTTGCTCTGGTCCCGGTCTAGCCTATCTCAGTCCCTGGACTTTCTGCCTGTATTTCCAAGTCCCGAGGTCCCAGTGCCCTACGGGCTCCTCCCGGGGGGCTCCTGGTTCCTGGGTGAACACCTCCTGCCTGTGGCTCCACCCCCGGCCTACCCTGTCACCCTAGGTAGGCCGGCCCAAGGGTCCACCATCTCGCCAGCAGTGTCCAACTGCAACACTTACTTCTGGTCCTAATGAGGTGTAAGTCTTCATAAATATGTGTTTAGTCCTAAATCAACTGAGTGAGGAGTCTGGGTCAATCTGAAGAACCAGAAGGAACCCGATGACTTTGAGATGGACTGGGCAAACTGGTGGACTAATGCCTAAAACTGGGAATGTCCTTCATACGAGCATATTTTAAAATCCATTTCCCTGTGCACGTTAAAGCTAATAAAGTCCTAAGGAAGATACATGAAATACATTTGCTCAAGTAACAAAGTTAGGAGCGCACATATGCATTGTAGGCATATTTTAAATCATACATGCATATATGCAAACATGATTTAAAATTCCAGCATATGTTCACTTGCGTGCCCACAAAACAAAAAGGTAGGCGATCTATAAAAGCCGTGAGGAAGTAAAAAAGAAATAGATGCCTGACGTCCGTCAATTAAAATTTATTTCAAAGGAGACAATAAAACACTTTAAAAAGTTCAAAATATGAGTGTATGGCCACCCGCATGCTCATTTTAAAGTTATCGTCTTAAAGGTGAATTTTAAAAGCCTGGTGCCCACATCAATTAGGGAATGCGTGAAGAAGTTGGGCTCACACGCGCTGACCATATTTTAAAAAGCGCCAGTTATGTGCATAAATGCCGCTACATGCACATCTCAAAAGTTTCTAAAAGGGGCAAGGCATAGGCAGGGGCATAGGCGTGGTCTGGGTATGGATATTTTGGGGCCTGGCCAAGAAATATTCATGTAAATACTTATGCGCCCTAGCACGCACTGAGGTCCCCTGCCAAGTAAATGTACTTCTGCTATGGATGACATGTAAGTTATAAAATAAAAGAATTGAGCCATTTCCAACGGGTTTAAAGGGTCTGGGGTAACTGGGCGGAGTGAAGCTATCAAGCCAAGGGAGGTTGGAGGACCTATCTGTTAAATGGGTAAACTAGTGGACGAATTGGTAAACTGGAAATGGCATCGGCACGTGCCCCTTTTAAAATCCCTGAACTTACGCAATAGAAACGGTATTTGCACACAAGTAATAAAATGGCCATGTCCTGGGTGTGGGTTGACACATGTGCGCAAATGTACACCGAGGCTGGTTTGAAAATTACTGTTTTGAATTGGCCAAGTCTAAGTCCTAACTTAAACCCTATTGAAATGTAATGGCAAAACAAGAAGAGAGTTGTTCATGCAAGAAAGCCCTTAAATGTCATAGAGTTGAATCAGTTATACATGAAGAAGGAGCCAAAATTTCTCAAGAGTGATGTGAGAGACTGATCAACAGTTACAAAAAATATTTAGTTGAATTTATTGCTGCTCAAGGAGGTATCACCAGTTACTGAGTGAAGGGTTCACATACTTTTTCACACAGCAATACTTATTGTTGAATCTTTCTGTTAATAGATTTGTATTTATTTATTTTTATATAATCAAAATACATTCTTTTTGTTGGAGTTATTTATACAATAGGGTTATCCTTCTCTCTTATCGTGGTTTAGATTAGACTCTATGTTTTGAGTATAAATTGTGCTAAACTATAGACCATCTTAGTGGGTTCACAAACCTTTTCTTAACACTGTGGATGAGCTTTCCAATCCTGGTTGGAAACATCTGAGGGTAAGACAATTAAATGTGGTTGAATTTGGAAGGGAATGCCCTGGTCAAGTTAGAATGAGAGACTCCCAATGGCAGAGAATGTGAGTTTCTCAGACATTATGGATCACTTGATTTTGGTGGGACTTTAATTTTTTTGGAGCATAGCGCCCAACATCTTCAGCATGATCCATGTTGATGTCTGCCGATCCTATCTTCCTTCCTTCCACTGTAGATACTAAGGACTTCATTTTCTAAGCATGTTTCCAATAGCACAGAATGGGAGAAAAGCCTTAATAAATCAGGAACTAAGGTCTGAGATTCTGATTGCAGGGAGAAAAGCCATGTCTTGAGTCATGTCTAATAGAGTCCCTATGAACTCCAGTTGAGATAGGGACTTAGTAGTATGAGGATAATTGATACTGATCCTTACTAACTCCAGGGTCTGGTTGATGTTATACATGCATTCATTTGCTTCGGTTTGAGAAATACTCTTGACCAGCCAAGAGTCCATGTAAGGAAAAACAGGGATGCCTAGAGCACATATAAATGCCATCTTCAGTATATTTTTCAAAAGGAGATTGAAAAATATGTATTACTTTTTTTTATTTTGAACAGATTTAATGTAAATTGCATTGATCTTTTTGAATTTGTGGATAATTAAGCAAACAAACTAAACTAAATAAGTAAGTAAAGACATTTTGTGATTAGACATGCTAGGCCAAAAGGCAGTAGCCAATACTGAAGTGTTGCATTCCTATTGCAAGACTGAGATATATCCTGTGACTTGGACATATCTTTATATATGTGTATACTTCCTCCTTTATTCAGGAGTTTTAGGGTGCCCAGGTTAGTCATTTTGAACTTTTCTGATATAAGACACTTGTTCAAAGCACTTAGGTCTGGGATGGTATCTTCCAGTTTTGTTAGGAACCAGGAAGTACCTGGAATAACATTTCTTCTCTCTCTCCAGCAGTGGTAGAGGTTCAACCACTTAAATCTTTGCAAAATGTAGCCCTGTCCCTTTGTTGTTATCTCTGGTCCAGAAGGATAAGAACTGGCCTGCTGTAGGTGGTGGGTCACCTTGAAAGGCGTACTCCAAAGGGGGGGGGGGGGGGGCGCCCCTTTGGAAGCTCCCCGGAGGGAGTGTGAGTGCTATTTTTATATTTTTTGTATAAATTATATTATGTTTTAAGGAATGCTATTGTTAATTATGGGGTCATTGGGATCTTCCTTTTGCCCTTTTGTGAGAGAGGGGGGCTGGGATTGGAGTAAGAACTGTATGTTGATAATGTATTATTTTATTTTTAAATTGTGATATTTTGTTATACTATGTATATTGTAAGCCATTTTGAGTCTGGTTTTGAAAAAGGCAGGTATAAATTTGAGAATAGAATAGAACTAATTTGTAACTTAAGCAGATCTTGGTGGTTGTTGAGAGACAATGCTCCTTTGGGTGGGCAATTCAGATGCAATTTCAATAGGTGTAACCTATAGTGTCCTGAAAATATCCAAAGAACTCATCTGTCAGAGGTTATAGTAAACCAACTGTTTGCATAAAACCTTAACCTTTCACCCTATAGAGAGTTCTGGATCAAGGACTGAACTGTTAGCTAAGCATTCAGTCAAAAATCCATCCCTACTTTTGACCAGGTAGCAATTTCATGTATATTATTTTAGATCTGTATTTATTGCTTATTTGATGTTTTTGTATGTCTTTTGAACCATTGTATTCCTCACCCAGAGTATCCTTGGTAAATGGAGCGAGTAGAACGTTTAATAAATAAAATGACATGTTGGAAGCTTATAGCTTCTTCATTTACAGTACTGAGATCTGAAACCCTCTTGTGGCCAGCGGTAATTCAGATCATGGAAATACCTTGTTGGAAAAAATGTTTCCTGGGTTCCTGGCTGCAATACCTCCAAGAAGGAGGTTGGCTTGGAGGTTGCTGTAGAGAAGTGTGTCTGAAGTGTCACATGGTGGTCCTTCAGAACATTCAGTACATCTTTGACTTTATCTCTAAAGAGCTTTTATCCTAGAGAACACATGTTGACGTACTATATCCAAATTCTAATAATGCTGTAAGCTGCCTTGAGCATTACATGGAAAAGATGGGCTAAAATTCACATATTTTTATTGTTACTTTTATTAATTTGTTCAATTATATCCAGTCTATAATTGCTTTTGTGGCCCCCCCCCCCCCCCCCTTGGTCCGGTGTATGAGTTACCCTTGGGGTAATTATTCCTGTAGGGAGTACCACATGAGAAATTATATTTACTAACATGATTTATCTTTGGGTTAGTAGCCTAAGTGGGAGATGAGCCAGGGTCCCGGTCATCTTGATTACATAATTCTGTGCTCTTCCCAAACTCTCACTTGTGGCACCACAGACCATAATATATCATCACACCAGAATAAAACAGTAATTAACCCTTTTACTAGTATTGTGTAAGTAGGCAGTAAATCCAACCAGAACATTAAATGGAGAAAGTACAGTAGTGAAGTATAATATAAATATAATCTTATTTTAAATCAAGCAATACAAAAATAACACTGGGTATGGCCTGTTAGCCAGGGGATCCAACATACTCATATCGAAAAAAAAAGGAACGCTAACAGAGAAAGGTTGGGGAGAAAAGCAGTGAAGTACACAGCTTTCAAAAATTGTCTTTACCCCTGAGTACTCAAAAGGGGGGGGGGGGATGACAGATTCACCCCCAATGTCACCAGTTTGTAAAGGGCACACCCTGTCCCAAACACAAAACTGTGTGAAAAAAAACAAACAATCAAGAAAATGAAGAAGCCCCTCTTGATGGTGGCGCTGGCTAGATGACAAAAGGCAAGGAAATAAACTTTCTCCTTCCTCTGCTAAGATATTCTCTGTGCAAAGTTTAGATTGCTTAACTCAATTTCTTAGGAGGGTGATCCAACCATGTGGTCCTGGGCCTGAATATCTCTGGAAAAGAAGTCTCAGTTTCTCACCTCCTGGCTCCTCTGTTCCTTGCTGGGATTTTACATGTAGCTTGGCTGTGAAGCAAGAACAGCTGTCTGTCTCTCTATTTCCTCTGAGTTCAGACTTCTATCTCTCCCTCTCAATAATTAACTCTTCAGGAGAAGAACTGATTGCAGGGCTGCCATATGCATTCCTTTCTTCCTGGCTCCAACTCCTGGCCATCCTCATCCCGCACACACAGACAGAGCCAGCCAAATTGCACCTTTATTTTGTTTTTTACCTTAATGGTTTCCCAGCATTCTTTGGCTTCCTCCTCTGCTGGCTATGGAGTGCTGTTCTCTGGGCAAGCTAAACAGTGCAGCCATTTTCCTAGCCTGTTAACACTGTGAGGGCTGGATGCTGCTTCTTGCAGAACATTTGTCATTTACAGGAGAGTACACAGGGGTTTTTGATATATTTTTATATTCCTTCATCTTGGCTGCAGTGGCTTGAAGTCCCCCCTTTTTGACAAAAGCAACACACATTACTCAGATCCAAACTCGGCTAGGTCCATATTGTAAGGCTTCACCACATAAGCTCGTGGGGGCAGGAATCTGGTTTACAGTAGCTTGCTACCTTGAAAATATTTGGCTTAACCTCTAATCTTCTACAACCCAGTGGAACAAAGAGCTGCACATTATCAACATACCTGAAATAATGTAACCCAAATTTCTGAATTAAGTCCCACTAGGGTTGCACATAATATTAGATAATAATGGACACAGAATGGAACCCTGAGAAACTCTGTATCTTAAAGGCTATATAAATGAAGTACACTCACCTAGAAATAGATTCTGCCACCTCCCATCTAAAAATAATTTGAACTATTGCAAGGCCATCCCATTTATACCTAGATCTATTAAACGATTTAACAAAATGTAAAGATATATGATTTCAAAAGCCGCAATCGGATTCAACATAACCTATACAGAGTTGTTACCCCTTGTTAGGGCAAAAGAGCTCAAACCATTCTTGAAATGGTGGATTGTGAGAGTAAGTGGCAAGTGCCTTGTCTCTGAACTACCTGCTGACTATATAGGAGGGAAGTATAAAGAACTTCCTTGCTCTCCCAAGCCCAGGCTTGTAACCCCCACCCCTGAGAATCTGGATTGGTCCTCAGGGATTAAAAAGGGTTTGCTATAGTGTTACTGGCAATTTGAGGGCCTAGTTGAGCCATGAGGACCCAGAAGAGATCTATAAGTCTTGTGTTTCTGTAGATAAGTGTATCCGTGCCTTTAAGGTGAAGCATGAATTCCTGTATTAACTATGTAACCTGATCTGGACCAGACTGAACTGTGAGTTTGCTTCTGACTCTGTGTAAATTGATACTGAACCTGAATCCCCTTGTTGTCCCTGAAGGGAAGAGACCTGTAACTTAATACTTAACCCTGCAAGTGTAAGCCAAGAAACATCTATTTTCTGTTAAAGTGTATACTAAAAATTAGCCTAGTTGTGGATCCTGAACTGGAATGGTTTACTTGCAGGTGGCTCCAATAACTTGACACCACTATCCAGTTCCAGGCACATCTCATCTATTAAGACGACTAAAACTGTTTCAGTACTATGTCCTAATCTAAAGCCAGACTAGAAGGGGTCCAGAAAGTTTTATTTATCCAATAACTTCTGTAGCTGCTAGGCCACCACCTGTTCAATCACTTTCCCAAGAAAAGAACTACTTGTCTATAATTCTCTAAATATGCTGGAGCACGTGAGGCCTTTTCGTATAAGAGTTAACCTGGCATATTTCATTCAGTTAGGGAAGAATTCACTATTAGTTAAATTACTTCTGTAATGTTTTGCTGGTCGCGGGGCTGTCCTGTGACTGGCTGCTCTCACCCCGGGATGCTGCAAACTGCTACCACAGCACGGCTGCTACTGCCACCACTACCCTCCTTTCCTGGTCCCGTGTGCTGCCCTAGATGCATGTGCGCATCATCAAAAAGCTGATTATAGGTCCCATGGCAGAAATAGAAGCTGTACACAGGAAGATGATATCAGCGTCAGCTGGGGATTTAAACCTCAGTAACAATTCAGCTGATGCCTCAGCAAAAGGTCCTCCTGCGTTGCAGTGCATGTTGCTACTCATCTCTATGCCTTTTGCCTTGTTTTGCCTTCATGTGGTCCTGCCTTGCCTCGTTGTTGCCTGCCTGCCTTGCCCTGCCTCTCAGTTGCCTTGCCCGTCTGTCCTGCCTGTATCTTGGTCACCTGTGCCTTGTCTTGTAGTCCGTCTCTGCCTGATTCCTGGTTCTGACCTCTGCTACAGATACTGACTACTCTTCTGGACTGCTGCCTGCTCTGACCCCCAGCTTGGACTTCAACCTGTCTTCTTGCTGTCTGCCCCAACCTTTACCTGGTCCTCGTTACTGATTTCTTGATGCCTGCCCCTACCTTGGCCTGGACCCAGATACTGATTGCTCGCTGCCTGCCCTGACCTTGGCCTGGATCCAGATACATTGGCTCGCTACCAGTCCTGACTTCTGTCCAAGTCTTGATTTCATCAGACCGCTCCTTACGGGACTTTTGCCTAAGCCCTGCTGGCCCCTGGAACACAGCAGTAGTCCCAGTAAAACTGAGTCCATCTGCTGTAGGCATGGGGTTAGTAAGTTCACCTGCTAGGCTGCATCAATCATGCCAAAGCCCAAGGGCTCACATCCATGACAACATCAACAGACCATTCAGCCAACTTAACTAACCAAGAAGGACACGGGTCTAACCGACAAGTGGTGCATCTCATTTTCCTCAGGATATTATTATTAATGTCCTTTCCATTGATTTCATAAAAAGAAGTCAATGTTGTAACAGTGGTCATCCAAAGCAACCATACGTGCTTTACCAAAGGATGCTAATACTGCATTAACTGAAATAGTTCCTAAAGCCGCCACAGGTGCTGTGAAATTATTAAAATACAAATAGTTGCTTTCTCTATTGCTTTTGCCACTTTCTCTTAAGCCTTCCTCCCTTTTTGTCTGCTGCTGCAGCCAGAGCACCAACAGAAGCTTCACATTAGTGAAAGACGTCATCCTGTCAGATTTTTCCTTCTGTAGGTGCTGCAATCTGCACCTAACTTAACTCTCTAGATAACAAGTTTTTTTTTTTCTGACAAGAAATCCATGGTGAATTCTGCACCATTTACTGTACTTTAGTACAGTGGTTCTCAACCTTTTTTCTGTCGGGACACACCTGACAGATGGTTCTCACATGCGTGACACACTGAAACCATGATTGTCACGGGACTAAACGTAAACATATACTCTGTATCTACAGGAACTGCCCTGACCCCCCAACAATGGGTGCAGAACAGAACTAGGACATTCCCCGTTCAATTTACCATACAAAAAAGATATTTCTGGTGTCATCTCAGTAATAGCAATATAAACACTCTTTCCTATCTGGTGCAATAGCCCTCCTTATGAAAAAACAGTAATTTACCACCAATACATGTCCTATTGAGAAAACACAACAAACAATACTGATACAAATGCGTACATGCTAGTAAAATACCTCACCTCGGTCACAAATATAGAATCGACCTTCACCAAGTACAGAAAGTCTGGAGTGGAGGAGTAGCCTAGTGGTTAGAGCAGTGGGCTACGAACCAGGAGACCTGGCAGTCAATCAAGAAACATAAACTTAAAAAGCCACCTTTACTTATGTTCTCCAGCAACTCTCCTACTCCTTTCCCTTGTAGGCCAATAGCACACACCAGAAGCAGCAATGGCTGCTGAAGCTCTGTCCTCATGCTCCTCTTCCTTAGGGCCCATGACTAGTCTGTCTCACATACACACACACTTTCTGTCTTTCACATACCAATCATCTTTGTCTCTCTCACACACACCAGTCACCTCCCAGACCAATCTCTTTTACTCACACACACACACCAATCTCTCTTTCTCTCACACACCAGCCACCTCCCTGACCAATCTCTCTTTCTCTCACATACACACCAGTCATGTCCCTGACCAATCTCTTTTTCTTACATACAACAGTCACCTCCCTGACCAATCTCTCCCTCTCTCACACACACCAGTCATTTCCCTGACCACTCTCTTTCTCTCACACATACCAGTCTCCTCCCTGACCAGTCTCTTGCTCTCACATGTTTTCTCTCTCTTACATACACACAGAGCCTCAATTACACACATTCTCTCATACACTTATACAAATGCTGTCTCACTCTCTCTGTCTCACTCACTCACCCCCACCCCCAGCATACATGGCAGCTACAGCACAAGACAGCCAGTATGCTGCTATTAAAGCAGTTGTGACAGGCTGGGAACTGCAGCAGGAGTGACTCCCCCTGACACCACAGTGGTAAGAAGGCAGCTCTCAACTGCTTGCCTGTACTGCAATCATCGCGGCACAGAGCAGTCAGCTTAGAATGTGGCTGTGGGGATTTCCTGCCACCCAGCAGTTTAGGAAATCCATCGAGTAGCTGTGATGTGCAAGGGCCAAGGGAGTCAGTGACAGACTCTCAAAGGGCTATTGTTGTTCGCACCGGTGAGTGGCCAAGAGTAGAAAGGCCGTGATTCTAGCTGCAGGAGCCAGAGGAAGCTTCCATGGTGCACAGGCTGCAGGGAGGGGGGGGGGGGATGAGAATAGTGGCTATAGGTTGTGGATGTGCAGAGCCTTGGGAAGCCAATGACAGGCTCTCCGTGGTATGATGAGGCTGCGTTTTGAATTGGAGGAGCAGTTGCAGGCATCCCGCAGCCTGAGGAGATGCAGGAAGTATTCCCGAGGGGAAGGGTTGGAGTGGACAGCTGTGTGTCGAGTCACTGCAGCTGCCAGCCCTCCCACAATGAACTTGGCCGCAGTCATGAGTCTCTGAGCCTAGTGCCACTGCGAGAAGGAGAGAGGGAAGCTGCAGAAGGCATTGGGGGCCTTATGATTTAAGCCATAATGCTGCTAACATCAGAGATGATATCAGCGGGACCTGTAGGCCTGGTGCAGGGGCCATAGAAAAAAATGTTAAACGCCGCAGACCCGGGGCAGCTAGTCGACGGATTTCCCAAACCGCCATGTAGCAGGAAATCCCCGCGGCCACATTCTCAGCTGACTGCTCTGCACCACGATGATCGCAGCACAGATAAACAGCTGAGTACTGCTTTCTTATTGCTGCATGGCTGGGGGGTGCCTTTGGGACACAATTTCTGCAGCAGCAGCATGGCCCTTTCTTCTTCCCACGTGCCTGGTAAACATCACTTCCTCTTCTGGACCGCAGGGGAGGGAAGAAGAAAAGGCCATGTTGCTGTTGCCAGCTTCCACAGGCACTGCTGCTATTCTGCTCCGGGTCTGAATGTGCTGATTCCTCGTTGAAGAATTGTGTGCGTCTCGCTGGTGTGAGGAGAGGGAGGGAAGAGCAGCGGGAGACCAGGAGAGTGCGTGACACACCCGCCGGTGCTTGGCGACACACCAGTTGAGAACCGCTGCTTTAGTACATCTGGTGTCAATGTCTAAACAGTTCATTATCCTTTAGAATGCTCTTTCCACATTAGCATACACAGCTACAATAACACTTACTTCAGCCACACTGTTTAAGTAACTTTACAAGCATGCTATTGCTTAGACAGGACAATGATTTTTTTCATCGATAAATCCTTTTGCCATGCTATGTATTTCAGAAAATCCTGGGACTGACAGTGTTGAAATGCCAATAGATAGGATTATTAAGAACTTTGGTATGCATACTTATAGTTCTGCATTTCATACCTCTCTTTATTTTAAAATATATTGCATCTCAATTATTTATTTTGTATTCAGTAGGACATCAGATGTTCTGTTGACAAATATAGTCAAACATGGGCCCCAGAAATAAATTATCCTTCAACAGATGTGAATAAAATTATAACTTCACAAATTATGCTACTTCAGTTTCACCAGTACAGTCCAAAACATTGTAAGAAAGAAAAAGTTTCAAAACCACATCAGTGAAGTTACAGACCACAGTGCATGATGAAGCAAATAAATAAAATCAATATGCCCTGTAAACTTTAATTTATCTACAACAAATCTGCAGTTGGGCTGACATCTTTAAGAACAACTTCCAGACACTAAAGCACAAGCACAACAAAGTCATGTACAACCGATCAGTCATAAGTCAGCTTATATTCAAATAAGCAACATATACTCCCAAAATTGAAAGAGTCAAAACACAAATAGCATCATACTGTTCTAGGGGTAGCTAGATAACAAAATATTATAAAGGATAGATTGAGTCAATTCAAATTTTCACCTTCATTGCATGAATGGATTTTTAGTTCTATTTCTAAATACACAATGAGATAAAAAATGGAATTTGCTCAGCCTGCTCTTGGTGACTAATTCATTTAGTAACCCTATACACCAATGTTTCCCAATCCAATCCTAGGAGACATATCTAACTAGTTTGGTTTTCTGGATAGCCACAATGAAAATGCATGAGATAGCTTTGCATACACTGGATTTTCAGTGTATGCAAGTACGTCTTATGAGACATCCTACAAGAGACCATTGCCTGTGGTGAAAGAGGCTGGTATAGGTGAAGCCCTAAACCAGTCTCTTGCCAGCCAACCTCCACCAGCTGTCGCTGAGGACCTACGGAGTTCACTCCATAGGTAGTGATAACTTTACCACTGCCACGAGGGTTCACATTCCTTACAGGTATATAGTAATATATCATCTTTTATCAATTAAAAAGGATTCTTTTAGTCATTATGATTGGAATTTATTAAATAGCTCTTCTACAGTTCCCCTGAAGTACTAATTCCAGCCATTTTTTAAATAAGGTCAAAAACATATATATATATCCATACATATAAATCAAATCCAGTATTCAGGAAAGACAGGATAGATACAAAGGGAGGAAGAGGGGTACTATATATAGAAAAATAACATTAAAGCAGAAGGACTGCAGGGCTTACAGTGTAGGAAAGAGGCACTGTGGGTTAATCTGGAACATCTACCTATATTGGTATAACATACAGATCTTCTTTGCAGGCAAAAGAAATAGATAGAAATTTAATAGAGGGAATTCACAAAACTGTTATGAAATAGGAGGTGTTGTTGCGGTTCTGGCCGCGAGCGCCGCGACCAGACCCTTACCTCCGTGCTCCTGGACCTACTCCTGCTTCTGGAGGCCTGGTTTGCGCCCTGTTTGGCGGCGTCCCCGCGGGGGCTGCGCCGCTGGGAAGCTTCCCATGGATGCCTTGCTTCTAGGCGCGCGCCACATGGACGCCACTGATTCCACTCTGTGCCTCTCCTAGGCGCACATCTGGCTGAGATTTAAACGGTCCTTGATGGGAAATCCCCCATGGAACTCAATTCTTATGTCACTGCCCACAGTCCTTAAAAGGGTCTCACTCCTAGCAACCCATTCCTCGGCAATAGGTCAACCTCTCTGAAGTGTGCATCACCTCAGCATTTCTGCATTCCTGTGATTCAGCTGTTCGTTCCTTTGTTCCAGTTCATTGTTCTAGTGCTCCAGTTCTTGTTCCTGAGTTACTCGTCTTGGTCTTCTGTGGTCAGCCTTCAGTTCTTCAGTGTCCTCTCCTCCCATCCTGTTTGCCCTCAGATGGATCTCTCTGGTTTGACCTTGGCCTGATTCACAATGCTGATTGAACTCCGCCTGCCTCTGACCTTTGCCTGCTACATGACTCTGATTGCTTTCCACCTGCCACTGACGACTGCCTGGAAACTGATTCTATTGAACTCTACCTGCCACTGACCACTGCCTGGATATTGACCCTGTTGACCTCCACCTACCACTGACAACTGCCCGGACACCATCTCCACCTGTACTCTTTCTGCACTAGACCATGGCCTGCAACTTTATCTACTTATCAAATATTCACTCCACAGAGGCTCATGCCTATGTTATGAAAGTGGACCCCTGTTTCGAGGTAGACAGCTACCGTCGAAGGGCGGGGCCGTTTGGACAGGAGAGACTTGACTGAAGGCTTCACCCTGGAAGCACGCAACCCCCCCAGGAGGAGCCTGTAGGGGTCCGGCCGCTGGGACTTAGGCAACTCCTTTGAAGACTGTAGAAAGGTCTGGATGCAGGTGCCTCCTGCAGGTCGTGGGTTCCAGACGGCTGGCGCCTCCAGCAGGTCATAGCAGTCTGAGGACAGAGTCGGAGAAGAATCCAAAGCCGGTCCGAGGTTCGATACATAGGCGAGGTCCGAGTCCAGTCCAGGGTCTAAGCAGGAGAAGGGTCCAAAGCCATACCAGGATCAAGCCAGAAGGGTCCAACACCGTACCAGAATCAAACCAGGAGAAGACACGTCCACCAGTCCAGAGGTCAGGAGCCAAGAATCAATCCACGGAGCAGGGAAGCAGAGCAGGACGAAGAACCAGGAGCAGAGAACACAGAAGCAAACACAGGCAAGAATCTCAATACCAAGGCAAGGTCTGAATGCTCAGACCTTGCCTTAAGTACCAGAAGCCAGGGGAGGAGACTCAGGAGGAGCCATTAAGTACCAGAAGCCAGGGGAGGAGACTCAGGAGGAGCCATGACAAACAGTCCCCAGGTTTAAAAAGTGCGTTCAGTTTGGGATTTGTATGTTGGAGACACAGCACTCATCTAGTTCCAAATAGAACAGATCACTCTATTGCATTATCCACCTACTGAAAATTTATATTTAAGTAGCAATATTTTCTATGCCTTTCACAATTCAAATTCTCCTAATCGGAGAAAATTCTTTTTCACTCAATGCACAATAAAGCTCTGGAATTTGTTGCCAGAGGATGTGGTTAGTGCAGTTAGTGTAGCTGGGTTCAAAAACGGTTTGGATGGGTTCTTGGAGGAGAAGTCCATTAACGATTATTAATCAAGTTTAATTAGGGAATAGCCACTGCTATTAATTGCATCAGTAGCATGGGATCTTCTTAGTGTTTGGGTAATTGCCAGGTTCTTGTGGCCTGGTTTGGCCTCTGTTGGAAACAGGATGCTGGGCTTGATGGACCCTTGGTCCGACCCAGTATGGCACTTTCTTATGTTCTTATGTTTTTAAATTTGTTACAAATAGTACATCATTTCCTATAGTAAGGATAAAGACTGATTCTGCTACAACATTTTTTTCCAAAAATGATTCTCTTTAAAAGTAAAAAATGCTGTTTTTGTAGAATTTACCTAATCAGTAATCTGGGTTATGAAAAATTACCTATGAGATAAAAAGGAGATCATAGGCCTGTTAATATTATCATGCAGGTGAATTTTTAAAAGAGTTATGCATGCAAATGTAACATAGTATCATAGCAATTCTCAAAGCCCATTTACCCACATTATGAGCACTTAATGCAACACTGGGTTTTACAAGTGCATTTATAAGTGTAAAGCCGTTTTAAGCATGTAAATGCTTTTGAAACTCAGTCCAAGGGAGGATAACTTTAAAACATGCATAAGCACACCCACAGATGCAGCTATATGGATGGATGTGCACGTACATGAATTTCATATTGGGGCGGATTTTCAGAGCCCTGCTCGCGTAAATCCGCCCAAAACCCGGCGGATTTACGCGAGCAGGGCCCTGCGCGCCGGTAAGCCTATTTTACATAGGCCTACCGGCGCGCACAGAGCCCCGGGACTCGCGTAAGTCCCGGGGTTTTCGGAGGGGGCGTGTCGGGGGGCGGTCCCGGTCGTTGCGGCGTTTTCGGGGCGTGTCGGCAGCATTTTGGGGGCGGGTACGGGGGCGTGGCTACGGCCCGGGGCGGTCCGGGGGCGTGGCCGCGCCCTCCTTACCCGCCCCCAGGTCGCGGCCCGGCGCGCGGGGATTTACGCCTCCCGGAGGGAGGCGTAAATCCCCCAACAAAGGTAAGGGGGGGTATAGACAGGGCCGGGCGGGTGGGTTAGGTAGAGGAAGGGAGGGGAAGGTGAGGGGAGGGTGTTAGAGGATTTCCTCCGAGGCCGCTCCGATTTCGGAGCGGCCTCGGAGGGAATGGGGGTAGGCTGCGCGGCTCGGCGCGCGCCGGCTATACAAAATCCATAGCCTTGCGCGCGCCGATCCAGGTTTTTTAGTAGATACGCGCGGCTCCGCGCGTATCTACTAAAATCCAGCGTACTTTTGTTTGCGCCTGAGCGCAAACAAAAGTAGGCCTATTCGCGCTCCTTTTAAAATCCGCCCCATTATGCGTGCAAATACATGCATACTATATAAAATATGCATAAATTTAACGACATGTATCTTAAACATAGCTGCATAAGTTTTGAGTTATCTGGGTAAGTGGTGACAAATATCTGGCTAAGCTGTATTGTGGCAAATTATTTGGCTAAGCAGCACTGTTTACAACTTATCTTGCTAAGTAAGATAAGCAGATAAGTAAAAGAAAAGCGCTATTTAGGCGGATAAGCAAGATAAGGCGGATAGCTAGCATTTGAAGACTTATCTGGCTAAATAGTGCTTTTTAAGTCTTACCTGGCTTACTTACTTACTTATTCGCCACTTAGCCGAATAAGTAAAATATTTTCCAGAAAGGTGGTAGACATCTATTATGCGTGCGTATTTGTGCTCCTAATTTTAATCATATACGTGAGGAAATTTAACTTGTTTATTTTCCTTAGCACTTGTCGGCTTTTATGCTTGTAAATTATCAAATTTTATAACATGCACACGTGAAGGAAATTCCCAATTAGTCTACCAGTTTGCCCAGCCTATCTCTATGTCATCAAGACCACCCTGGTTCTTCAGCCTGCACTCTCCTGAGTTTACTCTAACCCCTCAGCCAGTCACTATATGGGTATAAAGAATTCTATTCTGACATACACCAGATAATTAGCAGGTGTAAATATACAAAGTTAAAAGGCATACACACAACGCTTTGGCAGGTTTTAAAATAGCACCTTATATGTGTAAATGTTGCCCCTGCTCAGGAATACTCCTCCCCTGTCCCTTTTTTAAATGAGCAAATTTATTTGTGCACAATTACTTGCGTGTGTATGTCTAAGGTTTATAAAATAGCAGTTGCAGGAATATGAGCTTTTTGAAAATAATTTTACAAAGAGTTACACATGTAAATGTAACATACTATCGCAGCAATTTAAAAAAGCCATTTATATGCATAAAGGTGCTTGGACGTGAATATCCTATGTGCAATTCAATGGAATATATGGTAGCAATTTTCAGAAGCCTATGTACACGGGTAAAGTGCATCTATACATGTAAAACCCAATTTTAACCATGTAAATGCTTTTTAAAATCAGGCCCTTTGTTTGCACTTTTGTTCATTTTAACATATGCAACCCTTACAATTCACCAATTGGTTTTTAGTTAACTCTACAGAACTATGTTTCTTTTTAATTATATGGAACCGTTTTAGGAAAATACAGTCTGGCATTCTTAACAGCAAGGGCTATTCTTTTACTCATAACAAACTTGAATTTTTGCATGGAGAAGCAGTGCTGCTTTTTTAATGTATCTCAGATTCACTGCTGCATATAGGGAATGGAGCCAATGTTTATGATGGGCAGAGATTCGATCATCATTAGCGGATTTGATGTGTCACTATGCAGCTGGAATTCTCAGAGGAATATTGACTTCCTGCTGGGGTAACTGCAAGAGATTCCAAAATGCTAAAACAGAAGAAGAGCAATGACTTAGCGCACAAAGGGGCAGATTTTCAAAGGGGTACGCGCGTAAGATACATGTGTACCTCCCGAAAACCTGCCCCAAGCTCCCCCTGCGCATGCCGAGCCTATGTTGCATAGGCTGCCGGCATGCGCAAAGCCCCAGGACGTGCGTAAGTCCCGGGTCTTTCCTGGGGGGCGTATCGGGGGTGTGTCGCAGCTAGTGCATCATCGGGGGCGTTCTGGGGCAGGGCCATGGGCGTGGTTCTGGCACGAGGGCGTGGCCACGGCCTCCGGACCAGCCCCCGGACTGGAACATGGCGTGCTGGCAGCTGGCCCGGCGCACGCAAGTTACGCCTGCCTCGGGCAGGCGTAACGTTTCCAACAAAGGTAGGGGGGGTTTAGATAGGCGCAGTTTTTTAAAATCTACCCCAAAGTTTGCAGCATTATTTGGGAAAGACCCCAAAAGATTTGTGGATACATTCAAGTTGTTAGGTACCAGCATTCTACTGCTGTCTGAAGACTTCAAAAACTTTAATCTAATCATGAGGCTAGATTAAACATTTGAGGCAACAAAAGGTCATCTTTAGTCCTATAAATCAGGCAATGAGCAAGAATTCACTTTCTACTACCCACTGGGTTTTACAGCCTTACCTGCCTATTAAAAAATGGGCATATACATACTCATACATTTCAGTTTCTTTGCGCGCCATAAGCGATTTTCAAATAATATAGGTGGTGCTTTTGACTTATACAAGTTTAGCCATATTTTGATTGAAGCATGCAGTTGGTGGACAGACTGTAATGAAAAGAGCTCCATGGGGACAAAAAGGAAAATAAAGCAATACAAATTAATAACACACACTGGATTTGTAAGGATTTTATAGAACAATTACTTTTTTCTCTCATGGAGAGTAACTTTCAAAGCCATTTCTGCAGGTGCTTTACCTGTGGAAATAGGCCTTTAGAATATTGCCCGCCTCATATGCAGTTGAACGTAAGTGTACAGTACTAGCATGCGAGTATTTACCTGCAGGAGGGGGAGGTGTTCTCAAGGGCAGGGTTTGGAACTACGCTCAAAATTTAGAATTTTCAAAAATATACATGTACATTGGCTCAGTAAAATTACCTGCACAAAACAGCAGGTGTAAATGGCACAAGGTAGCAGATGTAAATTTGTGTGGCTCATATTTCATAGGCAATTTTACAAAGTGAAATCACGGGCATACTTTCAAACTGAATCTCAATGCAAAGTTCAAGGGTAAAAAAAAAGTGTCCACACACTTTGCAGATATGAGGCCAGTCTGAAAATTATCCCTTATATATTTGTCAACTTAGCTACAATGTGTAATGCAAATAAAACCAAACTGCAATTTAAAAGGTGTACCAAAACTTTCAGTCCCTAAAATACATTTTTAAAAGATCCTGTAACTTTATTACTTTTTTTGAAATTTATAAAGCAATGTTAAAAAATTCATTATGCCATTCAACAATGTATTCCTTTATGATTTTATGCTAAACAATATAGACCACCAGGATCTCTATAATGAAATAATCATTAAAATTACCCAAGTAAAAGGCAATGCAAAGCTTTCTCATTCTCACCTTGCATCCTATTTGAAGGGCTATTGCATTATAATGCATTAAGGTTAATGCAGAGTTAATACATGTTTAACGTACATTAATCCTTGCTAGCCTTAACGCACATGTGGGTTAGCCTACATCTTATTTATTTACTAAAACTTTTATTTCTTTGATGACAACAGAGCCCATGAGGGGGGGTGTCATTCTTTAAAATGCGATGTGGCCTTATCGCATGCGTTAGGGCCTTATCGCTTGCGATAATGCCCTAACTCATGCGATAGTGACCTCATCGCAACATTAACATTTAAATGAGGGAAAGGGGAGGGGTTAGGGCAGGGAGTGGGCGGGTTCAGGGAAATTTTTTTTCCAGTACTGCTGCGGGCGATAATGTTTTAGCCAGCAGTAGCGCCGGAAATAACACCACATTTATGGTGGCGCTATGGGGCCAATAATGTGTGCTGTGCCACAACTGCAGTGGGCAAAAATGCACAGCCATGATGCGGCCGGGTGCACACTATCGTCTCCGCCTCTTTTTTCTTTGTGGCTCATCATTCCGCTATATTTATAGTGGAATGATGAATCTAGGCCTAGGTGAGGTAAAACAGCTACAAATATACAAATGTTCAATGTTAAATATGCATAACATATAAAAATAACATTATAAAACATAACATAAGTTATATAAGCATTCAAACCAAATCCACCATAAAAAATAAATATCAGACTGAACAAACATTAAAGCCTGAAAAATACAGACCAAAAATTAAGGAAAAATCTGAAAAAACAAATAACTAACTTCTGAAATTAAAGATAATCCACATCATAGACTAATATGATGAAAATGTTAATCAGCTTCATCATATGTAATACATGTGTATTAGCTTATTCATATTTAAAATGGGTTAATGCAAATCATATTAGGCAACTTTAAATTTGTGTTAACCCGCCAGTAATGCAAAACTTAATTATACCTTCCCGAGGGGAATTACGTAAGGACCATTTTGGGCTGTGTTATTCCTCCTCCCTACTGCACACAAACTCAAATTGAGCCCCTTCCCTTTAAGAAAAAGAAATGTCTTAGCCTTTCCCAGCAGTATCCAAAGCTCCCCCCACTGCCTGTTATTTTCCTCTGCCTGATCTTGCCCATATGAAGTTGCAGGGGAAAAGAAAATATAAGGTTAGCCAATACCATTTTGGATTGTAATGCTGGTGGAGAAAAAGGTCAGACAACTCCCTCCTGCCCCATCCACTGTCAGTTGATCTCAGATTATCGTTTCATAACAAACATACTTTTACTCACAGAAAAAAAGAGGGAAATGATAGGTCGGAGGAGGAACAGTATACATGTTGATTTCATTTTGAAATCACTGAGCAAACATTTTGGTGTATACTTTGTATCTGCTATACAATTATCCACAGGCACTTTTGTACTTACTGGCAGATTTTCAAAAGAAAACTCCACAAGGAGCTTCCCTTTGAAAATAGGCATGTAAGTCCAGAGTTTCAAAGTTCCACAGACCCGCAAGTTGCCTGGTGAGTCACACAATTGCCCCCAATTATTTAAAGAGATTCACAGGCAAAACATTTAAAACACTGTAGCAGTGGCATAGCCACAGGTGGGCCTAGGAAGGTCATGGCCCACCCACTTTGGGCTTAAGCTCACATAATCAGCGTTGTCCAGTGACTTGAGAAGAGAGGCCCTGTTGCAGAGCTGCTGCAGACACGCCAGGCACTACCAAGTGTGCACACCCAGGGGAGAGGCAGCTGAAGAGAGGAGGAGGCCTGTGAGCCACCAGTGGACCCCATCCCACTGGAGGCTGAAGAAAGAAGAGGACCCTGCTGGGAGATAGCCAGTTCTCCTGCTTTGCCTCCATGCCGGCCCTATGGAATTAAAAACTCTTGTGGCAATGCACAAGATCATCATAGAGAAAGTTCTATCCCCACAAGTTTTGAATAGCGCAGGGCTGGCACACAAGGAGAAGCAACAGAACAGGCTCCCCCTTCTGCTGCTGATGGGGAGATTGCCTGGGTTTTGTGATTGTGTGTGTTTATGACTAACTGGAATCCTGCCTGGGTTACATGTGTGTATGTGCATGTGTAAAAGAGAAGATGTGGGAGTGGAGAGTCTGGGTGCATGTGTGAGTCAAGAGAGAGCTTATGTGGGTATGAGAGTCTTTATGTGTATAAGAGAGAGAGCCTGTGTGTGTATTTGTCTGTGCAAGAGACAGCATGTGGGTTTGAGAAAGAGAGAGAGAGCAAGCATGAGGAAGTGGGAGCCTACATGAGAGTGGGAACCTGTGTGTGTGGCAGTGGCATCCTGATTGTGAGAGCATGTGAGAATGAGAGCATGTGTTGTGTGTGTTTGGGAGTGGGAGCCTGCATGTAAAAGACAGCATGTGAGAGCCTGTGTGTTTGTATGCAAATATGAACCTGTGTGTGAGAGAGAATATAAGAGTGAGAGCCTGTGTGTATCTGTGTGTGTGTGAGGGGTTGAGGATGGGAGCCTGAGTGTGAGAGACAGCATATGAGAATGTGAGTTTGTATGTGTGGGAATGGGAGCCTGCATGTGAGAGACAGCATGTGAGAGCAAGAGCCTCTGTGTGTGTGTTTGTGAGAATGGGAGCCTGAGTGTAAGAGCAAGTGATAGTGAGAGTCTGTGTATATGTGGGAATGTGAATCTGTGTGTGAGAGATCATGTAAGGGTGACAGCCTGTGTGTATGTCTGTGAAGGGGAGTGGAATGGGAGCCTGTTTGTAAGCGAGAGCATGTGAGAGCGGGAGCCTATATGTATGGGAATGGGAGCCTGCATGAGAGAGAGAGCATATGAGAGTGAGTGTGAAAGCCTTATGTATGTTTGTGGGAATGGGAGCCTGCGTGCAAGAACATATAAAAGTATGTGTGTGTGGGGGTGTGGGGAGGGGGGAGCCTGTGTGTGTGAAAGAGATCCTGTGTGTGTGTGGGAGTTGGAAACTATGTGTGAGAAAGAGTATATAAGAGTGAGAGCTTGCATGCGAAAGAGAGCATAGGAGAATGCGAGGCTATATGTAGGAGTGGGAGACTGGTTGAGAGTGAGTGGGAGTCTGTGTGTATGTGAGAAAGAGCAAACAAGAGTGGGAGCCAGTGTGAGAGAGAGCATATGTGAGAGTCTGGGTGTGTATGTGAAAGAAGAAGGAAAGAAGACAAGAGGAGAGAGAAGAAACAGAAAGAATAAAAGAGACCCTGAAAAAGGAATTAGGAAAAGATAGACAAGGGGAACAAAGGAACTGAGACAACCAATTAGAAAAATAAGATCAGACAACAAAGGTAAAAAAAATTATCTTGATTGCCAGCAATTGGAATATGCCATCTTTTGGAATATGCAATTCTAATATATTTCTATTTTGCTTTTCTTCAGTATTCCAATGATCAGAGTCTGGTTTCTCAGGCTTCCCATTTCAGTTTTGTCTGCATGCTTGTAGTCCCTTATTCTGTATTAGGTAAGGGTCTGTCTGTATTGTGCATGTGTGACAGAGGTGCAGTATTTTGGCTAGCATGTAATTTCTCTGTAGGGATTTGGAACAGTTCAGCCTACTCTGCCCAATAAGTGGTGTATTAGTGTTCTAGGGTCTGGTGTAATGTTTACCTTTGCTTTTTCGTAGATAAAGCTGCTGCTGTTTGAGCCCTGAGAGTTAGTGCTGTTATGGAATGGTATGGCATGGATCTAGGTGGGTTTTTTTTTTTTTTTGTTCATTTGTAAGGGTTTGGCTTATTTCACAAAATGTTTGGCAATGTAGGGAGTTTATTTTGCTGTCACTGAGGTGACACCAGAATTTGAATATATTTTTTTCACATGTTCTATTTCGGTCTGCAGCTGTTGCAAATCTTCTTATGATTATTATGATTATTTCTATTTTATTGTAGTTCTGATATTCTCTGCATTTTTGGAAAGAAGATTTGTAGAAGAATATATTGATATTTGTTTTATTACATGATTGGATCTGATGTTTCTGTTAAGTGTTCTTTGTTTACTTTTCACATATATGTATTTCTAAACTGCAATAAATATAAAATACAGATAAAAAATGTATTTTTAATTTTGGCAAGTGCCTGAAATAATAGAATTAAAATACTTAAAAGTGTCACTCATGATGAGGCTACTTAGGAATCCATTGTCAGGTGCACTCTAAGGGGTAGATTTTAAAAGGTGTGCACGTGCACATGGATGTGCCAAGTTTATAACAGGCGCGTGCCGGTGTGCGCATGTTATAAAATCGTTGGGCTGCGCGCAAATGCCTGCCAGATTTTATAATCCGCGCTCGCATGTGCGGGCGGTGCGCGCAGGGGGGCCTAATTTTAACAAAGGACGAGCAGAGACGAGATCGGGCCTCTCCCAGTCCACTCTTAAGTTGCTGCTCCTCCAGAACAGAAGCAGTTTGCATGCGTCAGCCAACTGCCGGCACTCGCTTCCCCAGCACAGCGGCAAATGGCCGCTGTACTGGCCACCTCCAGCCCTGCTCCTCCCCACCCCCCTGGACCACCCCCTTTTCAGGCTCCGGTTTTTAATCGTGTACCAGGATTTATGCGCTTGGCTGGGCCCTTTTGAAAATTGGCCCGGCGCACGTAAGGCCCAGGATTTACACGCGCCGGGGTTTAAAAATGTACCCGTAAGGCATTATTTATTGATAAGAATACAACTAATAGGGCATAGACCTATATGTCAACTGCTCACTCATGTTAACTTTGGGCCCCCCAAAAATTCATTTCTGGCTATGCCACTGCACTGTAGCATTATTTCTGCAAGGTTTTAGAAGGACGTTCAAAAAAAAGGAAAGAAAAGAAAAGAAAAATACCTACAACTTTATACCCTACCTTCTCCAAATACACTTATACAGTATATTCAACTGAGGTTTTACCACTGATTTCTCTTATTGCATTATCAGCTACTTTGAAGAAATAAAAAAAAAAAAGGTTGTTTCTCACATATGAGAGAAATTCTTGTAATTCTAAAGTTGCTTCTCTTTGCCCTCAAGGAAAAATCTATTTTATTCCCCGTGAGAACACTCACAATAAAATGTACAGAGAATAAATGTAATGTCAAAATAGTTTGTAGAATCCAGGCAGAAACAATACATCTTTTCAAATGCTGAACAACTGAACGTTTCAATGTACACATTTGATGAATGGGATGATAGAACACGTTTGTATAGGATATATTATTCCTTTCTGTGGAAGACATTAGTTGTTATGAGACACTGGCTCAGTTTTGCTATTCAAATAACATACCTTTATTTTAAGTATTTTTGAGTACACTGTCAACTTTTATTATATTTATTTAAGATACTATAAATGCCTTTAAAAATAGAAAATGCATTTTATTGGCTGATCTATTTTGTACATTTCGATTTCTTACTTCTGATACACCTTCCCACCAAAAATGGAAACAAGAAAAAAAACCTCACCTTATTTAAAGTAGCTTCAGGAGAAATAAAGACAAAGGAAAATACATATCACCTAAGGTCTGATTAATTAATTAAGGTTTTTCTTTAATTCTCTGTATATCGGAAAAACCTTGATAAAACAGTTCCTCAGAGGCTAATTCATCCAATTTGAGGCCAGAGAGGATGCTGCAGTGAATGCTTGGGTTGGGCATTGAACAAAAAAAAAAAAAATCACTATTCAGATCTACAGCAGAGATAGTATAGTTGGCCAAATAGTGTTGAACTGGGCAATAATGGCAGCATCAAAATGCAATAGCTGCCTCATGATCTCTTTTCAGTCATTGTAAGTTGCACTGATGATATCAGCGCTCTAACAGAAAATGGTGAGAAATTATGCTGAGCATGCTTGAGCTTTGATGTCCATGCAATCTTAAGGAAAAAGTCCAAAAAATGCTTGCCCACACTTCTATCACCACATGGCCTAGTTTGGAAACGCTATAAAGCAAAGCTGCTTATCTGTAACAGGTGCTCTCAGAGGACAGCAGGATGTCAGTCCTCACATGATGGTGACAAATGCTGATGGAGCCTGCATGGAAGTTTTACCTCAAAGCTTCTAGAAACTTTGGATATGCCCCATAGGGCCTGTGTAGCGTTATTCACATCACAGCATCCTACACAAGGCCCCTCAGTCTACACAAAGGTGGGAAGGTTTTGTGAGGACTGATATCATACTATCCTTGGAGTACATCTGTAACAGGTAAGCAATTGTGTGTTCTCTAAGGACAAGCAGGATGGCAGTCCTCTCAAATGGGGAATCCTTAGCTATAGACTACCATGAATAAAAAAGGGGGGGGGGGGGAGGGGGAATAACCAAGAAAGAATACCAACTGGGCAAAAACTGTTTTTGGTGGTGACAGGTCATTTTATTCAGTTTTTTTTTTCAATATAGGACAACCCGGAAACCAGAATAATGGGCTTAGAGAGGGATGGGGTTGAGTTCAACACCTCAAACTGACTCTGCAGGACAGAATGGCTAAACCCACCATTACGTTACGAGTTCCTGTCCCCTGTTCAAGCAATAATGCAATGTGAATGTGTGGAGAGAACTCCATGTTGTGGCCTTGCAGATCTCTTCCATCTTAGGTGGGCTACTGATGCACCATGGCAGCCCTCACCAGATTCAAACTGGCCTGGGCCTAAAAGAAGAAGATCCAATCTGCTAGCCAATTAGAAAGGATGTGCTTGGATCAAACCATACAAAAAGCTGGGTAGACTTTCTATGAGCAATATCTGCTCCAGACAGAAGGCTAAAGCTCTTTTGCAATCCAAATAGTGCAATGCCCATTCGGTCTTGTGGATGTATGGCCTAGGAAAAAATGTTGGAAGGATGATTGACTGGTTAACTTGGAAGTTCAACACTACCTTATCCAGGAACTTAATATACATTGTAGAATCAATCTGTTGCTGAAAAAGTTAGTATAAGTTGGATAAATCACTAGGGCCTGAAGATCATTGATCCTGTGTGCTAAAGTGACCACCACCACCAATAATACAATCTTTCAGGTCAGGCACTTCAGCTTATATGAGTTTTATTTGTATAAGCATCTTCGTGTAATTGTTATTCTCTTCTATCTCAATTTCTTCCCACTTTTTCTCTTGTCCCATGACTGCATAGAGCAAATAGCAGCCTCTCCATAGGATAGGTGTACTATAGATCAGGCATGAAGGCATGCATTCCTTGGGGGTTTGCTCTGGGGGCAAGGAGATGCCCCTTATTAGAGGAGCAGTTATAAGTAATGCCTTCTTTTCTGATTTGCATTTGCTATTTTCTGTGTTGACTGTAAAGCATTTGAGCAGCAGTTCTTGTTTATGTCTTTCAGCCTTGCCCAGACATGCTCTAACTCCAGAGAGTAGGAGGCTCCCTGGAGAAGGAAGGAGAACATTCACTCACACCACACCCAGAAACTCCCAAAGCCCAGGATTCTCCTTCCCGACTGCTGTCTGAGAAGGTGGAAAATGATTACAATTTTCCTTTTTTCGTGCTGACATTTGGTGTCCTTTTAGGTTTTCACAAGGCTTCGTGGTATGTGCATCTGAATGATGGGCCTAAGTGCAGGAGTGTGAAGGCATATGTATAGGGTAGGTCCCAATAATGTATACTTGTGAGAGTGACTGTGAGAAAGAGGTATGAACGGAAAGTACTGGGGAAGACATGATTGGATATTGTGTTGATGGCTGTGCAGTAGGTATGGTCTAGCACAAGTACTGTGATTATGCTGTGGCTAATGCTGTAGTCTCTCTTTAGAAGCAGAAACAAATGGTTCTGGAATGAGACTTTTTCCAATTCTCTCCTGAGTCATTTTTTCCCAATTGCATTCCAATAGAATTCAATGGAGCAAAAGGAAAACTTGTGGCACAGGCCAGGCCCCATAATGTTCCATAGAAGGAAAAGAAAATAAAAAATATATTTTTCCTATTATAGGAAATAGTGGGAGCTATGCTGGCAAAATTTGACAGGTTGGACTCCTCTTCTGAGCAGGAATATATAAAGTTATAGTTGAGGACCCAGGAAAGTGGATAAAAACTCTGAGGCCAATACTCAGATATAGCCTGCTAACCCCTAGATGCACTAAGCCACGATGCTTTCTCGCAGGAGGGGTTCCACTAACGTGGGGGGTGTCGCTTTAATAGTGGGGCATGTATCCTGAAAATGCATTGCGGCTGTATGGCATGTTCTTTTGTGTCATAGTCAAACTCCGTAGCACACAAAAACACGGTGAGCAACCCTTTAATGCAATGGTGGCCGTAACTTCATGGGATCGCTTTCACCTTAAAGGACCGCTGGCCCAAAAAAAATGTTGCTGCAAACGGGGAGATTAAACAGGGGAGAGTGTTAATCCTCATCTGAACCCAGGGCTACTGGTTGAGGTGGCCCCGACTCCCCCAAAATGTATAAACATTAAAAAAGGAACTGCACGGCAACGGCCCCAGCCCCCTTCCCCCTTCCCCAAAGCAGGCCCCACTTCCACTACCCCCCACCCCTTGAAGTACGAACATTAAACCCACACACCCCTGAAGTCACACAGTCAATCCCCCCCACATCCCCAGTCTCCCCAAAGTAACACACCTCAACCTCCCCCCTCCAGACTCCCTGAAGTCACACAATCAATCCCCCACCCCCCAAAAAAGTGCAGCCACGCCACCCCCCTCCAGAAACCCCCATACCTTAAACTGGATCCTGCATTGGGGCCAGGTGCACCCTCATACCCGATCCCTGGACCTTACCCCAGTGCCATGGCTGGGGCAAGGTCAGGTTGGTACCATTTGGTGCGAGGGTGCACCCGGCCCCTATACGGGATCCAATTTAAAGTATGGGTAGCTGGGGTGGGGGTCCTGCAATTATTTTTTGAGGGGGTGGTTTAAATTATATGACTTTGAGATGGCCGTGGGGGTTTGGGATCAGATGTGTTACTTTGGGGAGGGGCCAGTGGTGGGGGGATTGATTGTGTGACTTTGGGGGTGGCCAGGGGCTTGGGGGGTTGAGGTGTGTTACTTCAGGGCGGCCAGGGTGGGGATGAGGTGTGTTACTTTGGAGGGGCCGGGGATGGGAACTACCTCGACTGGCAGCTCCGGGTTGAGATGGGGTCAGCAGTGACCCCCGCTCAACTTCCCCGATTGCCGCTTTTTTTTTTTTCGGGCCATGAGGTTGTGGCCGTCTTCACATTAAAGGGCCACTTTCCGCGTTCTTTTGTGCCACAGTGTTTGATGACGACACAAAAGAACATGTTATACAGCCGTGATGCGATTTCGGGGGTGGGCCCTCATTTGCATGTGTATGTAAGTACCCAGAGAGTTATATTAGATTTTATAAATTGTGTTATAGGATTCACACAGTTTATAAAATACCGCAAAATTCTGCCCTTAAAGTACGCATGTATATTTGTAATGCATGAATATGCATACTTTCTCTACCATATTACAAAATTTGATGATTTACGCACATAAATAAAAGCCGACAAGTGCTAAGGAAAATACACAAGTTAAATCTCTATGTGTAAACGATTAAAATAGGGCGCACAAACACTCACATATAGGAAATTTGCGCCACTTATCCGGTTAAATTTTGATTTCTCCAGGTAAATGACAGCTTTGCTGCCACTTAGCTGGATCAGTCTCAAAAAACCACTTATCCAGCTATGTTTAAAATACATGCTGCTTATCTTTTACACATGCGGATATATTGGGTAGATTTAAGTGTGCACATCTGCATGCATGATATGAAATACTTCCAATTGCGCATGTGCGCCCATCTATGTGCGTTCATCGGTGCGTGCATGTTTTAAAGTTATCCTCTCTATATTCAATGCAAGTTTACTTGTACTATGTGAAGGTGTTCCTGGGGTCGGAGCAAAAAGAACACGTGGATTTCCATGAAAATTTCATGCCTATGCATTAGCAGGTGTAACTGATGGGATCATTTGCAAAGCAGTCTTAGATGCATAAGTCTGCTTAGAAAACTGGTGTAAGTTATGCACGATGTTCAAAAAATGACCCTCAAAATGTATAAACATTGACAGCCTCTGGTTTGGCAAACATGAAAAAGCTACATGCAAAAGCCCCACAGATTTTATGTGTATGCTAGACAGTATTTAAAACATTTATCTTTGTACCAGACGTTGCGTGATCTTTTTTTTGTTCCTTATACCCAAATGGGAGCACATATGGCATTTCATAGCTTTGATGATAAACCGCCAAACACATCATAAAGTTGTAGGTAGAACAAGATTAGGCCATTCCTTTGTGTGCAGGAACTATCAAGCTTCCAGCTGAAACAACAGTAGATTTTGTTCTGTCACTGCCCGCACCTTTTGGCACGTAAGAAGACTAGTACAATCAATTAGAATATATTAGATCAATCAGAATATAAAAGCAAGAGCTATAAAATTCATTAGTATAATTCAGGTTAATGGCTTGGATTGCAGAGCTCCCTGTTTATATTTGTATCCGGGTTCCTCTTATAAACTGTGCTTGAATCTGCTAGATGGTACATAGCCTTCTCGGCCCTGTGTTGCTAGAGGGAGAGGCATTTGACTGTCTTGAAAGGTCAGAGACCTTTTGTTCTAGACTAACCAGCAGAAGTCAACAAGATTCAGCAGAATAAATAAAAACAGAAAGTATAAAAAACAAAATCAAATAATAAGTAACTCTACTTAAGCAAAATCAATGTTCCCTTTATGTTCTTTTTGGATGGTAGGTGAATATGAGTACTATATGCAATATAGCGCCTGAACAGTAATCCAGGAGCATGGACACATAAGCATCTGCGTACACAATGATCTCACTCTTAATCAATCACAGGATAATTTGCTTGCTTTCCATGAGAATAATCTCCGGTATTGTTTTACCTGCAGCAAGATATTAATGTCATATCAAGATTGCATGATTTGCGTTCGCAAAACCAAAGAGTATAAAGTAACAAGAGTTAAGTAGAAAACCATTTTTGAAGAAAAAAGTATTTAAGTAAAAGCTGAATGCTATTTAACACCAAGGTTCTTTGCTGTGGGACCTGTGGGTTACACTGGAGCAGATGTTAACCACAGCCACAGAGCTAAATTTCTTTCGCAGTCAGGAAAAAGTTTGGAAAAATATAATAAACTATATAATCTGAGCCTTCTATGATGTGTGACTGAACTTGACTATTATACTCTATTAGTATATAAAACATGGTGACAGCATAGAAACTGTAGCTCTGCTATATCTTATTCACATTTCAGACTATTTTAAGAAAATGTGAATGCTGGTCAGTGAAGCGCATATATATGGT
Organism: Rhinatrema bivittatum; assembly: GCF_901001135.1. NCBI lineage: Eukaryota > Metazoa > Chordata > Amphibia > Gymnophiona > Rhinatrematidae > Rhinatrema > Rhinatrema bivittatum. The sequence continues at coordinate 89,415,814 of NC_042619.1, forward strand.
GTGTAACCAATTAAAGAGCACAGAGGATTACTGAGCACTGTGAAGGATTACTGCAGAAATGAGATTCAGTGTGTTAATCTGAACCTATATGATCACATCCTTTAGCAGTAACTCTCTTTTCCTGCTCTGAAAGCCTGTCCATTTTTATCTGGATTGTTTTTCCCCACTGTAAATTGCATGCCGGATGTACTAGATGACCCAAGCTCCCAAACTGGACCCTATAGGAAGCAATTTTCAAACTCTTTGCTTTGGGACAAAGTCCACGGGTAATTTTACCCACTCCAATTTTCAAAGCAAAAGTACATGCATGGTTTTGTTTTGAAATTTGCCATAGGTACAAAATACTCTCAGACATTTGCCCCAACTTTTTTGTGCAGGTATTTTTTTCCGTGGAAAACAACACGCAAAAAAGTGAATTTTAAAAGCCGGGTGCTTGCGAAAATCAGGAGATGGGCGCGCATCTAGCACATGGACGTCTTCATCCGATTTTATAAGCTGCCCACGAGTGCGCACAAGTACCAATATGCAACTATCTCGCATTGGGGAAAAAAGGGGGTGGATTGGGAGCGGGGCATGGGTGTTCCAGAGCGGGCCTAAGGGATCTGTGTGCAAGTAGCTCCGTGCCTGGGCGCTCTCCCAGCTATACTTAAATGCAAAGTTACATCTGCTATGGATGAGGTGTAAGTCTTAAAAAAAAAACTATTTCCAGGCATCTATGAAGTGTTGAGGAGTCTAGCTTAATTGTGAGGAGTGGAGGCTAAAGAACCAAGAGGAATTTGGAGGACTTAAGCCATAAACTGAGCAAACTGGTGGACGGACTGGTGAAATTGGTCAAGGCCTGGACGTGTGTCTGTTATAAAATTCCCTCACTTGTGCATCCCAAAGCCGACTTATGCTGCTGTGCGTGTAAAAGCTTTAAATTAGGGGTGCACATATACGCGCCAGGGCTATTTTTTTTAATGTGTATGTGCACACAGGATATAAAATTGTTGTGTATCTGGCCACATGCCCATATACACATATATATATGTGCACCCGCACGCCCATTTTAAAGTTACAGTCTTAAAACTGGGTTTTACACGTGTAAATGCATTTTACCTTTGTAAGTGAGATTTTGAATATTGCTACAATCAATATATGCCAATGAATTGTCTATAGGTGAATTTTAAAAGAGGTCGACACACAAATAGTGCATATTTGCGGTGTTGCTATTTTATAAACCTCACACATACATGCGCAAGTACAGGTGTGTGAATTATTATGTGCACATAAAAAGAGGCAGACTAAGGGCGGGTTAGGGATATTCCAGAGCGGGCCCAACATTTACATGTATAAGTTGCGATTATATAACCTGCGCATGCAGCGCACATATGGCATATTTACTTCAGCTATTTATCAGGTGTAAGTCAGAACAGAATTCATTGTAGGCAAATACTGACAGGGTGAAAGGTCAGGGTAAACTGGTGGGAGAGTGGTTTGGGGTGGGAGGGGTCTTGATGACCTAGAGACAGACTGGGAAAATTGGTAGACTAATTGGTAAAACAACAAGTGCTAAGGAAAATACCCAAATAACATTTCCTCCTGTAAATGCTTAAAGTTAGGAGCAGAGATAGGCGTATTTTATATAATGTGCATGCACTTGCGCGGACAATATAAAATGCATGCACATGTGTACTTGCACCCACATAGGCGTTTATATGAGCGCGTGCACAGTTATTTTAAAGTTATCCTTCCTGCGTGTAAATGAGTTTTTGAAAATCGTTACAATAGTATGTTACATTTACATGTGCAACTCCTATGAAAATTACCTCCTTACATTTTTAAACCCTCTGGGGATAGAGAAATATCTACAGTGCCTGAATGTAATCCGCTTTGACGAGCCAAAAGGCAGAATATAAATAAATATATGAATAAATAAAAAAAGTACTTGTGTATTATTACATTTAACTTTAGAAATATGTGTGTGTGGATTTTATCTGCATAATATACACGCATTTATACCCTCCCTCCCTGTAAGTCAGGTTTTATGCATGTAAGTTGTCCCATGTGCGCAGCAATGAAATTTCCAGTTTTACCAATTATTCTGCCATTTCGCTCAGTCCATCTGCAAGTCAGCGAGACCTTTCTGGCTCTTCAGCCTCAGCTTCACCCAATTCACCCATAACCACCACCCAAGCAGTATTTTACTTTTAAAAGGCCTGATTTTCAGAACTATCTGGGTATGTAACTTAACTGAATATAACTTATTCGGCTAAGTTATAAGGGATATTCAGTGGCACAACTATGCCACTGAATACCCGCACACAAATCGCTATTCAGCCCGATAAGTTATATCTGGCTAAGTTAGACCAGCCTTAGAGCTGGTCTAACTTCTCTATCCCCAGAGGGTTTAAAAATGTAAGGAGGTAATTTTCATAGGCTGGTCTAACTTATCTGATTAATTTAACCGGATAAGAGCAAATATCGCTAATTATACAGATAAGTAGCACCACCCTGATCCGCCCACTGCCCACCCATATTTTATGCAGCTAAGAGAAAGCCAGATAAGTGACTTATCTGTCTGTCGAGGCAGAACGCGCTTTGAATATCGGGCCCAAAATGTTTCTGATTACTTACTCCAGATATAGAGCAGGTGTAAATATATATATCTACAGGCATATATTGCTTATAAAATGTTGTCGCTATCCCAGAACGCCCCAGCCCTCTCCTTTTTAACACACACAGATTTACTCACAGACCCTTCCTTATGTGTGTATTTAGAGGTTTATAAAAGAGCATATATGCGCATATGTGCTGAGTTTTATACATGCAACTTTTGAAAATTCACCTTTTAGCGCGTAAATGGGCTTTTGAAAATTGCTACAATAGTATGTTACATTTAAATGCGTATCTTCTTTGGAAATTACCTTTGTAGCCTTGAAATGCAATCTACTCGTATTATTTTCCTCCCCCTACCTAAACAAATTCCCAGGAATGCCTCTCCTCTTAAAGCTAAAACTGTTGCAGTTCTGGCCGCGAGCACCGCGGCCAGGCCCTTACCTCCGGGCTCCCGGACCTGCTCCCGCTTCCAGAGGCCTGTTTGGCAGCGTCCCCGCTGGGGCTGCGCCGCTGCGAGGTCTCCCATGGACGCCCGGCTCCTAGGCGCGCGCGTGCCACTCGGGCGCTTTTCTAGGCCGTTTCCCGCCAGTGGTGACTCTGCCCAACTCCTGACGTCAGACACCGCGGCCTTGATAAGCTGGCCGCGGCCGTCCAGTCTTTGCCTTGCAACAGGTTAGCCTCCCGGTTTCCTGTTGCGTTGTGCCCCAGAGTGACTCGCTTTGCTTCGTCGCTCCGTTCCTGCTACAGTACCTGCTTGGTTCCTGCTTGCTTGCTACAGTACCTGCTTGGTTCCAGCCTGCCTGCTACTGTACCTGCTTGGTTCCAGTACCCGAATCCTGCTACAGTTCCTGCCTGGTTCTAGTACCTGAATCCTGCTACAGTTCCTGCCTGGTTCCAGTACTCGAGTTTTGCTACAGTTCCTGCCTGGTTCCAGAACCTGAGCCCAGTTACAGTATTGCTACTGTCCCAGTCTGGTTCCAGTTACCTGTCCTGATCCACAACCTGCCTAAGTCCCAGCGGCCGGGCCCCTACGGGCTCCTCCTGGGGGGGCTTCGGCTTCCAAGGGTGAAGCCACCTAAGTCCCAGCGGTTGGGCTCCTACGGGCTCCTCCCAGGGGAGTACCAGCTTCCAGGGTGAAGAGAATCTATGTCCTGCCTGAACATCTGCCTCCCGGCCTGCTATTCATTAGAGACATTGACCACCTTTCCCAGTCTCCAGCAGGTCGGCCCAAGGGTCCACTAAACGGAGACTCCCATAACAAAAACTACACACATTGTTTCAGGGGTTTTTTTTTTTTTTAGAGAGCTAATTAATGTAGATAAAATTCTTTTTTTTTTAATCCACGCAAATTGCTCTGAAAATTACACTGAAAATGTCTATTTCTACTTGCAAACGTCATTCCTGCAGCTGCTGGCCACGTTTACTCCTCTTGGAGCCTTAGGCACAAAACCAACATGAAAGGGGACATTTTCAAAACAGCCTACCCTGGTGCAAAAACTCCAGGCTAAATCTGGTTGAAATACCACATGTACATTTCAAAAGGGTAGTGCATGCATGCTGTTTCCTAATCTTGCTCCCCGAAACATCTCCCCTTAATCCGGTAAAAAGTACGCGTGCTATGGGCAGTTTTCAAACAGCCCTTTTACTTAGGCAAACAGCTTTTGAAATCTGTCTCTGACATGTCTAAATTCTACCAATCTTAGCGACCCAAAACCTAGGTCTTTCAGTACTGCCAAACTAGAAGGGTGGCCTCTATATTATACTGCTCCAGAATAACTACTGACTACAATGAAATATTTAAGTGGGATGTTGTTGCATCCCTAAACTTTCATGATAAATAGATAAGACATTACTAGCAATTCATATATTTCACATTTTCAAAGAAAGGCCATTTTTCTATTTAAGCATACAAAGGAAGGTTTTTAAAACAATATTTGGGAACATTTTTTAAACCCCATGGGGTATGTGCAGGTAGAGCTTCCCTGGGGAGGAGCAGGCCAGGTATTGATGAAGGTGAACACTGCAAAAATTTAAGATGTGCTGCAGCTCATCAAACCCAACATTTTGGTAAAATCTTTTTATACAGCTCAGGTCTTCAGCGCCTAACTCAGCATGAAACAATAATGAGCTCAATCATTTTCTTTTGTATTTGCCAGTCTATTTAGAAAGCTACTCCTGACCTTCCGCCTGTCCTAGGTAGTTTCTTCCTAAGATCAGGAACAAAACTTAAGAGTGGGGAGCGTAGAATCCTTGAATTCAACTAGCCTTAAAAGAATATTCTCCAAATATTTACAAAAGTCCAAACATTTAGGAATACCAACAGCTAGGATGCCATGTATAGAGAAGAATCCTTGATGTTTTGGAAAATTATAAACTGTTCTGAGATTCTTTATCCCTAAAGACTCTGAAAGGTGAATTTTAAAACCTCGATAAGCACCAAAACTGAGAGATATGTGAATATGTTGGGCTGGCACACACCGAGCGGATTTTAAAAGCCACCCATGTACGTGCTTATCTCCCGTAGCGTGCACATATGGAACGTTCCAAAAAAAGGGCGGGACATAGGCGTGGTCTGGGAGGGGCATGGGCATTCCTGGATTTCAACTTGAAATTAGCATGTAAATACTTATACTCACAGGCACATGCTGGGGTCCCCTGCCGTGCAGCTTTACTACTGCTATGGAGGATGTGTAAGTAATAAAATAAAGATAAACAGATAGATCAGCGGGGTTTAAGGGGCTAACAGGGGAGAAGAGAGGCTTTTAAACTAGGGGGGAGATTTGGAAGTCCTGTCCCTTTCCTGGGCGAACTGGGAACAAACTAGGAAAACTGGTAATGGTATTGGCGTGCGTGTTTATTAAAATCCCACCACTTACGCGGTAGAAGTGGCATTTGCGAGCATAGGTGCATGTCCACTTAAATTGTGTGCACATGTGAGCGTGTCCAGGCTATTTTATCGCATGCGCACATATATGCGTGTATGTTTTAAAAATCGCCGCATCCCTGGGTGTGGGCCGAGAAATGCGTGCACATGTGCACCAGCGTGCCTGTTTAAAAGTTACCATCCCTGTTGGTCCAAGTAAATTGTCAACTATGGTAAAATTAAAGGATGACTAAAAACATCCTGAAAAATTCCACCGAAAAATTTCTGCAAGTTATTTTTATCTAAGAGCACAAAGTTTAAGAGCAAGGCAAAATCTGTGGCACTTTTGCTTGTGCAATTCTTTCAGTGGAATTTTCCTTTTCAAGAAGTTGTAAGAAACTAACTCCTTGGGCAAAAAATGTGCTGTTGCTAAACTGTGAAAGCAAACTGACTTGAAGCACTTTACTGCCTTTAACTTAAATTCGACCCACAATATACAAGGGACAAACAAAGACATGAGAGCTCAGAATAGGATTCAAAGAGAAAGCAATAACATCAGAATCCATGCCTGCTTGTATTGTATTGCTGCTTTAAATCACCGCTTCCATATTTACTTGAAAATGTGCACATTTTTTTCGTTCCGTAGATGACAAATCTTTAAATTTAGCCTTAAACGGTTACACAAATAATAAAATGAAATGCTATTTCTATTTGTGGAATTTGCAGAGGCACTGAAACTATTTGTTTTTGGTAATACTTTACCAAACTTATTGTTCCCTATTTGACAGGCACTCTGCTTTCCTTTAATGCTTTCCAGATATTGTGAGTGTGCATTACCTCCAGAGGAAGACTGATTGTTCTTAGGCTGTTCATCGCACTGGGAGGCTCTAAAACTTTTTTCTCACTGATAGTTACAGCAGATGGATGCTTTTACTGTCAAAAGTCCAATTAAAGTTCAGAGAGCCAATTATAAAGATGGCTTCTCCCCCTCCCAGATGTAGATTCGATTAAAACTGACTTCTTAAATGCATCTGTTTCTAGTAAGATATTTTGTGGGTATGAGGCTTGCTGTATTAGTTACAGCAAAGGCTATGAATTGTGCTGTAGATATTCAAAGGTGAACGGCTATGTGAATTAGCTGGATAAAATTTATCCAGCTAAATTACATGGAATATTCAGGAGCATGGCTATGCTGCTGAACTTACCCGTATTCGGTGCTATGTAGCTGGATAGGTTATATTTGGCTAAGTTAGACCTACTCTGTGGCAGCTCTAACTTATCTGATTAACTTAACTGGATAATTACA